>NC_139796.1:717329-1208468 GCF_965231275.1 Zosterops lateralis
GTGACCACATCCCCATGACATGGAGATGACCACAACCCCATAACACAACACTGACCATCACCTGTAGATACCCCCACCCCACTGACCACTCCTCACCTCCACAGGCCCTACGCTGCTCCTCACCAGCGACATCATCCGCGCCCGCCTGGGCTCCTCGGCTCTGGAGAGGTAACTGTGGTGGTCACCATGGCGTGGTGGGTCATGGTTAGGCCATGGTGGGCCATGGTTGGGCCATGGTGGGTCATGGTTGGGTCATGTTGAGTCATGGTTGGGCCATGGTGGGTCATGGTTGGGCCGTGGTGGGTCATGGTTGGTCATGGTTGGGTCATGATGTGTCATGGTGGGCCATCATGGGTAATGTTGGCCATGGTGGGTCATGGTGGGTCACAATGGATCATGATGGGCCACGATGGGTCATGGTGGCCATGGTGGGTCCGTGTTGGTCCATGTTGACCACGGCGGGTTATGGTTGGATGGTTGGCCATGTTGCTCCATCTTGGCCATGGTGGGCCATGTTGGCCATGGTGGGTCACAGTTGGTCATGATGGGCCATGGTGGGTCATGAATGGACCACCACTGAGCACGGCTGACCAGCACTGACCGCTCGGGTGTCCGGCAGCATCCAGGAGTACCGGCTGTCGGGCTGGCTGGCGCAGCAGGAGGACCTGCACCGCATCGTGCTCTACCAGACGGACTGCACGCTGACCCCCTGGACCCTGCGCTGCATCCGCCAGGCCGACTGCGTGCTCATCGTGGGGCTGGGGGACCAGGAGCCCGCCCTGGGGGAGGTGGGACATGGGGACAGGGATAGTGACAGGGACCAGGAGCCCGCCCTGGGGGAGGTGGGACATGGGGACAGGGACATGGGGACAGTGACCAGGAGCCCACCCTGGGGGAGGTGGGACATGGGGGCAGGGACATGGAGGGGACAGGGACATGGGGACAAAGGTGAGGACAGGGATGGGGACAGACAGGGAGAGGTGGGAATGGGACAGGGACATTGGGGTGGGACCAGGAGCCAGCCCTGGGAGAGGTGGGATGGGGACAGGAGGGGACAAGGATGGGGACAGGAGCAGGAGGGACAGGGACATGGGGGGTGAGCAGGAGCCAGCCCTGGGGGAGGTGGGATGGGGACAGGAGGGGACAAGGATGGGGACAGGAGCAGGAGGGACAAGGACATGGGGAGTGGTGAGCAGGAGCCAGCCCTGGGGGAGGTGGGATGGGGACAGGAGGGGACAAGGATGGGGCAGAGACATGGGGGTGGCACAAGGGGTGACACAGGGCTCCAGGGATGTCCCCAGAGCTCCCAGGGTGACACAGCCCTGTGGTGGCTGTCCCCACAGCTGGAGCAGATGCTGGGGAACACGGCGGTGTGGGACTTCTGAGGGTGGCACAGGGCGGGGTGGCACAGAGGGTGACAAGGGTGACACCACCCGTTGGTGGCCGTGCTCAGGGGGTGTCCCCAGGCTCCGGGGGTGACACCACCCCTCAGTGGCCCTGCTGACTGTCCCCACAGCTGGAGCAGATGCTGGAGAACACGGCGGTGAGGGCCCTGAAGCAGCTGGTGCTGCTGCACCGCGAGGACGGCGCGGGCCCGGCGCGCACCGTGGAGTGGCTCAACATGCGCACCTGGTGCTCGGGCCACCTGCACCTGCGCTGTCCCCGCCGCGTCTTCTCCCGCCGCAGCCCCGCCAAGCTGGTGAGGTCCCCTCCCTGGTCACCCTCGCCACCTCCTCCCCGCCCCAGCCCCGGGGGGTGGCCCTGTCATTGTCACCCACGGCGGTGTCCCCACGGCGCAGCGGGAGATGTACGAGAAGGTGTTTGAGCGGAGCGCCGACCGGCACAGCGACTTCTCGCGCCTGGCGCGCGTCCTCACCGGCAACACCATCGCCCTGGTGCTGGGCGGCGGCGGCGCCAGGTGGGCGGCCCTGTCACCCCAGTGTCCCCCTGTCCCTGTGTCCCCATGTCCCCATGTCTCCCTGTCCCTGTGTCCTCATAGCCCCGTGTCCCTATGGTTTGAGGCCCTGTCCCTATGTTCTCTCTTTCCCTGTATCCCATGGCCAGGTGTCCCCATGGCCCTGTGTCCCCCTGTCCCCATGTTCCTGTGTCTCCCTGTCCTTCTGTCCCCATGGCCCTGTGTTTCTGTTCCCATGTCCCCCTGTCCCCAAGTCCCCCTGTCCCCATAGCCTCTGTCCCCCTGTCCCCATGTCCCTTTATCCCCATGGTCTTATGTCCCCATGTCCCCTTGTCCCCCTGTCTCCAAGTCCCTCTGTCCCCATATCCCTGTGTCCCCATGTCCCTGTGTCCCCATGTCCCACTTCCCCTGTCCCACACCTTCCTCCCACCCCCTGTGGTGCCTGCAGACCCCTGACTGTTCCCAATTTCCCTGATTTTCCCTGATTGTTCCCTAATTTCCCTGATTGTTCCCTAATTTCTGTGATTGTTCCCCGATTTCCTCAATTTCCCTGATTTCCCCAATTCCCCCATTTCCCTGATTGTCCCAAATTCCCCCCAATTCCCCCCAAATCCCCTTTAATTCCCCCCGCTGGAATTCTCCCTGCAGGGGCTGCTCTCACATCGGGGTGATCAAAGCCATGGAGGAGTCGGGGATCCCCATCGACCTGGTTGGGGGAACCTCCATCGGCGCCTTCATCGGGGCCCTCTACGCCGAGGAGCGCAGCGCCGTGCGCACCAAACAGCGCGCCCGCGAGTGGGCCAGGGTGGGGACACGGGGACACTGGGGACATTGGGGACACGGGGACATGGGGACACTGAGGACATTGGGGACATTGGGGACAGGGTGGTGGCACCTCCATTGGCTCTACGCCGAGGAGCGCAGCGCCGTGCGCACCAAACAGCGCACCCGCGAGTGGGCCAGGGTGGGGACATGGGGACACGGGGACATTGGGGACACTGGGGACATGGGACATGGGGACAGGGTGGGGACAGGTTTTATCTCTTCTTTTTTTTTTTTTTTTTTCTTTTTTTTTTTAGTATATTTTCTTTATTTTTTCCTCATTTTTCTTTCTCTTCCTTCTTTTCTTTCTCCATTTTCATTCTTAATCTTGTCCCTTCCTCCTCCTCTTCTTCCTCCTTCATCTCCATTTCCTCCTTCTCTTATTCCTTTTTCCTCTTTTCCTTTTTTCTCCTTTTTATAAACTCCTTTTTCTCTTCTTACTCATTTTCTTCCTTCTCTTCTTGCTCTTTCTCCTTCATTTTCTTCCTCCTCCTTCTTCATCTCCTTCCTCCTCCTCTTTCTCCCTCTTCCTTTTCCTCCTCCTTCTTCATCTCCTTCCTGCTCCTTTTTTCTCCCTAATTTTCTTCTTCCTCCTCCTCCTCCCCCAGTGCATGAATTCCGTTTTCGAGACCGTTCTGGACCTCACCTACCCCATCACCTCCATGTTCTCGGGCTCGGCCTTCAACGCCAGCATCAACCGAGTCTTCCAGGACAAACAGATCGAGGTGTGTCCCCTTGGGGTGTCCCCGGTGTCCCCAGGGTGTCACCCACCCCTGGGCCCCTCCCCAGTGTCCCCAGGGTGTCCCCAGGGTGTCACCCAGCCCTGGGCCCCTCCCCAGGGTGTCCCCAGGGTGTCACCCAGCCCTGGACCCCTCCCCGATGTCCCCAAGGTGTCACCCAGCCCTGGGCCCCTCCCCAGTGTCCCCAGGGTGTCACCCAGCCCTGGGCCCCTCCCCAGTGTCCCCAGGGTGTCCCCAGGGTGTCACCCAGCCCTGGGCCCCTCCCCGATGTCCCCAGGGTGTCACCCACCCTTGGGCCCCTCCCCAGTGTCCCCAGGGTGTCACCCACCCCTGGGCCCCTCCCCGATGTCCCCAGGGTGTCACCCAGCCCTGGGCCCCTCCCCAGTGTCCCCAGGGTGTCACCCAGCCCTGCTGTCCCCACAGGACCTGTGGCTGCCCTACTTCAACGTCACCACCGACATCACGGCCTCGGCCATGCGGGTGCACACGGACGGTGAGAGCTCCTCGGGGACACCTTGGGGACACCTCGGGGACACCAAGGGCACAACATGGGTGGCTTCAGGAGCTGCCGATGCCACCCTGGGGACACGGGTGGGGTGGGGAGGGGACAGCTGGGGCTGCATGAGGCGCTAACACCGCTGCTGACCACTAACACCAGTAACAACCTGTGAGGCGGCGGTGGGGACGTCAGGGGACATCGAGGTGGGGTGGGGACATTGAGGAGGTGGTGGGGACATTGTGGTGGTGGTGGGGACATCAGGGGACATCGGGGTGGGGTGGGGACATTGTGGTAGTGGTGGGGACATCAGGGGACATCGGGGTGAGGTGGGGACATTGAGGAGGTGGTGGGGACATTGTGGTGGGGATGGGGACATTGTGGTGGTGGGGACATCATGGTGATGTTGGGGACATCATGGTGGTGTTGGGGACATGGTAGGGGGACATCATGGGGGTGTTGGGGACATGATGGTGGGGACATCATGGGGGTGTTGGGGACACAGTGGTGGGGACATCTTGGAGGTGGTGGAGATGTGGTGGTGGGGACATCTTGGTGGTGTTGGGGACATGGTGGTAGGGACATTTTGGTGGTGGTAGGGACATTTTGGTGGTGATGGGGACATCGTGGTGGTGTTGGGGACGTGGTGTTGGGGACCTCACGGTGCTGGTGGCGGGGCCCCCGATGGTGGTGGCTTGTCCTTTGTCCTCGCCCGCTGCCGGAGCTCACCTGGGACATTGAGCCGTCCACTCGGCCACCGCGCTGCCGGTGTCCTCCACCCGTCCTCCCTCCTTTTGCTGACCTCTAACCCCAACTAACCCCCGCTGACCCCTCTTAACCCCCCCCCAGTCCCCTGCTGGCTGCCCGTGTCCCCTCCCTGTGCCGTCCCCGTGTCCCTGGGCGGTCCCCGGTGGCCGTGACCGTGTCCTCTCCGTCCCCAGGCAGCCTCTGGCGCTACGTCCGAGCCAGTGCCTCCTATACCCCCTACCTGCCTCCGCTCTGCGACCCCAAGGACAGCCACTGGCTGGTGGACGGCTGCTATGTTAACAATGTCCCAGGTCAGCACCCCAAAAAAAAACACCCCAAAACCACCCCAAAGCCACAAAAAAAATTCCCTAAAAAAACACCAAAAAATCCGACCAAAACTATCCCAAAACCACCAAAAAAAGGACCAAAACCACCAAAAAAAAGACCAAAAAACTGGCCAAAAAAAACCCCAAAACCACTAAAAAACCCACCAAAAATGACCAAAAAAATCCACAAAAAAACCAACCAAAACCACCATCAAAACCACCACCCCAAAACACCAAATAAAAACCACCTCCAGGGAGTCCACACCACCACCCAGGGCACACCAGGGGGTTCCTCTGCTCACCACGAGAAGGTTTTTTGTGGTGCTCAGACCCACCCTGGCGCTGCCCAGGGCGAGGGCAGGTCCCGGTACCGGGCACTGACAGCATTTTTTTTCCCCCAATTCCGTTTTTTCCCCCGGTTTTGTTGTTGTTTTATTTTTTTGGCGCCGGTTTTCCCGGTCCTGCCGGCGGCAGGTTCTCTCTGGCGTTACGTCCGCGCCAGCATGACCCTGTCGGGGTATCTGCCCCCTCTGTGCGACCCAAAGGACGGCAACCTCCTGATGGACGGGGGGTACATCAACAACCTGCCAGGCAAGTGCGGCACGGCGGGCACGGGGAGGGGCCAGGACGGACGGATGGACAGATGGACGGTGGTCTCGGTGGTCAGCCGTGGTCTGCCGGTGGTTTTTTGTGTCCTCCCAGCGTTGGGTGGTTTTTTCTGGGACGTTCTGTGGATTTTCGTGGTCGGATCCATCCATCTATCATTATTTCCTGGTGTTTTTTCCATGTTGGATGGATTTTTCCAGAACTTTCCGTGGTTCTTCATGGTCGGGATCCATCCATCTTCCATCATCTCCTGGTGTTTTTCCCATGCCAGGCGGTTTTTCCAGAACATTCTATGGATTTTCATGGACAGCATCCATCCATCTTTCATTATTGTCTTGATGCCTTGATATTCCAGAACATTCCATGGATTTTTATGGTCAGGATCCATCCATCTTCCATCATCTCCTGGTGGTTTTTCCATGCCAGGCAGTTTTTCCAGAACATTCCAATGATTTTCATGGTCAAATCCATCCATCTTTTCTTGCCTCTTGATGCCTTTTCCCTGCTGGGTCAGTTTTTCCAGAACATTCCACGTTTCTCCAAGTGCAGGATCATCTTTCATCCCTTTTCCATCATCTCTTGGTGTCCTCAGTGCTGGTCACCCCCTTGGGGCATCTCCACCCTCTGTCCCCTCCTGGTGTCACCTCCTGGTGTCCCCTCCTGGTGTCCCCAGCTATCCCCATACCGCTGACCACCCTCCATCCCGTGTCACCTCCTGGAGGACCCTCCTCCACCCCTGGTGACCTCCAAGACCACTGACCACCCTGCTGACCTCTTAAGGCCACTGACCACCTCCTGGAGGTCACCTCCACCCACTCTGATGACCTCTAAGGCCACTGACCGTCTTCCATCTCATGTCACCTCCTGAAGGTCACCTCCACCCTCCCCACCACCCCTGGTGACCTCCAAGACCACTGACCACCCCTGGTGACCTCTTAATGCCACTGACCACCTCCTGAAGGTCACCTCCTCCACCCCTGGTGACCCCCAAGGCCCCTGACCGTCCGTCCGTCCGTCCGTCCGTCCCCACAGCCGACATCGCGCGCAACATGGGCGCCAAGACGGTGATCGCCATCGACGTGGGCAGCCAGGACGAGACCGACCTGTGCAACTACGGCGACTCCTTGTCCGGCTGGTGGCTCCTCTGGAAACGCCTCAACCCCTGGGCTGAGAAGGTCAAGGTGGGACTGACCACCGGGTGACCTCTGGGGACAGCGGGAGGTGGCACCAAGGGGTGGAGGGTGGGCGGTGAGGGGGGGACAGGTGGGGACACCAGGGGGTGGTGGGGAGGGTGGAGGGGTCCTCCAGGAGGTGGTCAGTGGTGTGGAGAGGTCACCAGGGGATGGTGGGGATGGTAGAGGTGTGGTCAGTGGGTGGTCAGTGGTGTGGAGAGGTCACCAGGGGATGGTGGGGATGGTGGAGGTGTGGCCAGTGGGTGGTCAGTGGTGTGGGGAGGTCACCAGGGAGGGTGGAGGTGTCCTCCAGGAGGTGGTCAGTGGCCTTGGAGGTCACCAGGGGACACCAGGGAATGATGATGACAATGACAACGAGGATGACGATGATAATGACGGTGATGACAATGATGACGATGACAACAATGACGATGATGATGACGATGACAATGACAAAATGATGATGACAATGATAATGGCAATGAGGATGATGATGATGATAAAGTTGACAAATGACCATGATGATGATGGTGATGACAATAATGATAATGATGGTGATAATGACAATGGTCATGACAATGAGGATGATGACAGTGACAATGATGATGACGACGACAACAATGAAAATGACAATGATCATGACAATGAGAATGATGACGATGATGACGATGATGATGACAATGACAATGACCATGATGACAATGAGGAGCTGCTGGCCGTGCCCCAAGTGTCCATTCCGGGCAGGTGCCGGACATGGCGGAGATCCAGTCCCGCCTGGCCTACGTGTCCTGCGTGCGGCAGCTCGAGGTGGTCAAGTCCAGCTCCTACTGCGAGTACATCCGCCCACCCATCGACCGCTTCAAGACCATGGACTTCGGCAAGTTCGACGAGATCTACGTGAGTCGGGCCCTTTGGTCATCTTCGGGTTTGTTTGGTCATTGTTTTGGGTCTTCAGTCATTGTTGGGGGTCCTTGGTCATTGTTGGGTTTCTCATTGGGGTTCTTTGGTTATCATTGAGGTTCTTTGGTCATCACTGGGGTTCTTTGGTCATCCTTGGGGTTCTTTGGCCATCCTTGGGTGTCCTTGACCATCAGCTCAATATTCTTGACCATCACTGGAGTGTCCTGGGCCATCATGGGGGTCAGTCCAGGCCACTGACCACTGAATGCTGTCCACTGACCACTGCCCACTGACCACTGTACCCTGTCCCAGGACGTGGGCTACCAGCCCTGACCCCTGACCATTGTCCCCTGTCCCAGGACGTGGGCTACCAGCACGGCAAGCTGGTGTTCGAGGGCTGGAGCCGCGGCGACGTCATCGAGAAGATGGTGAAGGATCGACGGTCGGCGGATTTCAACGAGAGCAAACGGATGGACGTGAGCTGGGGACACCTGGGGACACACCTGGGGACACCTGGGACAGATGGGGACAGCTGGGGACACACCTGGGGACAGCGGGGACACACCTGAGGACACCTGGGCACAGCTGGGGGGACATGAGGACACACCTGGGGCCACCTGGGGAGATCTGGGGACACACCTGGGGACCTCTCTCCTTCTCCTGTCCCCTCTGTTCCCCTCCTGTCACCTCTGTCCCCTGGGGATGCTCAGGTGTCCCCTTAGGTGCTCACCTGTCCCCTCACTGTCCCCTCAGGTGTCCCCTCAGTGTCCCCTCAGTGTCCCCCGGTGTCCCCTCAGGTTCTCACCTGTCCCAGCGCCGGTTTCACGGACCTGGCTGAGATCGTGTCGCGCATCGAGCCCGCCCAGCCCTACCTGTCTGACGGCTACGGCGACGGTGACAGCGGGGATATCGCGACAGGGGAGGGGACATCGCGACAGGGACAGCGGGGACAGCGAGGGGACATCGCGACAGGGGCGGGGACACCCCGAGTTTGCGGATTTGGGGTCTGGGGGCTCAGATTTTGGGTTTGGGGTCTGGTGTTTCACCCAGCCCTGTCCATGCCCCAGAGGAGTCGGATTACCTGATGGAGTTTGAGGGGTCAGGTTTGGGATTTGGGGGTGCAGATTTGGGGTCTGGGGTCTCAGATTTGAGGTTTGGGGTCTGGGATTTGGGGTCTGATCTCTCCCCCAGAGCAGTCGGATTACCTGACAGAGTTTGAAGGGCTCAGGTTTGGGATTTGGGGGTGCAGATTTGGGGTCTCCAGGTACAGATTTGGGTCTGGGGTCTCACTGGGGTCTCACCCAGCCCTGTCCATCCCCAGAGGAGTCGGATTACCTGACGGAGTTTGAGGGGCTCATGTTTGGGATCTGGGGATGTAGATTTTGGGTCTGGGGGCTCAGATTTGGGTCTGGGGTCTCACTGGGGTCTCTCTCCCCTGCCCTCCCCCAGAGGAGTCGGATTACCTGACGGAGTTCGAGGACGAGGGCCCCGAGTCGCTGCGGGGGGAGGAGGACGCGGCCGAGTGGGGCAGCGCCGAGGCCGTGAGTGACCCCAGAACAGCCTGTGTGTCCCCAGGGTCCCCAGCGTGTCCCCAGCGTGTCCTCCCTGTGTCCCCAATGTCCCCACCCTGTCCCCTGGGTGTCCCCAGTGTCCCCACTGTGTCCTCCCTGTGTCCCCCAATGTCCCCACTGTCATGTCCTGTGTCCCCCATGTGTGCCTTGTGTGTCCCCAATGTCCCCAGTGTGTCCCCAATGTCCCCAGTGTCATGTCACCAATGTCCCATGTCCCCAGTGTGTCCCCACCATGTCCCCAGTGCCCCCAATGTGTCCCCCAGTTTGTCCAGCAATGTCCCCAATGCGCCCCAGTATGTTCCCAGTGTGTCCCCACTGTGTCCCCCGTGTCCCCCATATGTCCCCTGTGTGTCCCCTGTGTGTCCCCCAATGTCCCTTGTGTGTTCCCCATGTGTCCCCACCCTGTTCTCAATGTCCCCTGTGTATCCCCAATGTCCCCGGCATGTCCCTGCCATGTCTCCTGTGTGTCCACAATGCCACCAATGTGTCCCCAATGTCCCCATCACTGTCCCATCGCTGTCCCTGCTGTGTCCCCACAATGTCCCCTAAGTGTCCCCATCACTGTCCCATCTCTGTCCCCTTCTGTCCCCACAGGAGGAGGACAAGTCCCTTCGGAGCCGCCCCAGCCTGGCCGGGACCCCCCTGCCCCCCCCCGCGGACCCCGACGGCTTCTGAGGGACCCGGGGGGGTCCCCAATGTCCCCAAACCCCCCGGGGGTGGCACTGCCCCTCCCTGTTCTGGCACTTTCCAGCGGGGCCCAGGACCCCCAATGTCCCCTCAGTGTCCCCTCAGTGTCCCCTCCCTGCCTTGGTGGCCTCAGGGTGACACAGGGAAGGGTTCTGGGACCCCCAATGTCCCCTCGGTGTCCCCAATGTCCCCTCCCTGCCTGGGGTGGTACCGGGAGAGTCCTGGGACCCTCAATGTTCTCAGAGGGGATTTTGGGACCCCCAATGTCCCCTCAATGTCCTGGGGTGACCCTGGGGTGACACTGGAAGGGTCCTGGGACTCCCAATGTCCCCTCAAAGTCCTCAGGGGGGATTTTGGGACCCCCAATGTCCCCTCAAAGTCCTTGAGAAGATTTTGGGACCCCCAGTGTCCCCTCCCTCTCTGGGTGACCCTGAGGTGACACTGGGAGGGTCCTGGGACCCCCAATGTCCTCAGGGGGCATTTTAGGACCCTCAATGTCCCCTCAATGTCCCCTCTCTGCCTGGGGTGACCCTGAGGTGACACAGGGGAAGGTCCTGGGACCCTCAATGTCCTCAGGGGGGATTTTGGGACCCTCAATGTCTCCTCAATGTCCTGGGGTGACCCTGGGGTGACACTGGAAGGGTCCTGGGACCCCCAAGTCCCCTCAATGTCTTGGGGGGGTTGATTTTGGGACCCCCAGTGTCCCCTCAATGTCCCCTCCCTGTCTGGGTGACCCTGGGGTGACACTGGGGGGGTCCTGGGACCCCCAATGTCCCCAGCCCCCCCCAGCGCTGTTGCACTGTCGCACCCCCGGCCGGCCACGGGGGGGCGCTGCTGTAAATGTTCCTTTTCCCGGTTTTATTATTTTTTTTTTAACGGTTCTTATTTAAATCCATGGCTGGATGGGCTCTTGATTAATTATTAATTAATAATTAATTATTGATTAATTTTCGGCTGTTGATTTTTTTTTTTTGTGGGTTCTTATTGAGATGGTTTGTGGGGGTTTCAAGTTAAAAATTGGGGGGTGGTGATTGGGGGAATGGGAAAAATGGGAAGGGAAAAATGGGAAAAAAATGGGATAAATGGGAATGGGATAAACGGGAATGGACTGGGAACAGGTGTGGGGTTCCTCATTTCCTATTGGCCCTTCAGCTTGTCAATCACAGCTCTCAGCCAATCACCGCCGTTCCCGCTCCCCTCACGGGCGGGGCCCTGCCCTGAGGCCGCGGCGGTACCGGAGCGGCTCCCGAACGGCTCCCGGTGGTGCCCGGAGCGGCTCCCGAACGGCTCCCGGTGGTTCCCGAGGGTCCCCGGCCGGGGGTCGCCGCTCCCGGTGCCGCCGTTAACGACGTTTGAGGGTCCCCGGTGCCCCTCGGGACTTCCGGGCGCTCGCAGTTCCCGCCTTTTCACCTGAGGCGCCGGCTCTCCTCATTGGCCAGCGCGGCTGCCAATCAAAGCTGGCAGCCAATCACGCTGGGGCAGAGGCGGGGTCACAGCGCTCCCACAGGAGGCCCCGTTACTCCCAATTTTTGGGTTTAATTCCCGATTTTTCTGTTTAATCCCTAATTTTTGGGTTTAATTCCTGGATTTTTCAGTTTAACTCTCTTTTTATTCCTCCCCCATTCCATAAAAAAGAAAAAAAATTCCAAACTATTTCCAAAAACAACCAAAAAAAAGCCTTGATTGAAATTTTTCTTTTTTTTCCATTGACAAATTCCCCCCTTCCGTTCCCCCCCCACCCTCCCAAAAAAAAACCATTTCCAAGAAATCCTTGGGAAAATTCTGGAAAATGCCAATAAATCCTTGGGAAAATTCTGAAAAATTCCAAGAAATTCTGGAAAATCCCATGAAATCCTGGAAAATTCCAAGCAATCCCCACCTGGAAAGCTGCCGGAACTTCCTGGACAAGGTTTAAAAATCCTCTGGGCTCCTCCTTGGCCGAGGGGTTGGGAATTCCATGATTTGGGGGTGATTTTGGGGTGTTTTTTGGGGATTTTGGCCCCTCAGGAAGGCACTCGCAGGGGGGACGTGCCCAGCAGGAGCTGCAGGAGCCGATCCACGGAAAAAGCCGCCAGGAAATCGGCCGCCAGCACGGCCAGGATCTGCAGCCGGAACTGGGGACAGAGAGAGAGGGGGTTCTGGAATGTTCCATATGGGAATCAACCTCAAATCCCCAAATCTCCATCCCAAAATCCCCGGGATTTCACCCCAATCCCATCCCAGGATCTGCAGCCGGAACTGGGGACAGAGGGGAGAGAGATCAGGGGTTCTGGAATGTTCTGTCAGACATAAATCCCCAAATTCCCAATCCCCAAATCCCCGGGATTTCACTCCAATCCCATCCCAGGATCTGCAGCCGGAACTGGGGACAGAGATCAAGGGTTCTGGAATGTTCTGTCAGACATAAATCCCCAAATCCCAAATCCTCAAATCCCCAAATCATCAAATCCCAAATTCCCAAGTCCAAAATCCCCAAATCCCAAATCATCAAACCCCCTAATCATCGAATCTCCAAATCCTGAAATCCCCAAATCTCCAAATCATCAAATCCCCAAATCCAAAACCCCCAAATCTCCAAATACCAAATCATCAAATACCCAAATCTCAATCCCCAAAATCCCCAAATCTTCAAATCCAAAATCCCCAAATCCTCAAATCCCTAAATTTCCAGACCTTAGATCCCAAATCCAATCCCTAAATCCCCATCTCCAAATCCCCAAATCCCTAAATCCCCGAATCGCAATTCCCAAATCCAAACCTCCAAATCCCTGGGAATTCTGGAATGTTCCATCAGCCATAAATCCCCAAATCTCAATCCCCAAATCCTCAAATCTCCAAATCCCCAATCCCCAAATCCTCAAATCCCCAAATCCCCAAATCTCTGTGAATTCTGGAATGTTCCATCAGCCATAAATCCCCAAATCCTTAAATCCCAAATCCCCAAATCATCAAATCCCCAAATCCCCAAATCCCTAAATCCTCAAATCCCCAAATCCTCAAATCCCCAAATCCCAAATCCCCAAATCATCAAATCCTCAAATCCCAAATCCCCAAATCCAAAACCTCCAAATCATCAAATCCCAACCTCCACATCCCCAAATCCTCAAATCGCCAAATTTCCAGAAATTCCCCCCAAAATTTCAGGATTTTCCCCCAAAATTCCAGGAACTCCCCCCAAAACTCCAGGAATTCCTCCAAAATTCCAGGAATTCCCTGGGAATTGCCCCAGCTCACCTCCGGGGGGATCTCCACGAGGCCAAAGCCCAGGTTGAGCTCGGGGCAGGCGCCGCTGAGCAGCCCCAGCACGGCCGAGGCCGAGAGCAGCAGCGCCCAGAGCAGGGCCCTGTTCTGCCCCAGGCTCTCCATGAACGGCTGCCCCTGCAGGGGGGAGCACTGCCATCAACTGGGGGGGCACTGGGATTAACTGGTTTGTACTGGGAGGGAGTTTGGGGGCACTGGGAGCTGATTCCAAGGGGTTTCGGAGCAGGAAAATGGGGTTTGATGGCACTGGGAGGGCACTGGGAGGGGATTGGGAGGGACTGGGAGGGGATTGGGAGACACTGGTTTGTACTGGGAGGGACTGGGATAAACTAGAAGGGCACTGGGATGAACTGGTTTGGACTGGGAGGGAGTTTGGGGACACTGGGAGCTGATTCCGAGGGGTTTTGCAGCAGGAAAATGGGGTTTGATGGCACTGGGATAAACTGGGAGGGCACTGGGAGGTACTGGTTTGTACTGGGAGGGACTGGGATAAACTGGGATGGGATTAGGAGGGCACTGGGATAAACTGGTTTGTACTGGGAGGTAGTTTGGGGGCACTGGGAGGGAGTTTGGGGGCACTGGGAGCTGATTCCGAGGGGTTTCACAGCAGGAAAATGGGGTTTGGTGGCACTGGGAGAGGATTGGGAGAGACTGGGAGGGACTGGGATAAACTGGGATGGGATTAGGAAGGACTGGGATGAACTGGTTTATACTGGTTTGTACTGGGAGGGAGTTTGAAGGCACTGGGAGGGAAAATGGGGGGAAGGAGGGGAGAGAAACTGGGAAAACTTGAGAAAGTTGGGAAAATTGAGAAGGGAAAAATGGGAAAAATAAGAAGGAAAAATTGGGAAAAACTGAGGGAGAAACTGGGAAAAATGGGGAGAGAAATGGGGGGAAAATGGGGAGAGAAAGTGGGAAAAGTGGGGAGGAAAAACAGAAAAATGGAAAGGAAAAATTGGGAAAAAATGGAAATGAAAAACTGGGAAAAAATGGGGAGAGAAAGTGGGAAGAAATAGGGAAGGAGAAATTGGGAAAAATGGGGAGAGAAAGGGGAAAAATGGAGAGAAAAACTGGGAAAAAATGGGGGGGGAAATTGGGAAAAATGGGGGGAAAGGGGTGAGAGAAATTGGGGAAAACTGGGATAAACAAAGAGAGAAAATGGGAAAAGTGGGGAGGAAAAACTGGGAAAAATGGGAAGGGAAAAAATAAGAAGGAAAAATTGGGAAAAATAAGAAGGAAAAATAAGAAGGAAAAACTGGGAAAAATGAAGAGAAAAACTGGGAGGAAATGGGGAAAAAATTGGGAAAACCAGGAAAACTAAAGAGAAAAACGGGGAAAACTGAGGAATAAAAGCAGGGAAAAGGGTGGAAAAATGTGGAAAAGGGTGGAAAAGTGTGGAAAATGCTGGAAAATACAGGAAAAATGGGAATATTCCCGATTTGTCACCTTGTAGTTGATGGCGAAGGTGGCTGTTTGCATGGCCATGGCCAGCAGGTACACGGTGCTGTTCACCAGGGACGGCTCAAACTCCCGGCTCAGATCCACAAATTCCTCCTCCCTGGGCACGGAAAAATCAGAATAAAATTTGGGATCAGTCCTGGGATTAATTCTGGATCAATTTCCAAAAAAAAATCCCTTTTTTTTTGGGTTAAAATCGGGTCTAAAATGGGTTCGCGAGTGGAAAAAATGTGAATTTCTCGCTCAGATTCACAAATTTCTCCTCCCTTGGCAGGGAAAAATCAAGATTAAATTTGGGATCAGTCCTGGGATTAATTCTGGGATCAATTCCCTAAAAATTCCCCTTTTTTTTGGGTTAAAATCGGATGTAAAATGGGTCTAAAATGGGTTGGGGAGTGGAAAAAATGTGAATTTCTCCCTCAGATTCACAAATTTCCCCTCCCTGGGCAGGGAAAAATTGGGATAAATCTTGGGATCAATCCTGGGATCAATTTAGGATTAATTCCCCCCCAAAATTCAATTTTTTTGGGGTTAAAATCGGGTCTAAAATGGATTTGGGAGGAAGGAAAATGGGCCTCAATTCCGGAATTTTTTGATTAAAGCCTCAATCCCAGAATTTTTTGGGAATCAGGGTCTCAATCCCCAAGTTTTTGGGAATTTTTGGGAATATTTTTGGAATTTTTGCAGATTGTTTTGGGGAATTTTTTTGGATTTTTGGGGGGGAATTTTTGGGGATTTTGGGGGATTTTTTTGGGGAATTTTTTGGGATTTTTTTTTGAATTTTTGGGGATTTTTGGGGGGATTTTTTATATTATTATTATTGGAATTTTGGGGGATTTTTTGGGAGAATTTTTTTGTGATTTTTTGTGAATTTTCTGGGACTTTTTGTGATTTTTTTGTGATTTTTCGGAGGGAATTTTTGAGGGATTTTTTTGGAATTTTTTGGGGGGAATTTTTGGGGGATTTTTTGGGACTTTTTTGGGGGATTTTTTTAGGAATTTTGGGGGAATTTTTGGGGGGATTTTTTGAGGGAACTTTTTTGTGAAAATTTTTGTGATTTTTTTTTTTTGGAATTTTTTGTGACTTTTTTGTGAATATTTTGGATTTTTTTTTTTGTGCATTTTCTGCGATTATTTTGTGAATTTTTTTAGGAATATTTTTGGAATTTTTTTGTGAATTTTCTGTGATTTTTTGTGATTTTTTAAAGGAATATTTTTGGAATTTTTTTGGTGAATTTTCTGGGAATTTTTTTTTAATTTTTTGTGATTTTTTTTCCCAAATTTTCTGTGACTTTTTTGTGAATTTTTCTGTGCTCAGAGCCTGACCTGGGCTGGCTCCTGGCCTGGGCCTGGTGATACAGAAACACCAAACTGAGGAAATGCACCAGGAACTGCAGCAGCACCGTCAGCACCGTGTAAAGGTTAAAGATGTTGGGCAGGGGCCGCTCCTTCGAAAGGGTCTTCAAGGGCTGCCAAAAAAATAGAAAATATGAATTAAAAAAGTAAAAATAATAAAAAAAAAACCACAAAAAAAAACCCCACCAACAAAACAAAACAAAACAAAACAAAACAAAAACAAACAAACAAAAAAAACCCAACAACAACAAAAACAACAAAAAAAAAAAACAAAAAACAAAACAAAAAAAACAAAAACAGAAAAAAAACAAAAACAAAAAACAAAAAACAAAAAAAAACCAACAAAAAAACACAAAAACAAAAACAAAAACAACAACAAAAAAAAAACAACCAAAAAAAAAACCACAAAAAAAACACCACAAAAAAAACCACAAACAAAAAAACCACCCCAAAACAAACCAAAAAAAACCCCAAAAAACCCCAAAAAAACCCTGCCATTTCTGACCATAAATCCCTTTTTTTTTTTGATTTTTTTGCACCCATAAACTCCATTTTTTGGGGGATTTTTTCAACCCATAAAAACCATTTTTTGAGATTTTTTTGTGACCATAAATCCCATTTTTTTGGGATTTTTTTCAACCCATAAAAACCATTTTCTTGGATTTCTCCATGACCGTAAATCCCATTTTTTCGCGCTGATAAATCCCTTTTTTTTTGCATTTTTTCGCACCCATAAATCCCATTTTTTCGCATTTTTTTGCACCCACAAACCCCATTTTTTTTGGATTTTTCCCCCCAAAAATTACCTTAGACCTGGAGATGAAGAGGAAACACCCGGCCAGGAGCAGCCCCTGCAGGGTGGCCTGGAGGTCACTGAATTTCACCCCTTGCATTTTCGCACCCATAAATCTCATTTTTTCAATTTTTTTTTTAATTTTTTGCACCCATAAACCCATTTTTTTTATTTTTTTTGTTACCAAAAATCCCATTTTTTCATGCCCATAAACCCCATTTTTTTGGATTTCTTTTCGCCCATAAATCCCATTTTTTCGCATTTTTTTGCGCCCAAAAATCTCATTTTTTTGATTTTTTTTTTATTTTTTTCACGCATAAACCCCATTTTTGGGGTAATTTTTCCCCCAAAAATTACCTTAGACCTGGAGATGAACAGAAAACAGCCGGCCAGGAGCAGCCCCTGCAGGGTGGCCTGGAGGTCACTGAATTTCACCTCCTGCATTTTCCCACCCATTTTTTTTTATATTTTTCACACCAATAAATCCCATTTTTTGCACCCATAACCCCCATTTTTTAAATATATTTTTCTGACCATAAACTCCATTTTTTGGGATTTTTTTTACACCCATAAATCCCATTTTCTTGGGATTTATTTTCTCCCATAAACCCCATTTTTTTTGCTTTTGTTTTCACACCCATAAACCCTTTTTTTTAAATTTTTTTCTGACCATAAACTCCATTTTTTGGGATGTTTTTACGCTCATAAATCCCTTTTTTTTTTTTTTTCTTTTTGCCCAAAAATCCCATTTTTTTTATTCTTTCGTTACCAAAAATTCCCATTTTTTTGCGCCCATAAACCCCATATTTTTTTTATATTTTTCTGACCATAAACCCCATTTTTTTGTTTTATTTTTTCGCACCCATAAATCCCATTTTTTCGCATATTTTCGCACCCATAAATCCCATTTTTTCGCTTTTTTTGCGCCCAAAAATCCCATTTTTTTGATTTTTTTTTTGATTTTTTGCACCCATAACCCCATTTTTTTTTTTTTTTTCCCCCAAAAATTACCTTAGACCTGGAGATGAAGAGGAAACACCCAGCCAGGAGCAGCCCCTGCAGGGTGGCCTGGAGGTCACTGAATTTCACCCCCTGCAGGAAGAGCACGCTCTGGCTGTAGGCCAGGACAAGGGCGTTCAGGGCCAGGATTTTAAACATCTGCAGCGTCGTCACCAACGTGCACCGACCCTGCTTGATCACGTGGCAAACTGCGGGAAAAATAGAAAAAAAATGGGTTTTTTTGGGGGAAAAATGGGGGAAAGGGATGGGGGGAAAAATAAAAAAAAATGGGGATTTTTGGGTTAAAATGGGGGAAAGGGGTGGGGGGAATGGGGGAGAAAAAGAAAAAAAATTGGGGTTTTTTGGGGGTAAAAATGGGGAAAAGTGATGGGGAGAAAAATAAAAAAAATGGGGATTTTTGGGTTAAAATGGGGGAAAGGGATGGGGGGAAAGGGAGGAGAAAAAGAAAAAAAATTGGGATTTTTTGGGGTAAAATGGGGGAAAAGGGGGAAGAAAAATAATTTAAAAATGGGAATTTCCCGGTTTTTCCCGAGGATTTTCCCATTTTTTCCCGAGGATTTTCCCATTTTCTCCCAAGTTTTTTCCCGTTTTTTCCTGAGGATTTTCCCATTTTTTCCTGAGGATTTTCCCAGTTTTACCTGAGGATTTTCCCGTTTTTTCCCAAGGATTTTCCTGGTTTTTCCCGAGGATTTTCCTGTTTTTTCCCGAGTTTCTTCCCGGTTTTTTCCCAAGTTTTTTCCCAGTTTTTCCCGAGGATTTTCCCGGTTTTTCCCGAGGATTTTCCCAGTTTTTCCCGAGGATTTTCCCCAAAGGATTTTCCCTTTTTTCCCGAGTTTTTTCCCGGTTTTTCCTGAGTTTTTTCCTGGTTTTTCCCAAAGGATTTTCCCAGTTTTTCCCAAAGGATTTTCTCATTTTTTCCCAAGGATTTTCCCTTTTTTTCCCGAGTTTTTTCCTGGTTTTTCCTGAGTTTTTTTCCCGTTTTTTCCCGAGTTTTTTCCCATTTTTTTCCCATTTTTTCCCGAGTTTTTTCCCAGTTTTTCCCAGATTTTGGGGCTGGGCACTCACTGCACTGGATGGAGGAGAGTTTGGAGGTGAAGGGGGCAGCGATGCTGGCGTCCCCCAACTTCACCACCGGAGCCTTTTCCTCTTCCAGCTCCTTCAGCACTTGGCTCAGCCTCTCCTGTGGGATTGGAAATTCCCAAAAAAACCCCAAATCAGGCCCCAAATCCACCCAAATCCTGCAGGGCTTGGAGGGGAATTCCCACCTCCAGAATTCCAGGATTTTTCCCTCTTTTTCCCCCAATTTTCCCGATTTTTCCCTCTTTTTCCCCAGATTTTTCCCTCTTTTCCCCCCGATTTTCCCTGTTTGGCCAAGATTTTATGTCTTTTCCCACCTCCAGAATTCCAGGATTTATTCCATGTTATCCCTTTTCCCACTGGAATTCCCTCTCTTTTCCCCACAGGAATTCTCTCCTTTTCCCCCTTTTCCAGTTGAAATTCCCCTTTTTTCCCCCCAGGAATTCCCATTTTCCCATTGGAATTCCCTCTCTTTTCCCCTCTGGAATTCCTTCTTTTTCCAACTGGAATTCCCTTTCTTTTCCCCTCTTTCCCCACTGGAATTCCCTCTCTTTTCCCCCGTTTTCCAGCTCAAATTCCCTCTCTTTTTCCCCTTTTCCCATTAGAATTCCCTCTCTTTTTCCTGTTTTCCCACTGGAATTCCTTCTCTTTTTCCCATTGGAACTCCCTCTCTTTTCCCCTCTTTTCCCATTAGAATTCCCTTTCTTTTTCCCCATTTTCTCACTGAAATTCCCTGGCTTTTTCCTCCTTTTCCCACTCGAATTCCCTCTCTTTTCCCCACTGGAATTCCCATTATTCCCACTGGAATTCCCTCTCTTTTCCCCATTACAATTCTCTATTTCCCATTAGAATTCCCATTATTCCCACTGGAATTCCCTCTCTTTTCCCCTCTTTTCCCATTAGAATTTCCTCTCCTTCTCCCCATTTTCCCACTGGAATTCCCTCTCCTTTTCCCATTAGAATTCTCTCTCTTTTTCCCACTGGAATTCCCATTATTCCCTCTCTTTTCCCCATTTTCCCACTGAAATTCCCTCTCTTTTTCCCCATTTTCCCATTTCAATTCCCCCTCTTTCCCCCCATTTCCCCCCCAGAATTTTGCACCCCCCAACCCTCCCCACAACCCCCAAGTCCATCTCCCTCCCGGGGGTTACAAATCCCATAAAAAACCTGGAATTCTGACCCTGTGGAGCGCCAGCTGCTCCTCCCTGTGGGGCAGGAGCCTGTTCCGGGCCCCCCGGGCCGGGGGTCGGGGGTTCCCGGGGGGTCCCGGGGCTCGATCCCCCCGTTCCCCCTCCCGGGGACGGCGGCGCCGCTCGGGGACGCGCTCGGGGGCGTTGGCCAGCAGGGCAACTCCTGGAATGGGGGGAAAGAGGGGAAATTAGGGAAAAATTGGGGAAAAATGAGGGATAAAGTGGGGAAAGTTGGGGGGAAAGTTGGGGAAAAGTTGGGGGAAAATTGGGGAAAAATTGGAGAAAAATTGGGGGAAAAATAAGGAATAAAATGGGAAAAATTAGGGAAAAATTGGGGAAAAATAAGGAATAAAATGGGGAAAATTTGGGGAAAAATTGGGGAAAAATTGGAGAAAAATTGGGAAATAATAAGGAATAAAATGGGAAAAATTGGGGGAAAAGTCGGGGAAAAATAAGGAATAAAATGGGGAAAATTAGGGAAAAATTGGGGAAAAATAAGGAATAAAATGGGAAAAGTTGGGGGAGAAGTCAGGCAAAAATTGAGGAAAAATAAGAAATAAAATGGGAAAAATTAGGGGAAAAGTCAGGGAAAAATTGGGACATAATAAGAAATAAAATGGGAAAAATTAGGGGAAAATTGGGGAAAAATAGGAAATAAAATGGGAAAAGTTAGGTAAAAATTGGGGAAAAATAAGAAATAAAATGGGAAAAATTGGGGGAAATCGGGGAAAAATTGGAGGAAAATTGGGGAAAAAATAAGGAATAAAATGGGAAAAAATAGGGGAGAAGTCAGGCAAAAATTGGAGAAAAATTAGGGAAAAATTAGAAATAAAATGGGGAAAATCAGGGGGAAAAGAGGGAAAAATTGGGGGGGAAATGAGGGGGGAAATTGGGGGAAAAGAGAAGGAAAATTGGGGGGAAAGTCAGGCAAAAATCAAGGAAGAATAAGGAATAAAATGGGAAAAAAAAAGAAAATCGGGGGAAAAATCAGGGATAAATTAGGGAAAAAACAGAGAAAATCAGGGATAAAACAGAAAATCACAAGGAAAATCGGGGGGAAAAATGGGGAAAATCCAGAGAAATTCCAGAAAAATTTGGAATTCCCTCTTCATTTCCACTCCTGACCCCCAAAATCCACCTCCAAAAGCTGCGAGAGGCATCCTGGGGTTGGGATTTGGGGTAAATCCCGGGAATTTTGGGGGAATTTTGGGGGAATTTTGTGTTTTCCCTGACCCACGTCGGCGTGTTTGAGCGCTCCCACGTCGTTGGTGCCGTCCCCACACATGAGGGTGCAGTAGCCCAGGCTCTTCAGGGCTGTGATCACAAATTCCTGCCAGGAAAAATGGGGAAAAAGTTCCCAAAATTCAGAATTTTTGGCTCGGTGAGGGGTGGGATTGGTGGGAAGGTTCTGAATTTTGGGAATTCAGGGGTGGGATGGGCTCAGAGTTCTTTATTTCAAAGGTTTTTGAAGGTTTGTTTGGAATTTTTGGGAATTTGGGGGTGGAATGAGATCAGGATTCTTTAGGATCAAATCAGGGTCGTCCTCCCATCCCCAAAGATCCCAAATCCTGGGGATTTCCATCCTAAAGACCCCAAATCCTGGGGATTCCCATTCCCAAAGATCCCAAATTTTGGGAATTCCTGTCCTAAAGACCCCAAATCCTGGAAATCCCCAAATCTCCAAATTTTGAGAACCCTCATCCCAAACTTCCAAATCCCAGGAATTCCCATTCCAAACCACCCAAATTTTGGGACCCCCCCACCCCAAACCCCCCAAATCTTGGAAATTCCCATCCCAAACCCCCCAAATTTTAGGACCCCCTACCCCAAACCTCCCAAATTTCAGGACCCCCACCCCAAACCCCCCAAATTTTGGAGAATTCCCATTCCCAAACCTCCCAAATCTTGGAAATTCTCATTCCCAAACCCCCCAAAATTTGGAAACTCCCATCCCAACCCCCCCAAAATTTGGGAACCCCCATCCCAAAAACCCCAAATTTCAGAACACCCCCCATCCCAAACCCCCCAAATTTCAGGACACCCCCCATCCCAAACCCCCCGAATTTCAGGACACCCCCCATCCCAAACCCCCCAAATTTTGCAAACTCCCATCCCAAATCCCCCAAATCCTGGAAATTCCCATCCCAAACCTCTCAAACTTTGGGAACCCCATCCCAAACCCCCCAAATCCTGGATTCCCATTCCCAAATCCACCAAATTTTGCAAATTTAATTCCCAAAACCCCAAACTCCCACCCCAAACCCCCTGAATTTCAGGACCCTCCATCCCAAACCCCCCAAATTTCAGGAACTCAAAGCCCCTCTCACCTTCTGCTTGGGGGCCACCCTGGCGAAGACCCTGACGTGGGGGATGAGGCACAGGAGCCGCTCCCGGTCCCGCAGGCGCAGCTGCTCCAGCCCCTCCCCGGTCAGACACAGCTCGAAGGGCCCCGTGAGCTCCCGCAGGGAATCCGGGAACGGGGGGAGCGACACGGAGCCGTCCCGGGACTGCCACTGCCACGGGACACCTGGGGAATTCCAGGGGAATTTGGGGATTTGGGAATGGAGGGAGGGACACGGAGCCGTCCCGGGACTGCCACTGCCAGGGGAGACCTGGGAATGGGAATTCCAGGGGAATTTGGGAATGTCATGGGAATCTGGGAATGGAGGGAGGGACACGGAGCCGTCCCGGGACTGCCACTGCCACGGGACACCTGGGGAATTCCAGGGGAATTTGGGGATTTGGGAATGGAGGGAGGGACACGGAGCCGTCCCGGGACTGCCACTGCCACAGGACACCTGGGGAATTCCAGGGGAATTTGGGGATTTGGGAATGGAGGGAGCGACACGGAGCCGTCCCGGGACTGCCACTGCCAGGGGAGACCTGGGAATGGGAATTCCAGGGGAATTTGGGAATGTCATGGGAATCTGGGAATGGAGGGAGGGACACGGAGCCGTCCCGGGACTGCCACTGCCACGGGACACCTGGGGAATTCCAGGGGAATTTGGGGATTTGGGAATGGAGGGAGGGACACGGAGCCGTCCCGGGACTGCCACTGCCACAGGACACCTGGGGAATTCCAGGGGAATTTGGGGATTTGGGAATGGTGGGAGGGACACGGAGCCGTCCCGGGACTGCCACTGCCACGGGAGTCCTGGGAATGGAATTTGGAAATGGGAATTCTATGGGAATTCAGGAATTTGAGAATGTTGGGAATGTCATGGATCCATCACAGGACAGCCACTGCCAGGGGAGACCTGGGGAATTTGGGAATTTGGGAATGGGAATTTGGGGATTTGGGAATGGAGGGAGGGACACGGAGCCGTCCTGGGACTGCCACTGCCAGGGGAGTCCTGTGGGAATGGGAATTCCATGGGAATTTGGGAATTCCATGGATCCATCTTGGGATTGCAACTGCCAGGGGAGCCCTGAGAAAATGGGAATGGGAATTCCATGGGAATTCTATGGGAATTCAGGAATGCCAGGGCAGCCCTGTGGGAATGGGAGTGGATCCAGAGGGAATTCCAGAGGTGATTCCAACCCTAATCCCCATTTCCATTCCCCAAACCTCACAATTCCCAGAATCCCCCCGGCATTCCCAACATTCCCAATCCCATTATTCTCACCCCCAATCCCATTTTTCCTATTCCCACCATCCCCAATCCAATTTTTCCCATTTTTCTTGGTTTTTTTCCCATTTTTCCTCTGGTCCCAGGGCACTCCAGGGGCTGCAGGATCAGGATTTTCTCCTTGTGCCTCATTCCCAATCCCATTATTCCCACTTTTTCCCATTTTCCCCCCATTTTTTCCTGTTTTTTTTTCCCATTTCTTTCCCATTTTTCTTCCATTTTTCCCCCTCTTTCCCAATTTTTCCCTTTTTTTTTCCCATTTTCCCAGTCCCAGGGCACTCCAGGGGCTGCAGGATCAGGATTTTCTCCTTGTGCCTCATTCCCAATCCCATTTTTTCCCCATTTTTCCCCATTTTTCCCCCATTTTTTCCCCATTTTTCCCTTACCAGGGCGCTCTGGGGGCTGCAGGATGAGGATTTTCTCTTTGCTCAGGAAGTTCAGCTCTCGAGCCACGTGACAGGCAGTCAAAGGACTGTCCCCTGTGATCATCACCACCTGCAATTCCCAAAAAAATCTGGAATTTCGGGAATTCCCAGAAAAAAATCCCAGAAATTTGGGAGTTCCCAAAAAAATCCCAGAAATTTGGGAATTCCTAGAAGAATTCCAGCCCAATTTTAGGGCTCAGAATCCCCCAAGGCTCAAAATTCAGTTTTTTTTTCCTGAGGCTTTTCCTGGTTTTCAGTTGGGATTTTTTCCTTATTTTTCTCATGGAATTTTCTCATTTTCAATCTGGAATTTCCTTAGTTTTCCACTTGGAATTTTCTCATTTTCAAACTGGAATTTTCTCTGTTTTTAGATTGGAATTTTCCTGTTTTCCAGTTGGGATTTTTCCCTATTTTTTTCTCTTGGGGTTTTCCCTGTTTTTAGACTAAAAATTTCCCAATTTTTAGATGGAAAATTTCCCTGTTTTACACTTGGAAGTTTCTCATTTTCAATCTGGAATTTTCCTGTTTTCAGATTGGAATTCTCCCAGATTTTAAAATTATTTTTTCCTGATTTTCCACTTGGAATTTTCTCATTTTCAATTTGGAATTTTCCCGGTTTTCAGACTGAATTTTTCCCATTTTCCAATCAAGATTTTCATTATTTTCAGCCTGAATTTTTCCCTCTTTTCCAATCATGATTTTCCCATTTTTCAGCCTAAATTTTTTCCCATTTTCCAATCACGATTTTCCTCCCACTTTTCAGTCTGGATTTTTCCCACTTTTCAGCCTGAATTTTTCCCTGTTTTTCCGTTGCAATTTTCCCATTTCCAATCTGAGTTTTTCCCTGTTCCTACTCAGAATTTCCCCACTTTTCAGCCTGGAATTTTCCCATTTTCCAATCAAAAATTTCCCACTTTTCAGCCTGAAAATTCCCAATTTTTTGCTTCCCACCCCTCTGAAAATTCCCTGATTTTCACTTCCTTTCCCACCCTTCCCAAAAATCCAGAAATTCCCGGAATTGCCGGGATTCCTCACGTGGTGGGAGGCGCTCTGGATCTCCCTGATCACGGCTTTGGAATCGGCTTTGAGGGGAGACGAGACCACGATGAATCCAACAAATCTCAGGTCACATTCCAGGGATTCCCTTTTCATCTCCCGAACCTTTTCCGTGGAAAAAAATCAGGATTTAGAATTCCCAAATTCCTTCCCAAAGGCAAATCCCTCCTCCCGCCCGGTCCGGGGATTTGGAGCTTCCCTGGATTGAGTTTGATCCCAAATTCCTGGGAAAAAAAGGGTTTTTTCTTGGAAAAATGCTCTGAAATGGGAATTTCCTTGGAAAAATCCCTTTGGGATGTTCTGGAATGGGAATTTCCCTGGAAAAATCCCTTTGGGATGTTCTGAAATGGGAATTTCCCTGAAAAAATTCCTTTGGGATGTTCTAAAATGGGAATTTCCTTGGAAAAGTTCATTTGGGATGTTCTGAAATGGGAATTTCCCTGGATAAATCCCTTTGGGATGTTCTGAAATGGGAATTTCCCCAGAAACATCCCTTGGGATGTTCGGAAATGGGAATTTTTTAAAGAAAAATTCCTTTGGGATGCTCTGAAATGGGAATTTATTTGGAAAAATTCCTTTGGGATGTTCTGAAATGGGAATTTCCTTGGAAAAATTCCTTTGGGATGTTCTGAAATGGGAATTTCCTTGGAAAAATTGCTTTGGGATGTTCTGAAATGGGAATTTTCATGGATAAATCCCTTTGCGATGCTCTGAAATGGGAATTTTCATGGATAAATCCCTTTGCGATGCTCTGAAATGGTAATTTTCATGGATAAATCCCTTTGCGATGCTCTGAAATGGGAATTTTCATGGATAAATCCCTTTGGGATGCTCTGAAATGGGAATTTCCTTGGAAATTTTCCTTTGGGATGTTCTGAAATGGGAATTTCCTTGGAAAATCCCTTTGAGATGTTTTAAAATGGGAATTTCCTTGGAAAAATTCCTTTGAAATGGGAATTTCCCTGAAAAAATCCCTTTGGGATGTTCTGGAATGGGAATTTTCATGGATAAATCCCTTTGGGATGTTCTGAAATGGGAATTTCACTGGAAAAATCCCTTTGAGATGTTCTGAAATGGGAATTTCCTTGGAAAAATTCCTTTGGGAAGTTCTGAAATGGGAATTTCCCTTGGAAAAATCCCTTTGAGATGTTTTAAAATGGGAATTTCCTTGGAAAAATTCCTTTGAAATGGGAATTTCCCTGAAAAAATTCCTTTGCGATGTTCTGAAATGGGAATTTCCCTGGAAAAATCCCTTTGGGATGTTCTGAAATGGGAATTTCCTTGGAAATTTTCCTTTGGGATGTTCTGAAATGGGAATTTCCTTGGAAAAATTCCTTTGGGAAGTTCTGAAATGGGAATTTCCCTTGGAAAAATCCCTTTGAGATGTTTTAAAATGGGAATTTCCTTGGAAAAATTCCTTTGAAATGGGAATTTCCCTGAAAAAATCCCTTTGGGATGTTCTGAAATGGGAATTTCCCTGGAAAAACTCCCCCAAAACCCCCAAATTCCATCCCCAAAAACCCTTTCTCCTTCTCCCAGCCCTTCCCAGGTGTGGAATTTTGGGATTTTTCCCATTTCTCACCTGCTGGTGGCTCAGGGCTCCCAGCTCTTTGTAGCCCAGGGCCAGGACTCGGGCGCCCTCGTGGGAGAATTCCCGGTGGATCTCGTGGTAGTTGCTGGGACATTCAGACAACTGGGGGAAAAAAAACAGAAAATATTCCATGAGTGAGGAATCTCAGGGAATTCCGAAGAGTTTTGGTGGAAAATCGGGGAAAAATGAGGAGATTTTGGGGCAGGGAAAGGTGGAGGGGTGAGAATTGGGGATAATTTAGGATAATTCTATTGGAATTTACAGTTCTCACCCTTTTTTATGTCACTGATTTCCCAATATTTCCAAATTCCTATTTTTTTCCTGGAATTTCCCCTCACCACAGGCTCTGGGCTCATCTTTTCCCTCACCACAGGGTGGCCATTTTGACCTCCTTCAATTCCCAAATTTCCCATTTTTCTCTCATTTTTCTCCATTATTTCCTCCCTCACTGGGACGTGCAGAGTCTTGAGAACATTCCCACCATTTCCAACTCCTTATTTTTCCTTGGAATTTGCCTTTCCTATGGACCCTGTGCCCCTTTTTCCCTTCACCACAAGCTCTGAGCTCATCCTTCCCCTCAGCACAGGGCGGCCATTTTGATTTCCCGCCATTCCCATTTTCCCCCTCACAACATGGCGGCCATTTTAACCTCCTTCAATTCCCAACTTTCCCATTTTTCCCGGGAATTTCCCCCCTCACCACGGTGTGCAGGATCTTGAGAACATTCCCACCATTTCCATCTCCTTACTTTTTCCCCTTACTATGAGCTCTAGGCTTGTCTTCTCATCATCACAGGGCGGCCATTTTGACTTCCCGCCATTCCCATTTTCCCCCTCACAACATGGCGGCCATTTTAACCTCTTTCAATTCCCAACTTTCCCATTTTTCCCGGGAATTTGGCCCCTCACCACGGCGTGCAGGGTCTCGGGAGCATTCCTACCATTTCCAACTCTCTTATTTTTCCCTGGCATTTCCCCTCACCACAGGGCGGCCATTTTGACCTCTTTCAATTCCCAAATTTCCCATTTTTCCCTCATTTTTCCCGGGAATTTCCCCCTTCACCACGGTGTGCAGGATCTTGAGAACATTCCCACCATTTCCATCTCCTTATTTTTCCCCTTACTATGGGCTCTAGGCTTATCTTCTCATCATCACAGGGTGGCCATTTTGACTTCCCGCCATTCCCATTTTCCCCCTCACAACATGGCGGCCATTTTAACCTCCTTCAATTCCCAACTTTCCCATTTTTCCCGGGAATTTGGCCCCTCACCATGGCGTGCAGGGTCTCGGGAGCATTCCTACCATTTCCATCTCTCTTATTTTTCCCTGGCATTTCCCCTCACCACAGGGCGGCCATTTTGACTTCCCACCATTCCCATTTTCCCCCTCACAACATGGCGGCCATTTTAACCTCCTTCAATTCCCAACTTTCCCATTTTCCCGGGAATTTGGCCCCTCACCATGGCGTGCAGGGTCTCGGGAGCGCCCTTGACGGCCGCCAGGTATCGGATTTCCCCGGAGGAGTTTTCCAGCGAGGCCAACACCGCCATCCTCTTCAGGGCACTGGAGAAATGAAAGCGCTGGTGAATTCTCATTCCCGGAGTTTTTAGACTCCTCGGGAAAACTTTCTCATCTGGAAACAAAAGGAAATCAGGAAATCCTGAAAGGAGGCGCCGGGAGGGAAAAAAAAAGGAATTGGGAATGAAGGGTGGGGGGAAAATGTAAAAAAAAAAGGGATTTTTGGGGTGGTTTGAGGGGGATTTGGGTGGAATTTTGAGGGGTTCGGGTGGAATTTTTTTTGGTGGGAATTGTGGAGAATTTTGGGGAATTTCAGGGAATTTCATGGAATTCTGGATGATTTAAAAAGAATTGAAAGGAATTCAAGTGGAATTCTGGTGGAATTTTGGATAATTGAGGTGAGGATTAATGGGAATTCAGGGGGAATTCTGGAGGGTTAAAGGTGAAATTCAGGGGGATTTTTGTGAGGATTTTGTGGGATTTTTGGGGGGGATTTTGTGGGATTTTTGTGAGGATTTTGTGACAATTTTGTGGGATTTTTTTGAGATTTTTTTGGCATAGTCTGGGGGGATTTTTTAAGAAGGATTTTGTGGTGATTTTGTGGTGATTTTGTGAGAATTTTGTGGGGTTTTTTTCCTGGGTTTTGGGGGGATTTTTGTGAAACAATTTTGTGATTTTTTAATGGATTTTTTGTGAGCATTTTATGGGATTTTTATGAAGATTCTGTGAGAATTTTATGATATTTTTTTGTGAGCATTTTGTGATTTTTTTCCTGGGGGATCTGGGGGGATTTTTTGTGGATTTTTTGTGAGGATTTTGTGGATTTTTGTGAGGATTTTTGTGGGATTTTTTGGGGGGGGATTTTGCGGGATTTTTGTGAGGATTTTGTGGGATTTTTTGGGGGGGATTTTGCGGGATTTTTGTGAGGATTTTGTGGGATTTTTGTGAGGATTTTGTGGGATTTTTTGGGGGGGATTTTGTGGGATTTTTGTGAGGATTTTGTGGGATTTTTGTGAGGATTTTGTGGGATTTTTTGGGGGGATTTTGCGGGATTTTTGTGAGGATTTTGTGGGATTTTTTGTGAGAATTCTGTGGGATTTTTGTGAGGATTTTGTGGGATTTTTCGTGGGGGATTTTGTGGAATTTTCCGTGAGCATTTTATGATAATTTTGTACGATTTTTTTTTTACATTCTGTGACAATTTTGCGGTGATTTTGGTAAAACATTCGTAAAACAATTTTGTGGCATTTTGTGGGATTTTTTGATGACGGTTTTAGGAGCACTTCCTGTGAGAATTTTGCAGGATTTTGTGGGTTTTTTTGTGGTTTTTTAATGCAATTTTTGCAGCCACATTTAATAGGATTTCTATGACAATTTTACAACCATTTCCCAGAATTTTTTTACACTGAATTTTTTTTTTTTTATCCCAACAGATTCTTTTGGATTTTTCCACCCGAAACACCTCGGAATTGCAGGAAAAATTTAATATTTTACCTTTGGTGAGAGTCCAATCCACAGCTGTGAGCATGGCCTTCTCCAGGGGATCCCCCACCACGCTCCCGTCCTCCAGCTGCACCAGCGAGTGGCAGCAGGCGATGGCTCGGTGCGTCTCCAGGGGAATTTCAGACACTGGAACCACCTCCTTGCCTTCCCTAAAGGAAAAAAAATGGGATTTTTGGGGTTATCTCAAAGGGTTTTTTGTGGGGAGGTGAGGTGGGGGGGAAATTCTGCAAAAAATGGTGTAAAATGGTACAAAAATGCCATAAAATCCCATGTAAAATCTCATTAAAACTTCCACAAAAATGCCATAAAATCCCATGTAAAATCTCATTAAAACTTCCACAAAAATGCCATAAAATCCCATATAAAATCTCATTAAAACTTCCACAAAAATGCCATAAAATCCCATGTAAAATCTCATTAAAAGTCACACAAAAATGTCGTAAGATGTGTTGTAAAATAGCATAAAAATTCCATAAAAGTCCCATAAAGATGTCATAAAATTTCATAAAAATGCCATAAAAATACCATAAAATCCCATAAAAATGCCATAAAATTCTATAAAAATCCCACAAAAATCCCATAAAATCCCCACAAAAAAGCCATAAAATCCCACAAAAAAATCCCACAAAAAATGCCATAAAATCCCACCAAATGGCACAAAAATCCTCTTAAAATCCCCCCAAAATCCTACAAAAATCCCATAAAAATTCTACAAAAGGATCCCACAAAAATCCCACAAAAACTGACATTAAATGGCACAAAAATCCCATAAAAATGCCATAAAATTCCCTAAAAACTCCCACAAAAATGCCATAAAATCCCATAAAAATCCCCTTAAAAATCCTACAAAAGTGCCATAAAATACACCATAAAGTGGCACAAATATCTCATAAATATCCCATAAAGATGCCATAAAATTTCATAAAAATCCCACAAAAATCCCACTAAATCTACCATAAAATGGCACAAAAATCCTATTGAAATCCCATTAAAAAATCCCTAAAAATCCCAAACCTGCTTTATTCCCACTCATTCCTGAGGTATTTCCATGGAATTCCCGTTGGGAATTTTGGGATCAGGACCCACCTGATCCTCATGATGCGAAAACCTCCAAAATCCCATTAAAACCCTCAAAAAAACCCTTAAAAAACCCCCCAAAAAATCCAAAAAATTCCCCAAAAAATCCCAAAAATCCCCAAAACCCCAAATGTGTTTTTTCCCATCCCTTCCCAGGGGATTTTTGGGACCAGGACCCACCTGAGCCCGGCCACCCCTCGCACCACGAGGCAAAAACCTCCTAAAATCCCATTAAAACACCCAAAAATTCCCAAAAAAATCCCCAAAAAATCCCAAAAAAATTCCCAAGAAATCCCAAAAATCCCCAAAACCCCAAATGTGTTTTTTCCCACCCCTTCCCATGGAATTCCCGTTGGGAATTTTGGGCTGAGGACCCACTTGAGCCCGGCCACCCCTCGCACCACGAGGCAAAAAACCTCCTAAAATCCCATTAAAACACCCAAAAATTCCCAAAAAAATCCCAAAAAAATCCCAAAAAATTCTCAAAAAAATCCCAAAAATCCCCAAAACCCCAAATGTGTTTTTTCCCATCCCTTCCCAGGGGATTTTTGGGATCAGGACCCACCTGAGCCCGGCCACCCCTCGCACCACGAGGCAAAAACCTCCAAAATCCCATTTAAAAACCCAAAACATCCAAAAAATACCTTAAAAATTCCCAAAAAAATCCCAAAATAATCCCAAAAAAACCCAAAACCCCAAATGTGGTTTATCCCACCCCTTCCCAGAGTATTTCCATGGAATTTCCATTGGGAATTTTGGGATCAGGACCCACTTGATCCTCATGATGCGAAAACCTCCAAAATCCCATTAAACCCCTCAAAAAATCTCAAAAAAATCCCTTAAAAAATCCAAAAAATTCCCCAAAAAATCCCAAAAATCCCCAAAACCCCAAATGTGTTTTTTCCCATCCCTTCCCAGGGGATTTTTGGGATCAGGACCCACCTGAGCCCGGCCACCCCTCGCACCACGAGGCAAAAACCTCCAAAATCCCATTTAAAAACCCAAAAAAGCCCTTAAAAAAACCCCAAAAAAATCCCCAAAAATTCCCAAAAAATCCCAAAAAATCCCAAATGTGGTTTATCCCAGCCCTTCCCATGGAATTCCCATTGGGAATTTCGGGATCAGGACCCACCTGAGCCCGGCCACCCCTCGCACCACGAGGTGGTCGCTGGTCAAGGTCCCGGTTTTGTCGAAACAACAAACCTGAACCTTCCCCGCAAAGGGGATCCTGAAGGGTTCTGTGCAGTAAACGTCTGGAAAAATGGGAAAAAATGGAATAAATTGGGAATTCTGGAAGAAATTGAGAGTTTTGCGGCAAAAATCGGGAATTTTTTTGGGAAAAATCCTGAGTTTTGAGGTGAAAATCTGGGAATTTTAGGGGAAAAATAAGGAATAAATCAGGAATTTTTGGGGGAAATTGGGAGTTTTGGTGAAAAAACGGGAATCGGGGGAAAATCAGGAGTTTTGAGGGAAAAATTGGGAGTTTTGGGGGAAATCAGGAATTCTGGGGGAAAAATTTGGAATTTTGAGGGAAAAAAATTGTGAGTTTTGGGAGAAAATTGGGAATTCTGAGGTTGGAAAATCAGGAATTTTATGGGGGAAAAAAATTGAGAATTTTGAGAGCAAAAATTAGGAAATTCCAGAGGGGGAAAATTGGGAATTTTAAGATGTAAATTTGGAAATTTTTTGGGGAAAAAAATCCAGAATTTCAAGGGAAAAAAATGGGAATTCTGAGGGAAAATCTGGAATTTTAGTGAAAAAAATGGGAATATGGTGGGAAAATCAGGAGTTTTGAGGGAAAAATTGGGAGTTTTGGGGGAAAATTTGGAATTCTGGGGTGAAAAATCATTAAATTTATAGAGAAAAAAAACCTGAGAATTTTGAGGGGAAAAAAAAAGGGAAATTTCCAGGGAAAATTGGGAATTTAAAGGTGTAAATGTGAAATTTTTTGGGTGGTAAAAAATGCAGAATTTCAAGGGAAAAAAATGAATTCTGAGTGAAAATCTGGATTTTTTGGGAAAAAAAATGCGAATTTTGATGTAAAATCAGCAATTTTGGGGGGAAAACTCAGGAATTTTCCACTTTTCCACCTCTCACCCCCCCAAACCCCATCCCTGCCCCTTCCCCACATTCCCAAATCCCGGAATTTTGGGAATTTCCTGGGAATTCTCAGGGAATTCTCACAGAGCTTGGCCAGGGCGATGAGGGACGTGTTCACGGCCAGGGAGAGCTCGATGGGCAACTCGGGGGGAACCACCGACGTCAGGATCAGGGCACACTCCAGAAACAGGCGGTACTGGTTCCTCCGCGGGTCCTTGGTGCCTGGAAAAATGGGAAAAATTAAATTAGAGGGGAAAAAATGGGAAAAAACGGGGTGAAAATTGGATAAAAATCGGAAAAATGAGAAAAAATCAGGGGAAAATGGGATCGGGATGAGCAAAAATGGGTAAAAAGTAGGATAGAAATGGGCAAAACAGACAGTGCTGGTTCCTCCTGGGGTCCTTGGTGCCTGGAAAACACAGAAAAATGGGATTAAAGGAGAAAAAACGGGGTGAAAATCGGATAAAAATCAAAAAAATAGGGAAAAAAAGGGATAGAAATGGGAAAAATGGGGTCAGGATGAGGGAAATGGGGTCAGGATCAGAGCACACTCCAGAAACAGGCGGTGCTGGTTCCTCCGCGGGTCCTTGGTGCCTGGAAAAATGGGAAAAATTAAATTAGAGAGGAAAAAATGGGAAAAAACGGGGTGAAAATTGGATAAAAAATGGAAAAATGGGAAAAAATGAGATAAAAATGGGGTCAGGATCAGAGCACACTCCAAAAACAAGCAGTGCTGGTTCCTCCGCGGGTCCTTGGTGCCTAAAAAATGGGATTAAAATAGGATTAAAACCAAAAAATGGGATTAAAATGTAATTAGAGAAAAAAAAAGGGGGCAAAAATGGGAAAAAAATTGGAAAAATGGGGAAAAAATGGGATAAAAATGGGAAAAATGGGGTCAGGATGAGGGAACAGGCAGTGCTGGTTCCTCCTGGGGTCCTGGTGCCTAAAAATCAGGAAAAAATAGGATTAAAATGGGAAAAATGGGATTAGAGGAAAAGAAATGAGGTAAAAATGGGATAAAAATGGGAAAAATGGGAAAAATCAGGGGAAAAATGGGGTCAGGATGAGGGAAATGGGGTCAGGATCAGAGCACACTCCAGAAACAGACAGTGCTGGTTCCTCCGCGGGTCCTTGGTGCCTGGAAAACACAGAAAAATGGGATTAAAGGAGAAAAAACGGGGTGAAAATCGGATAAAAATCAAAAAAAATGGGAAAAAATGGGATAAAAATAGGAAAAATGGGGAAAAAATGAGATAAAAATGGGGTCAGGATCAGAGCACACTCCAAAAAGAGTCGGTATTGATTCCTCCTGGGGTCCTTGGTGCCTGGAAAACACAGAAAAATGGGATTAAAGCAAAAAAAACGGGGTGAAAATTGGATAAAAATCAGAAAAATAGGGAAAAAAGGGGATAGAAATGGGAAAAATGGGGTCAGGATGAGGGAAATGGGGTCAGGATCAGGGTAGAGGACGTGCTGGTTCCTCCTGGGGTCCTTGGTGCCTGGAAAACACAGAAAAATGGGATTAAAGCAAAAAAAACAGGGTGAAAATTGGATAAAAAATTGAAAAATCTGAGAAAATCAGGGTTAAAATGGGGTCAGGATGAGAGAAATGGGGTCAGGATCAGAGCACACTCCAAAAACAGGCGGTGCTGGTTCCTCCTGGGGTCCTTGGTGCCTGGAAAACACAGAAAAATGTGAAAAAATGGGGTTAAAACAAAAAAAACGGGGTAAAAATTGGATAAAAATCGGAAAAATGGGAAAAAAACAAGGGAAAAATGGGGTCAGGATGAGCAAAAATGGGTAAAAAATGGGATAGAAATGGGCAAAACAGACAGTGCTGGTTCCTCCTGGGGTCCTTGGTGCCTGAAATTCAGGGGAAAATGGGATTAAAATAGGATTAGAGCAAAAAAAAAAAGAGTAAAAATGGGATTTAAGGGAAAAAAATCCCTTAAAAAGGGGTCAAACTGGGAAAAAATACAACAAAAATGGGATAAAAATCAGGAAAATGGGAAAAGTGGGAGAAAAAGGAGGAAAATGGGAAAAAAACATGATAAAATGGGATCAAAATAGGAAAAACATACAACAAAAATGGGATAAAAATGGGACAAAAATGAGAAGAAAAAAATGAGAAAAAATTGGGAAAAAAAAGAGAAAAAAATGAAAAAGAAGAGAAGAAAAATGGGAAAAAATAGGAAAAAATGAGATAAAAACGGGAAAAATGGGAAAAAATACGACAAAAAGGTGTAAAAATTGGGATAAAAACAAGAAAAATTATGAAAAAAATGGAAAAAAGGGATAAAAACAAGAAAAAAAATGGGAAAATGGAAAAAAATGGGAAAAAAATGGGAAAAAAATGAGAAAAAATACGATAAAAGGGGAAAAAAATGAGGAAAAATCAGAAAAAAAAGAGATAAAAATAGGAAAAAAATACAATAAAAAGGTGGAAAAATTGGGATAAAAACAAGAAAAAATAGGGAAAAATGGGATAAAAACAAGAAAAAAAATGGGATAAAACCAAGAAAAAAAATAAGAAAAAAAATGGGGAAAAATGGGATAAAAACAAGAAAAAGTATGAAAAAAAAAGGAAAAAATGGGATAAAAACAAGAAAAAAATGGGAAAAAATAGGAAAAAAATTAGAAAAAAAATGAAATAAAAATGGGAAAAAAAAGAGAAAAAAATGGGATAAAACCAAGAAAAAAATAAGAAAAAAATGGGATAAAAACTAGAAAAAAATAAGAAAAAAATTCAAAAAAATGCAATAAAAACAACAAAAAAATGATAAAAAAATGAGACAAACAATCTCAAACCCAGAACAACCTCAACACACAAATTCCCAATTTCCCCCAAACCTTTTCTAATCCCAAAATTCCCAAAAATTCCCAAAAAACCTTGGGAATTCTCACCCTGGATCCAGACGTAGGCGGCGGCGGCCACGGCAAAGACCAGCAGGAAGAGGATGAAGATAAAAGTCTCCAGGTTGTTTGCTGTGACCCTTTTCACCCCAAACAGGATCGTCCTCAGCAGTTTCCCCTGGAAAAAATGGGATTTTCTGAGAATTCTCAAAAAATTCTAGAGGATGGTGAATTTTTCCCAATTTTTCCCATTTTTTTCCCTTTTTTTTCCGCTTTTTTTCCCATTTTTTTTCGCATTTTTTCCCATTTTTTTTCATATTTTTTTCCAATTTTTCCCAGGTTTTTTTCCCCCATTTTTCCCCATTTTTTTTGCTTTTTTTTCCCCATTTTTTCCCAGTTTTTTCCTATTTTTTTCCGGTTTTTTCCCCCCCCATTTTTTTCCATTTTTCCCAATTTTTTTCCTATTTTTTTCAGGGTTTTTTTGCCCCATTTTTTCCTGTTCTTCCCTTTTTTTTTCCTGCCCTCATTTTTCCCTTTTTTTTTCTCATTTTTTCCTCCTTTTTTCAGGTTTTTTTCCCCCCAATTTTTCCCGGGTTTTTTTTCCCATTTTTTTCTGTTTTTTTCCTCCATTTTTTCCCATTTTTTTCGCATTTTTTCCCATCTTTTTCACATTTTTTCCAATTTTTCCCAGGTTTTTTCCCCCATTTTTTCCCCATTTTTTCCGCTTTTTTCCCCATTTTTTCCCATTTTTCCCAGTTTTTTTCCTATTTTTTTCAGGTTTTTTTCTCCCCCATTTTTTCCTGTTCTTCCCTTTTTTTTTCCTCCCCTGCCCTCATTTTCCCCATTTTTTTTTCTCATTTTCCCCCCATTTTTTCAATTGTTTTTTCCCATTTTTCCCCCCAGTTTTTTCCCATTATTTTTCCCATTAATTTCCCCAGTTTTTCCTCTTTTTCCCCCCAAATTTTTCCCATTTTTTTTTCCCATTTTTCTGTTTTTTCCCCCCAATTTTTCCCATTATTTTTCCCATTAGTTCCCCCATTTTTTCCTGTTTTTTTTCCCCAATTTTTTCCCATTTTTGCAGTTTTTCCACCATTTTTTCCCATTATTTCCCCCCCAATTTTTCCTGTTTTTTTTTCCCAATTTTCCCCTGTTTTGCCACTTTTCCCCCCCAGTTTTCTCCCATTTTTCAGGCCTTTTTTCCCATTTTTTCTCTTTTATTTTTTTCCCCATTTTTCCCGTTATTTCCCCCAGATTTTCCTGAGCTTTTCCCCCAATTTTTCCTGTTTTTTTTCCCATTTTCCTCCACCTTCCCCATTATTTTTTCCCATTATTTTTCCCATTTCTCCTGAATTTTTTCCCCTTTTTTTTTCCCCCACTCCTCCTTCCTCCTTTTTCCCACCTCCCATTCCCTAAAATTCCCTGAAATTCCCTGAAATTCCCAGGAATTTTCTGGGAATTCCTGAATTCCTGCCTCACCTGGGAGGTGTTGAAGCCGGTGCGGAGGGCGAAGGCCAAGCACCCGTTGTCCACGGCTGGGGGGGAAAAATTCACTGAAATCCAGGAAATTCCAGGGAAAATTCCCAGGAAATCCCTGAGAAAATTCCTGGGAAATTCCCAGGAAATCCTGGAAAAAATCCTGAGGAAATTCCGGAGAAAATCAGAGAGAGAATTCCCAGGAAATTTGAGAAATTCCCAAAGAAATCATCAGAAAATTCCTGAGAAAATGACAGAGAATTCCCAGGAAATTCTCAGGAAATTCCCAAAGAAATCCTGAGAAAATTCTGAGCTGGGAATTTGAAAATTTCAGAGTGGGAATTTCAAACTGGGAATTTCGGAGCTTGGGGCTGGGAATTTCGGAATTTTGAGAATTTGGGGCTGAGAATTCCAGGGATTTTAGGGCTGAGAATTTGGGGAATTCAGCCTGGAAATTTTGGGAATTTGGGGCTGGGAATTTGGGAATTTTGGGAATTTGGGGCTGGGAATTTGGGAATTTGGGGCTGGGAATTTGGGAATTTGGGGCTGGGAATTTTGGGAATCTGGGGCTGGGAATTTGGTGAATTTTGGGCTGGGAATTTGGGAATTTTGGGAATTTGGAGCTGGGAATTTGGGAATTTTGGGCTGGGAATTTTGGGAATCTGGGGCTGGGAATTTTGGGAATTCGGAGCTGGGAATTTTGGGAATTCAACCTGGGAATTTTGGGGATATGAGGCTGAAAATTCTGGCAATTTTGGGCTGTGATTGTGGAGAACACAGGAATTAAAATATTCTGGGAATTTGGAAAATTAGGGAATTTTAGGCTGGGAAATTTAGCAATTTATGGAATTTCAGGCTGGAAATCCAGCAATGTCGGGAATTGAAGCTGAAATGTTGGGAATTGAGGGCAGGAAATTTGGGAATTCTCACGTTTGAGTCCAGCCGAGGCTCTCTGGGGTGGGATGTGCTGGATCACTCGGGTGCCCCCGAACAGGACGTGGAGCCGCCCGTCCGTGCCCAGGTCCAGGACGTGCTCAGGGCTCAGCCCCTCCACAGGTTCCTGGGGATTCACAGGAGTCAGAGGAGTTAAAGCAAATAATTCCCAATTTTTCCAAATTTTTCCCACTTTTTTCCTGTTTTTTTTTCCCAATTTTTCAGGTTTTTTTCCCAATTTTTTCAGATTTTTTCGCATTTTTTTCACAATTTTTTTCCGATTTTTCCGTCTTTTTTTTCCATTTTTTCCCCATTTTCCCCTCTTTTTTCACTCCAATTTTTCCTGATTTTTCCCCTTTTCCCCTGTTTTTTTTCTCCCAATTTTCCCTGGTTTTTTTTCTATTTTTCCTGTCAGGCTGTTGAGCTGCCCATCAGTGCCCAGGTCCAGGACGTGCTCAGGGCTCAGCCCCTCCAGGGGCTCCTGGGGGATTCACAGGAGTCAGAAGAGTTACAAGAAATAATTCCCAATTTTTCCAATTTTTTCCGAATTTTTCCCACTTTTTTCCTGCTTTTTTTCGCTTTTTTTTCCCATTTTTTCGCATTTTTTTCACAATTTTTTCCCGATTTTTCCGTCTTTTTTTTCCATTTTTAAATGCGTATTTTCCCCATTTTTTCCCGATTTTTTTTCCTATTTTTTTCCCACTTTTGCCCTGTTTTTTTCTCCCCACTTTTTCCCTTTTTTCCCCCCAATTTTTCCTATTTTTTCCTATTTTTCCTGTCACAACATGGAGCTGCCCGTCGGTGCCCAGGTCCAGGACGTGCTCAGGGCTCAGCCCCTCCAGGGGCTCCTGGGGGATTCACAGGAGTCAGAAAAGTTAAAGCAAATAATTCCCAATTTTTCCAAATTTTTCCCACTTTTTTCCTGTTTTTTTTCCCAATTTTTCAGGGTTTTTTTCCCAATTTTTTCAGATTTTTTCGCATTTTTTTCACAATTTTTTCCCGATTTTTCCATCTTTTTTTTCCATTTTTTCCCCATTTTCCCCTCTTTTTTCACTCCAATTTTTCCTGATTTTTCCCCTTTTTCCCTGTTTTTTTTCTCCCAATTTTCCCTGGTTTTTTTTCTATTTTTCCTGTCAGGCTGTTGAGCTGCCCATCAGTGCCCAGGCCCAGGACGTGCTCAGGGCTCAGCCCCTCCACGGGCTCCTGGGGGATTCACAGGAGTTAAAGATCAAAATTCCCAATTTTTTCCCATTTTTTCCCAATTTTTTCCCATTTTTTTCCCAATTTTTTCAGATTTTTTCCCATTTTTTTCACAATTTTTCCCGATTTTTCCGTCTTTTTTTTCCATTTTCAAATGTATTTTTTCCCCATTTTTTCTTCAAATTTTCCCACTTTTTTCCAATTTTTCAGGTTTTTTTCCCCTTTTCTTTTCACATTTTTTTTCCATTTTTCCAGTTTTTTCCCCAATTTTTTCCCGATATTTCCCCCCATTTTTAGGTGTCTTTTCCCCCATTTTTGCCCCAATTTTCCTGTCATTTTTCCTGGGCTTTTCCCCCATTTTCTTCCCTTTTCTCCCAATTTGTTTCCATTTTTTCCTGCTTTTTCCCAATTTTTCCCCCAATTTTCCCCATTTTTTCAGGTTTTTTTCCCAATTTTTTCCCCATTTTTCCGGGGTTTTTCCCCATTTTTTTCCCCTTTTTTCCCCAATTTTTCCCTGTCTTATTCCAAATTTTCAGGGTTTTTTTTCTGTTTCTTTCCCATTTTTTCCATTTTTCAGGATTTTTTCCCCAATTTTTTTCGCTTTTTTTTCCCAATTTTTTCCTTTTTTTTTCCCCATTTTTCCTGTTTTTTTCCCAATTCTTCACCAAATTTTCTCACTCTTTTCCTGATTTTCCCCTCAATTTTTCCTGATTTTTTCTCCAACTTTTCACTATTTTTTCTCCAATTTTCCCCAAATTTTCCCTTTTTTTTCCTATTTTTCCCCATTTTTTTCAAGTTTTTTTTCCAATTTTTTTCCCAATTTTTCCCTGGTCCTTTTCCCATTTTTCTCCCATTTTTCTCTCATTTTTTCTCATTTTTCCCCCATTTTTTTCTCAATTTCTCCAATTTTTCCAGGATTTTTTTTCAGATTTTTTGCATTTCTCCTCCTATTTTCCCCCTTTTTTTTTTCAAAGTTTTTTTCCCAATTTTTTTCCAACTTTCCCCTGGTTCTTTTCCCCTTTTTCTCTCATTTTTTCACATTTTTCTCCCATTTTTTAACGTTTTTCTCCCATTTTTTCACCTTTTTTTGCCATTTTTTTCAGATTTTTTTGCTCTTTATTTTATTTTTCTCCCATTTTTTCTATTTTTCTCCCCAAACCTTCATCTGTGGCACGGACTCCCCTGTCAGCATCGCCTCGTCCACTCCCATTTTCCCCCAATTTTCTCTGTTTTTTTTCCACAGATTTCCCCCAGTTTTTCCCAATTTTTTCCCTTTTCTTTTTTCTATTTTTTCCTCGTTTTTTCCAATTTTTTTTCCAATTTTTTTCCCCTTCCCCCCCCCCATTTTTCCCATGTTTTTTGCTCATTTTCCCCTTTTTTTTCCCCCCCATTTTTTCAGCTTTTTTCCCCCTTTTTTTTTTTCTCAATTTCTCCAAATTTTTCAGGTTTTTTTTTTTCCCTTTTTTTTTTCATTTTTCCTCCTATTCTTTCTCTTTTTTTTCCAAAGTTTTTTTCTATTTTTTTCCCCTTTTCTTTCATTTTTTCTCACTTTTCTCCCATTTTTTCACCTTTTTCTCCCATTTTTTCACGTTTTTCTCCCATTTTTTCACCTTTTTTTCCCATTTTTTCAGTTTTTTCTCCCATTTTTTCAGCTTTTTCTCCCATTTTTTCAGCTTTTTTTCCCCAATTTTTCCCATTTTTTCTATTTTTCTCCCCAAACCTTCATCTGTGGCACGGACTCCCCTGTCAGCATCGCCTCGTCCACCACACAGCGACCTCGGAGCAGGAGGAGATCACAGGGCACCAAATTCTCCTGGGGGGAACGACCTGGGGCCACAAAAATAATAAAATTCACCAAAATTCCCAAATTTCTTAAAATTCCCCAAAATTCCCAAACAAAAAATTTGAATTTTCCCGATTTTTCGGCTCAAAAAACTTGAATCTTCCAAAATTCTCAAGCTAAAAACTTGAATTTTTCTGGTTTTTCCCACCCAAAAAAAATCACAATTTTCCCATTTTTCTGCTCCAAAAAAATCACAATTTTCCCACCCAAAAAATTGCAATTTTCCCTTTTTACTTTCTCCAAAAACCTGAATTTCCCCACCCAAAAAATTGAAAATTTCCCTTTTTTCCCCCTCCAAAAAAAATCTCAATTTTCCCATTTTTCAGATATTTCCCCATGAAAACCCCCATTTTTTTTATTTTCCCATAAAAATTCCCATGTTTTATGATTTTTCCCAAGGAAATCCCCATTTTTTTGGGCATTTTTCCACAAAAATCCCAAATTTTTGGACCCTTTTCCCCCATAAATCCCCATATTTTCTATTTTTCCGCCAAAATTGTCCCATTTTTTTGGCTTTTTCCCCCAAAAATCCCCATTTTTTTCAAAATTTCACCATGAAAATTCCCATTTTTGGAACATTTTTTCATTTAAATATCTCTTTTTTTTTTTTTTTCCAAGAAAACCCCCATTTTTTGGAGCCTTTTTTCCCAAAAATTCCCATTTTAAAGGAATTTGGCCATAAAAAATCCTCACTTTTTAGAAATTTTTCCATTAAAATTCCTATTTTTTTTTCCCATGAAAATCCCCATTTTTTGGGGCGTTTTTTCATTAAAATTCCCATGTTTTGGTATTTACCCCCAAAAATCCCAATTTTCCTTGAAATTTCTCCATGAAAATTCCCAATTTGGAGCATTTTTTCATTCAAAAATCCCATTTTTTATTCTTTTTTGCCACGAAAAATCCCCTTTTTTTGGAGCCTTTTCCATTTCTTGGACCTTTTCCCCCATAAATCCCCATTTTTTCTATTTTCCCCATAAATTTGTCCCTTTTTTTTTGCTTTTTCCCCCTCAAATCCCCATTTTTTTCAAAATTTCCCCATGAAAATTCTCATTTTTGGAACTTTTTTCATTCAAAAATCCCATTTTTTGTTCTTTTTTTTTCCCATGAAAATTCCCATTTTTTGGACATTTTTTCATTTAAAAAAATCCCTTTTTTTGGAGAATTTTTCATGGAAATTCCCGTTTTTAAAGATATTTTGAATTAAAAATCCTTCCTTTTTTAATTTTTTTTTTCCCACAAAAACTCCCAATTTTTGGAAACTTTTCCACAGGAATTTCCCATTTTTGTAACATTTTTCCACAAAAATTCCCATTTTTGGAGCACTTTTTCCTTAAAAAATTCCCTTTTTTTGACTGTTTTTCCTAAAAAAAAATCCCATTTTTTTGAATTTTTTTCCATTAAATTCCCATTTTTTCGGAGTTTTTTTCCTTTTTTGGACCCTTTTCCCCCCAAATCCTCATTTTCCCCCATAAATTTGTCCCATTTTTGGTCTTTTTCCCCCCAAAATTCCCATTTTTTACCGATGGAAACGACGTCCCCGGCCACGATTTCGTCACTGGGGATCGGCCGCCACTTCCTGTTCCTGTAAACCTGAAATGGCCAAAAAACCCACAAAATTCACAGTTTGGGAGGGAAAAGAGACACAAAAGGATCCAAAATTTGGATTTTTCAAAAAAATTTGGTGAAAATCGGTGAAAAAATGGTGAAAATCCGCCAAAAATTCGGATTTTTTGGTAAAAAACGGAGGGAAAATTGGAAAAAATCCCAATTTTGGGATGAAATTAATGGAAAAAAGGACCAAAAAACCCCCAAGATTCCCAAAAAAACCCCAAGATTCCCAATTTTGGGATGGAATTGATGGGAAAAATAAAGAAAAAAACCCCAAAATTCCAATTTTTGGGATAAAACCCCCAATTTTTGGGATGGAATTGATGGAAAAATCTCAAAAAACCTGAAATGGCCAAAAAAACCCACAAAATTCAGAGTTTGGGAGGGAAAAGGGACACAAAAGGATCCAAAATTTGGATTTTTTAAAAAAAAATTGGTGAAAATTGGTGAAAAAATGGTGAAAAAATGGAGAAAAACGTTGAAAAAAATCGCAATTTTTGGAATAAAATTCCGATTTTTGGGATGGAAAAAGAACAAAAAATGATCCAAAACCCCCAAAATTCCAGTTTTTAAAATTAAATTATGAAAAAAGGGGAAAAATCCTCTAAAAATATCCAATTTTTGGGGAAAAAATCACCAGAAAAAGGGACAAAAAAAGTCACCCAAAAATCCCAATTTTGGGATGGAATTGATGGAAAAAAGGACCCAAAAAAACCCCAAAAAATCCCAAATTTTGGAGCCAAAATCAGCAGAAAAAGGACCAAAAAAACCCCAAAATTTCCCAATTTTTGGGATGAAATCAATAAAAAAAAAGACCAAAAAAAACCCCCCAAAAATTCAAATTTTGGGATAAAATCAATGGAGAAAAAGGACAAAAAAAACCCCAAAAAATCCAAATTTTGGGACAAAATCCCTTTTTTTTTTTTTGGGGGGGGAAAAAATCAATGAAAAATAGGAAAAAAAATCCAATTTTTGGGCCAAAATCAACAAAAAAAAAAAGATAAAAATTCCCCCAAAAAATCCAAATTTTTGGGATTAAATCAGTGGGAAAAAAAAGCCCCAAAAAATCCAAATTTTGGGACAAAATCTTTTTTTTTTTTTGGGAAAAAAAATCAATGAAAAAATAGGAAAAAAACCTCCAATTTTTGGAACAAAATCAACGAGAAAAATTACAAAAAAATCCCGATTTTGAGACAAAAATCTCATTTTTTAGGAAGAAATTAGTGGAAAAAATAACAAAAAAATCAAATTTTTGGGTCAAAACCACCAACAAAACCCACAAAAAAACCCCAAATTTTTTTTCCAACATCCCAGAGGTGCCAAATTCCCAAAAATTCCCAAAAATTTTGGATTTTCACCTGGATCATGAAGGGTTTGTTGCCCATTTTCCGGATCTCCGAGAGGTTCCGCAGCTGCTGCTGCACCAGGGAGGCCTCGAAGGCCACGAGCATGGACAGGGTGAAGACACTGTAATACCAGAACTCGTCCAGGCACCACAGAGCCACACAAAATACCTGCAAAAATCCAAAATATTCCGTGAAAATTCCAGGAAAAACTGGGAATTCCTGAGGAAAAAACGACCGAAATTATTCGCGATTTTCCGGAGGAAAAAGGGACCAAAATCGTCCAAATTCGGCTCAAAATCCCTGAAATTCCAGAGGAAAGGAGACAAAAATTGTCTCAATCCAGCCCAGAATTCCTAAAATTCAAACCCAAAATTCCTGAAATTCCAGGAGAAAAGGGACCAAAATTTTTCCTGAAATTCCAGAGAAAAAGGGACCAAAATGATCCAAATTCAGCCCAAATTTCCTGAAATTCCAAGAGAAAAAGGGACCAAAATTATTCCTGAAATTCCAGAGAAAAAGGGACCAAAATTATTCCTGAAATTCCAGAGAAAAAGGGACCAAAATTATTCCTGAAATTCCAGAGAAAAAGGGACCAAAATTACACAGATCGGGCTCAAAATTCCTCAGATTTCAGGAGAAAAGGGACCAAAATGATCCAAATTCGGGCCAAAATCCCTGAAATTCCAGAGGAAAAAGGGACCAAAAATTCTCCTCAAATTCCAGGAGAAAAAAGGGACCAAAATGATTCAAATTCAGCCCAAAATTCCTGAAATTTCAGGGGAAAAAGGACCAAAATTGCCCAATCCCAGCCCAGAATCCCTGAGGGGCCCGAGCAGGGACAGGGTGAAGACACTGAAACACCAGAACTCGTCCAGGCACCACAGAGCCACACAAAATACCTGCAAAAATACAAAATATTCCATGAAAATTCCAGGAAAAACTGGGAATTCCTGAAAAAAAAATGACTGAAATTATTCGCGATTTTTTTCGCGAAAAGTGGCTGAAATTTGTCTTCAAATTCCAGAGGAAAAAGGATGAAAATTGGCCAAAATTGTCCAAATTCAGCTCAGAATTCCAGAAACTCCAGCCCAGAATTCCTGAATTTTCAGCCCAAACTTCCTGAAATTCCAGCAGGAAAAAGGGACCAAAATTGTCCAAATTCGGCTCAAAATTTCTCAAATTTCAGCCCAAAATTCCTGAAATTCCAGGAAAAAAGAGACCAAAATTATTCCTGAAATTCCAGGAGAAAAAAGGACCAAAATCATCAAAATTCAGCCCAAAATTCCTCAAATTCCAACCCAGAATTCCCATTTTTTCCCAGTAATGAGAATTTTCCCTGATCTTATTCCCATTTTTCCCAAATTTGGAGATTTTTCCTGGTTTTTTTTCCTCTTTTTTTCCAAATTCAGGGATTTCCCAATTTTTTTCCCCATTTGTTCCCAAATCTCGTGATTTTTCCTATTTTTTTCTCCAAATTTGGGGGTTTTCCCCTTTTTTTTCCATTTTTCCCCAAATTTGGGCATTTTTCCTTTTTTTCCCCCCAAATTTGGGCTTTTTTTCCCTTTTTCCCCCAATTTTGGGGATTTTTCTCTTTTTTTCCCCCAATTTGGAGATTTTTCCTGTTTATTTTTCCCAAATTTGGGTTTTTTTCTTCCTTTTTTCCCCAATTTTGGGGTTTTTTCCCTTTTTTCCCCCAATTTGGAGATTTTTCCTGTTTATTTTTCCCAAATTTGGGGGTTTTTTCCCTATTCTTTCTCCAAATTTAGGGGTTTTTCCCTGGTTTTTTTCCCAAATTCGGGGTTTTTTTTCCTTTTATCCCAAATTTGTGCATTTTTCCAGCTGTTTTTCCCCAATTTTGAGGATTTTTTTGCCCAAATTTGGGTTTTTTCCCCATTTTTATTCCCATTTTTTACCTGGAAAACGAAGAACGGGGCCGTGGCTCTTTCCTTGAAAAGCTCCAGGAATTCCGGGACCACCATTTCTGCCCTGGGGAGAGAAAAAACCTGGAAAAATCTGGAAAAATCCCAGGAAAATCCTGGAAAAATCCCGGAAAAATCCTGGAAAAATCCTGGAAAAAACCCAGAAAAATCCTGGAAAAAAACCAGGAAAATCCTGGAAAAATCCCGGAAAAATCCTGGAAAAACTTTGGGAAAATCCCTTGGGAAAAGTCCCCAAAAAATCCCAGGAAAAATCCTGGAAAAATCCCAGAAAAATCCTGGACAAACTCCAGAAAAATCCTGGGAAAATCCCAGAAAAATCCTGGAAAGATCCCAGAAAAATCCTGGAAAAATCCCAGGAAAATCCTGGAAAAATCCCAGAAAAATCCCAGAAAAATCCCAGAAAAATCCTGGAAAAACTTTGGAGAATTCTGGGAAAACTTTGGGAAAATCCCTTGGAAAAAGCCCCCAAAAAATCCCAAGAAAAATCCTGGAAAATCTTGGAAAAATTCTGGGAAAAAAAATCCTTGGAAAATTCTAGGAAAATCCCTGGAAAAATTCTGGGAAAATCTTGGAAAAACTTTGGAAAATTCTGGGAAAAATTTAGAAAAATCCATTTGGAAAAAAGCCCCCCCAAAAATCCCAGAAAAATCCCGGAAAAATCCTGGAAAAACTTTGGAAAGTTCTGGGGAAATCCTTGGAAAAATCTTTGGAAAAATCCCAGGAAAATCTTTGGGAAATCCTTGAAAAAAATTCTGGAAAAAAAATCCTTGGAAAATCCCTGGAAAATTGTGGGAAAATACTGGAAAATTCCCTGGGAAATCCTGGGAAAATCCTGGAAAAAATCCCTGGAAAAATCTTGGAAAATTCTTGGGAAATCTTTGGAAAATTCCTCAAAAAATTTTTGGAAAAATTCCTGGGAAAATCCTGAATTTTTTTCCAGAATATTTGAGGCTTTTTCCCCATGAAATTCTGGAATATTTTCTGGAGTATTTGGGGATTTTCCCCAGAATATTTTATGGATTTTTCTGGAATTTTTTCCAGATTTTTCCTGGAACATTTTGGATTTTTTCCACAAACTTTTCCTTAATTTTCCTGGAATTTTCCCCATTTTTTCCCCATTTTTTCCCCATGAAATTCTGGAATATTTGGGGATTTTTCCTGGAATAATTTTGGATTTTTCCCAGAATATTTTATGGATTTTCCTGGAATTTTTTCTAGATTTTTCCTGGAATATTTTGGGATTTTTTCCAGAAACTTTTCCTTAATTTTCCTCGAATTTTCCCAGAAAATTTGAGAATTTTTCCCAAATTATTTTATGAACTTTCCTGGAATTTTTTCCAGATTTTTCCTGGAATATTTTGGATTTTTTCCAGAAACTTTTCCTTAATTTTCCTGGAATTTTCCCCAGAAAATTTGAGAATTTTTCCCAGATTATTTTATGAATTTTTCTGGATTTTTTTCCAGATTTTTCCTGGAATATGTAAAAATTTTTCCCAAAATATTTTATGGCTTTTTCCTGGAATATTTGCAAATTTTCCTGGAATATCTGAGGATTTTTCCCAAAAAAATTGAGAATTTTTCCCAAATTATTTTATGAATTTTTCTGGAATTTTTTCCAGATTTTTCCTAGAATATTTTGGATTTTTTCCACAAACTTTTCCTTAATTTTCCTGGAATTTTCCCCATTTTTTTTCCCTTTTTTCCCCATAAAACTCACTTGTTATTCCCATATTTCCTCTCAGCCTCTCGAATTTCCTGCTCCTCCTGGAAACCTCTGGAATTTTGATAAAAACCCAGAGGATTTTCCACAGGAAAAGCCACGGGCAAAAATTGTTTTTTTCCGTGAATTTCATAAGAATATTTGATTTTCTGGAACTCAAAACTCAAAGATTCTTGACCATCTTCACCCTGAAAAAGAAAAAAATTGGAAAAAATTTAAATTTTTTATTGCTGGAAAAAAATTCGAGTGGAAATTTTGGATTTAAGTGAAAAAAAATCCCAAAATTTCAATGTTTTGCCTGGAATTTGTTGGTTTTTACCTCAAAAATTTGATTTTTAGGGATTGATTCCGTGGAATTCCTGGATTTTTTCCCCATTAATTGGATTTTTAGGGATGAATTTCATCAGAATTCCCAGATTTTCCCCATAAATTGGATTTTTAAGGATAAATTCCATTGAATTCCTGGATTTTTTTTCCATTTTTAGGGATTAATTCCATGGAATTCCTGTATTTTTCCCAATAATTGGATTTTTAGGGATTAATTCCATGGAAATCCCAATTTTTTCCCCATAAATTGGATTTTTAGGGATAAATTGCATGGAATTCCTGGGTTTTTTCCATTTTTAGAGATAAATTCCAAGGAATTCCCAATTTTTTCCCCATAAATTGGATTTTTAAGGATAAATTCCATTGAATTCCTGGATTTTTTTTCCATTTTTAGGGATAAATTCCCAAATTTTTTCCCATTTTCAGGGATAAAATCCACGGAATTTCCAGATTTTCCCCATAAATTGGATTTTTAGGGATAAATCCCCTCAAAATTCCCAAATTTTCCCCAATAATTGGATTTTTAGGGAAAAATTCCACTGAATTTCTGGATTTTTTTCCATTTTCAGGGATAAATTCCAAGGAATTCACTGATTTTTTTCCCCATAAATTGAATTTTTCATCCCAAACTCCCTCAGAACTCCCAGATTTTCACCCCCCACATAAATTCCATGGAATAAATTGAATTTTTCAGGACAAATCCTCTCAAAACTCCCAAATTTTCCCCACAAATTGGATTTTTAGGGAAAAAAAATCTATGGAATTCTTGGATTTTTCCCCATAAATTGGATTTTTTCAGCCCAAACTCCCTCAGAACTCCCAGATTTTCACCCCCCACATAAATTCCATTAAATAAACTGAATTTTTCATGACAAATCCTCTCAAAACTCCCAAATTTTCCCCATAAATTGGATTTTTTCAGCCCAAACTCCCAGATTTTCACCCCCCACACAAATTCCATGAAATAAATTGAACTTTTCATGACAAATCCCACAAAAATTCCCAAATTTTCCCCATAAATTGGATTTTTAGGGAGAAAAATCCATGGAATTCTTGGATTTTTTTCCCCATAAATTGAATTTTTTCATCCCAAACCCCCTCAGAACTCCCAGATTTTCACCCCCCACATAAATTCCATGGAATAAATTGAATTTTTCTGGATAAATCCCCCCAAAATGCCCATTTCCCCACCTGTTCCCTGTGGATTGGCACCAATTCCACGGAGCCGTTGTTGGGGGTCGGAACCACCTTGGCCAAAGTGGCTTTTTGGGGACACGATTCCTGAGGGGGGAAAAACCAGGGAAAATTCCCTCAAAATCACTGAAATATTTCATTTTTTATCCCATTAAAATCACTGAAATATTCCAGGTTTTATTCCTTCAAAATCTCACTTTTTATCCCTTTAAAATCCCTGAAATATTCCAGTTTTTATCCCATTAAAATCCCTTCGAAAATCAATTTTTTTTATCCCTTTAAAATCCCTGAAATATTCAATTTTTTATCCCTTTAAAATTCCTTAAAAATTCAATTTTTATCCCATTGAAATCACTTAAATATTCAGTTTTTTATCCCTCTAAAATCCCTTCGAAAATCAATTTTTTATTCCCTTAAAAATTCCATTTTTATCCCATTAAAATCCCTTAAATATTCCATTCCTAGCTCTTCAAAATCCCTTAAATATTCCATTTTTTTATCCCCTTAAAATTTCCACTTTTTATCCCATTAAAATCACTTAAATGTTTGATTTTTTTATCCCTTTAAAATCCCTTGCAAATTCAATTTTTTATCCCCTTAAAAATTCCATTTTTTATTCCATTAAAATCACTTAAATGTTCGAATTTTTTAATCCCTTTAAAATACCTTAAATATCCATTTTTTTAGCCCTTTAAAATCACTTAAATATTTCATTTTTTTTGCTCAGACCCCAAATCCCCCCAAATCCCCTCAGCCTCAAATATTCCCCCAAATCCCCTCAGACTTTCCCCGCCTTCAGACCCCAAATCTCCCTCAGCCTCAAAATCTTCTCAGTCCCAAATCCCCCTCAGATCCAAATCCCCCTCAGATCCAAATCCCCCTCAGATCTCAAATCCCCTCAGCCCTAAATCTCCCTCAGCCCTTTCCCGCCCCCAGCCCCAAATCCCCTGAGATCCCAAATCCCCTCAGACTCTAAATTCCCTCAGCCCCAGATCTCCCCCAAATTCTCTGAGACCCCAAATCTCCTCAGACCTTAAAACCCTCCTCAGATCCCAAATCCCCTCAGTCCTTTCCCGCCCTCAGCCCCTCAATCCCCTCAGATCCCAAATCCCCCAAATCCCCTCAGCCCCAAATTCCCCTCAAGCCCCAAATCCCCTCAGCCCTTTCCCGCCCTCAGCCCCAAATCCCCTCAGCCCCCAAATCTCCCTCAAATTCCCTGAGACCCCAAATCCCTTCAGCCTCAAATCCTCTCAAATCCCAAACCACCTCAGCCCCTTCCCACTCTCAGCTCCAAATCCCCCAAATCCCCTCAGATCCCAAAACCCCCCATCCCCAAATCCCCTCCTCCCCCATCCCCAAATCCCCCCCAAATCCCCTCAGACTCTAAATTCCCTCCAGCCCCAAATCCTCCAAATCCCCTCAGCCCCAAAATCCCCTCAACCCCCCTCAGAGCCCCTAAACCCCCTCCGCCCTTTCTCGCCCCCATCCCCAAATCCCCTCAGACCTCAAATCCCCTCAAACCCCAAATCTCCTCCGCCCTTTCCCGCCCCCAGCCCCAAATCCCCCCCAAATCCCCTCAGAGCCCCCAAACCCCCTCAAACCCCAAATCCCCTCCATCCTCTTTTTCTCCCAGCCCCAAATCCCCCCAAATCCCCTCAGAGCCCCGCTGTCCGTCCCTCGCTCACCCTGACACAGCTGAGAGCGCACTCGGCGTGCACAGACCAGAGCCCGGCCAGCGCCGTCAGCACCTGCAGCGCCGCGATGGCGCCGAGCGCCAACAGCGCCGCTTCGGGCGGTCCCGCCGCCTCCCCCGCCGCCCACAGCCGCGGCCCCCACAGCCACAGCCAAGCCGGGTAGAGACCGGCGGCGAAGGGCAGCACGGTCCCGCGGAGCAGCCGCGGCCGCCGCCGGTAAAGCGTCACCGACGAGACCAGCTCGTCCTCAGGGGCCGCCGCGGCCGCCGCCATCTTAGCTCCTCCTTCAGGGCCCCGCTTCCGCTTTCGATTTGGCTTCTGCGCATGCGCCGCGCCCGCCTTTCCTGCCTCGGGGCTGGAGCGTGCGCAGAACGGGAGAGTGGCGGAAGTGAGGGAGTGGCGCATGCGCAGAACGAGAGAGTGGCGGAAGTGAAGCGGTGGAGGAGGCGGCGCCATGTGAGTGAGGGGCGGCGGGGCCGGGCCGGGTCCTCTCTTGTCGCGTTCTGTCCCCTCCTTGTCCCCGAGTGTCGCGCTGTGTCCCCTCCGAGTCCCTCGCGGTGTTCGCGGCCACCGTATCTCCCCCTCGGTGTCCCCTCCGTGTCCCTCCTGCCCCAATCCCGGTGTCCCCCGGTTCTGTCCCCGCTTCTCCCGGCAGTGTCGCTGTCGCTGTCCCTGGGAGGTGACACTGTCACTGTAACTGTGTCACCGTGTCACTGTGTCACTGTCCCTGTCCCGGTCCCCAGGGAGGTGCTGGCTGTCACTGTCCCTGTGTCACTGACCCTGTCACTGTCATTGTCCCTGTTGTCCCCAGGGAGGCTCTGGCTGTCACTGTGTCACCAATGTCACTGTCACTGTCCCCAGGGAGGCGCTGGCTGTCACTGTTCCTGTGTCCCTGTCCCTGTGTCACTGTGTCACTGACATTGTCACTTGTCCCCAGGGAGGCCCTGGCTGTCCCTGTCCCCAGGGAGGCCCTGGCGGTCACCGCCCGTCTCTGTGTCCCTGTCACTGTCACTAATATTGTCACTGTCACTGTCACAGGGAGGCTCTGGCTGTCACTGTGTCACTGTGTCACTAATGTCACTGTCATTGTCCCCAGGGAGGCGCTGGCCATCACTGCCCGTCTCTGCGGGCCGGAGCTGGAGCGTTACGGGCGCTGTGTGGCCGAGAGCCCGGGGAGGTGGCACCAGGACTGTCACCAACTGTCCCTGAGTGTCACCAACTGCGCCCAGAACCAGTGAGTGACACCCCCTGGGGACACTGGGGGCACTGGGATTGTCACCAAGGGGACACTGGGGGCACTGGGATTGTCACCAAGGGGACACTGGGGACACTGGGGGCACTGGGATTGTCACCAATTGTGTCCCCAACCAGTGAGTGACACACCCTGGGGACACTGGGGACACTGGGATTGTCACCAACTGTCCCTGAGTGTCACCAACTGCACCCAGAACCAGTGAGTGACACCCCCTGGGGGCACTGGGGGCACTGGGATTGTCACCAAGGGGACACTGGGGACACTGGGATTGTCACCAAAGGGACACTGGGGACACTGGGATTGTCACCAATTGTGTCCCCAACCAGTGAGTGACACACCCTGGGGACACTGGGGACACTGGGATTGTCACCAAGGGGACACTGGGGACACTGGGATTGTCACCAACTGTCCCTGAGTGTCACCAACTGCACCCAGAACCAGTGAGTGACACCCCCTGGGGGCACTGGGGGCACTGGGATTGTCACCAAGGGGACACTGGGGACACTGGGGACACTGGGATTGTCACCAAGGGGACACTGGGGACACTGGGGACACTGGGATTGTCACCAAGGGGACACTGGGGACACTGGGGGCACTGGGATTGTCACCAATTGTGTCCCCAACCAGTGAGTGACACACCCTGGGGACACTGGGGACACTGGGATTGTCACCAACTGTCCCTGAGTGTCACCAACTGCACCCAGAACCAGTGAGTGACACCCCCTGGGGGCACTGGGGGCACTGGGATTGTCACCAAGGGGACACTGGGGACACTGGGGGCACTGGGATTGTCACCAAGGGGACACTGGGGACACTGGGGGCACTGGGATTGTCACCAAGGGGACACTGGGGACACTGGGATTGTCACCAAGGGGACACTGGGGACACTGGGGACACTGGGATTGTCACCAAGGGGACACTGGGGACACTGGGGACACTGGGATTGTCACCAAGGGGACACTGGGGGCACTGGGATTGTCACCAAGGGGACACTGGGGACACTGGGGACACTGGGATTGTCACCAAGGGGACACTGGGGACACTGGGGACACTGGGATTGTCACCAAGGGGACACTGGGGACACTGGGATTGTCACCAAGGGGACACTGGGGGCACTGGGATTGTCACCAAGGGGACACTGGGGACACTGGGGACACTGGGATTGTCACCAAGGGGACACTGGGGACACTGGGATTGTCACCAACTGTCCCTGAGTGTCACCAACTGCACCCAGAACCAGTGAGTGACACCCCCTGGGGACACTGGGGACACTGGGATTGTCACCAACTGTCCCTGAGTGTCACCAACTGCACCCAGAACCAGTGAGTGACACACCCTGGGGGCACTGGGGGCACTGGGATTGTCACCAAGGGGACACTGGGGACACTGGGGGCACTGGGATTGTCACCAAGGGGACACTGGGGACACTGGGGGCACTGGGATTGTCACCAAGGGGACACTGGGGACACTGGGATTGTCACCAAGGGGACACTGGGGACACTGGGGACACTGGGATTGTCACCAAGGGGACACTGGGGACACTGGGGGCACTGGGATTGTCACCAAGGGGACACTGGGGACACTGGGATTGTCACCAAGGGGACACTGGGGGCACTGGGATTGTCACCAAGGGGACACTGGGGACACTGGGGACACTGGGATTGTCACCAAGGGGACACTGGGGGCACTGGGATTGTCACCAAGGGGACACTGGGGACACTGGGGACACTGGGATTGTCACCAAGGGGACACTGGGGACACTGGGATTGTCACCAAGGGGACACTGGGGGCACTGGGATTGTCACCAAGGGGACACTGGGGACACTGGGATTGTCACCAAGGGGACACTGGGGACACTGGGGACACTGGGATTGTCACCAAGGGGACACTGGGGACACTGGGATTGTCACCAACTGTGCCCAGAACCAGCGAGTGACACGGGTGACTGGTCCTCAAATTTTTCTTGGTTTTTCCCCATTTTTTCCCCAAATTTTCCCCATTTTTCTCCCATTTTTTCCCCAAATTTTTCCCAACATTTTCTCCATTTTCCCCCCATTTTTTCCCAACATTTCCCCTATTTTTTCCTGACATTTTTCCCTCCTTTTGCAGCCCCCTGGTGCGTCAGATCCGCCGGGATTGCTCCGATTCCTTTGTGGCCTTTGAGCGCTGCCTGCGGGACCGGCCCGGGGACGTCACCCAGTGCGGCCCCCACGTCACCCAATTCCTGCTCTGCGCCCAAAACGTCACCCAGGGGCTCACCCCGGGGCCACCCATGGGTGCCACCCCCGGGGACGCATCCAAAGGTGGGTGAAAATGGGATAAAAATGGGAATTAGACCCAAAATTTGGCTCAAAAATGGCAAAAAATGGACCAAAATGGCATAAAATGTCACCCAAATGTCACCCAAAGTGTCACCCCAGTGTCACCCATGGGTGCCACCCCCAGGGACGCATCCAAAGGTGGGTGAAAATGGGATAAAAATGGGAATTAGACCCAAAATTTGGCTCAAAATGGCAAAAAATTGGCCCCAAAATGGCACCAAATTCCTGCTCTGCACCCAAAATTTCACTCAAATGGGACCCAAAGTGTCACCCATGGGTGCCACCCCTGGGGACGCATCCAAAGGTGGGTGAAAATGGGAATTAAACCCCAAAAAATGGGAATTAAACCCCAAAAAATGGCCCAAAATGGCACCAAATTCTTGATTTATGCACAAAGTGTCACCCAAATGTCACCCAAAGTGTCACCCATGGGTGCCACCCCTGGAGGTGAGTCTGGAGTTGGAAATCTTGGGGTAAAAATGGGAATTAAACCCTAAAAATGGCCCAAAAAAGCTTCAAAAATTAATTTTGGGAAGGAAATTTGGGATAAAAATGGGATTTTAATTCCCTAAAATCCATCTAGATCCCATTTTTATCCAGGAAAAGCTGAAAAAAATTAATTTTGGGAAGGAAATTTGGGATAAAAATAAGATGTTAATTCCCTAAAATCCACCCAGATCCCATTTTTTTCCTGGAAAAGTTGAAAAAAAATAATTTTGGGATTAAAAAAATGGAATTCCCTAAAATCCACCCAAGTCCCATTTTCCCCCTGGAAATGATAAAAAATTGAATTTTAGGATGAATTTTTAAGATAAAAATGTGAATTTTTTGCTTTTTTTCCCTCCCCAGAGACTCCCTGGAATTAAAACCACGAAAAACCTTCGGAACCTTCTGGAATTTCCTCTCAAATTCCTGGAATTTTTCCTTTGGAAAAACAAAAAAAGAACTTTGGGATTTGGGGTTTGAGCCCCAAATTCTTGAGGTTTTACCCCAAAAATCAGAGAAATAAAAAATTCCAGTTTTCTATTTGGGAATTGTCGGGATGGGACCAAAAATTTGGTTTTTTTGCTTCTTTTTATTCTCAATTTTTCCCTTTTTTTTCCCCATTTTTTCCCTCTTTTATTCCATATTTTCCTCCCATTTTTTTTCCATTTTCCCCATTTTTTCCTTTTTTACCCCCATTTTTTTTCCCTTTTTTATTCCCATTTTTCCCTCCTTTTTCCCTCTTTTCTTTTCCATTTTTTCTCTTTTTATTCCCAACTTTTCCCTTTTCCCCCCATTTCCTTCCCATTTTTTCCTTCTTTTTTTCCCCCCAATATTTTAAGTTTTTCCCTTTATTCGATTTTTTCTCATTTTTCCTTATTTTTATTCCCATTTTCCCTCTTTTTTTTCCCTCTTTTTATTCCCAATTTTTCCTCCTTTTATTCCCTATTTTTCCCAATATTTTCCTTTTTTATTCCAAATTTTTCCCTCTTTTCTTTCCCATCTTTTCTCTTTTTTTCCCTCTTTTTATTTCCCATTTTCCCCTTTTTTTATTCCAAACTTTTCCTTTTTTTTTTTTTTTTCTCTTTTTTCCCCCATCTTTTCCTTCTTTTTTTCCTTTTTTTTTCCCAATATTTTCCCTGGTTTTATTCCCACTTTTCCCTTCCTTTTTCTCTTTTTATTCTCAACTTTTCCCTCTTTTTTTCCAGTTTTTTTGGCTTTTTTTTGTGGTTTATTTTCCTTTTTATTTGGGATTTTTTCTGGGCTGGGACTCGCTGTTTTTCCATTAAAAAAAACCCCAAAACTTGAGAATTCCAGGACCTTTCCCAACCCCAAAATTTCCCCCAAAAACCCCCAAATTCCCCAAAACTTTAAAACTTTTCCCTCTTTTTTTTCTCTTTATTTTCTGGGATTTATTTCCCACCAGACATGGAAAAAAAACTCAATAAAAAGAAGAAAAAAATCCCCAAAATTTTCCCCAAAAATCCCAAATTTTGGGATTCCTGGGAAGGATTTTCCAGCTCCAAATTGGGAATTTTGGGGATTTCCAGGATTGAGATTTTTTGGGAATTTTGGGATTCCCTGGGATTGGAATTTTTGGCATTTCCAGAATTAGAATTTTTGGGATTTCTGGGGTTGGAATTTTTGGGATTTCCAGGATTGGGAATTTCAGGATTTTTGGCATTTCCAGAATTGGAATTTTTGGGGAATTTTTGGCATTTCCAGAATTGGAATTTTTGGGACTGAGTTTTTTGGCATTTCCAAATTCAGAATTCCCAGGATTTTTGGGATTCCCAGAATTGGGAATTTTGGGATTTTCAGGAGGGATTTTCCAGCTCCAAAATGGGAATTTTTTTGGGATTTCTTGGACTGAGATTCCTGGAGAATTCCTGGAAATTTTGGGATTCCCAGGACTGGGAATTTCAGGATTTTTGGGATTCCCAGGATTGGGATTTTCCAACTCCAAAATGGTTTTTTTTTTTTGATTCCCACAGAATTCCCAGGATCAGGAATTTTGGGGATTCCCAGAATTGAGATTTTTTAAATTCCCAGGATTGAAATTTTTGGGATTCCCACACTCAGAATTCCAGGATTTTTGGGATTTCTGGGACTGAAAATTTCAGTATTCCCAGGATTTGAGATTTTGGGCATTTCCAGCATTGGGAATTTCAGGATTTTTGGGATTTCCTGTGGAATTTTTGGGATTTTTGGGCTGTCAGGAGGTGAAGTAGGAGCTCTGCATCGAGTACAGCTGCTCAATGGGATTCCCAGGCTCAGGAATTGCGGGAATTTCGGGAATTTTGGGATTCCCAAGCTCAGGAATTTCGGGAATTTTGGGAATTTTGGGAATTTTGGGGTTCCCCAGGAGGGCTGGGAGCAGCTGTTGGGAATTTTCCTCTCCCAAAGATCCTGGGACGGCCCCGGGCGGATCCTGGAAAATTCCCTCTGAGTCTGGAAAAGGGGGAAAAAACAGGAAAAAATGGGAAAAAATCAGGAAAAAAATCAGGAAAAAATCAGGAAAAAATCAGGAAAAGTTGGGAAAAGGGATTTGGGAAGGGGGAAACCACAACCTCCAATCCCAGTCCCAATTTTCCAATTTCCCACTTAATTCCCATTCCCAATTTCCCATTCCCAATTCCCAATTCATTTTTCAATTTCCCATTCCCAGTTCCCCAAATTCCCATCCCAATTCCCACTTTTTCCCATTCCCAATTTTCTAATTTCCCATTCCCAGTTTTCCAAATTATTTCCCAAATTATTTCCCAATTTCCCATCCCAGTTTCCCATTCCCAACTTCCCAAATTCCCCAATTCCCGATTTCCCAATTTATTTTCCATCCCAATTTTCCATCCTCATTCCCAGTTTCCCATTCCCACTTTTCCCCATCCCACTTTCCCAAATTTTGATTCCAAATTTCCTGATCTTTTTCCAATTTATTTCCCAATTTCCCAGATCTCCATTCCCAGTTTCCCAAATTTCCATTCCCACTTTTCCCCATCCCAATTTCCCACTTTCCCATTCCCAATTCCCCAATTTATTTCCCCAATTTCCCATCCCAAAATTCCCGAAATTCCCTGGAATTCCCATCAGTCCAGAACCTCAGTGGGGTGATTCCCACCCGGAACATTCCCAAAATTCCCAGAAAATTCCCAAAATTCCCAGGAATTACCATAAGGTGGGAACATTCCCAGATTTCCCAGCCCTGGGAATTCCAGGGGCGGCTGCGGCGGAATCCGGGAAAACGGGAACAGCCCTGGGAAAAATAATGGGAATATTGGAAATATCAGGATATTTATTGGGATATTGGGATATTTATTGGGATATTGGATATCAGGAATATCAGGATATTTATTGGGATATTGGGATATTTATTGGGATTGGGATATTGGGAATATCGGGATATTTATTGGGATGTTTATTTGGATATTTATTGGGATTTGAGATTTTGGGATATTGGGATCTGGGAAAATGGGAACAGGATCAGCCCCAGGCCTGGGATAAATCATGGGAATATTGGGATATTTATTGGGATTTGGAATATTTATTGGGATATTTATTGGGATTTGGGATATCAGGAATATCAGGATATGTATTGGGATATTTATCGGGATATTGGGATATTTATTGGGATATTTATTGGGGTATTTATTGGGGTATTTATTGGGGTATTTATTGGGATTTGGGATTTTGGGATATTGGGATCTGGGAAAATGGGAACAGGATCAGCCCCAGGCCTGGGATAAATAATGGGAATATTGGGATATTTATTGGAATATTTATTGGGATATTTATTGGGATATTGGATATTTATTGGGATTTGGGATATCAGGGATATCGGGATATTTATTGGGATATTTATCGGGATATTGGATATTTATTGGGATTTGGGATATTGGGATATCGGGATATTTATTGGGATATTTATCGGGATATTGGATATTTATTGGGATTGGGATATTGGGATATCGGGATATTTATTGGGATATTTATCGGGATATTTATTGGGATTTGGGATATTGGAATATCAGGATATTTATTGGGATATTTATTGGGATTTGGGATATCAGGAATATCGGGATATTTATTGGGATATTGAGAATGTTGGGAATATTGGGATTGGGATGTTGTGATTTCCCAATTTCTCATCCGAAATCCTGTTTCCCCATTCCCAAATCCATCCCAAATTCCCATTTTTTCCCACCCCATTCCCGAGGATTTTTCCTGACCTTCTCCATCCCAAATTCCCATTTCCCTATTCCCAATTTCCCATCCCAAATTCTCATTTTCCCATCCCAAATCCATCCCAAATTCCCATTTTTCCCCCCCAAATTCCCATTTTTCCCCCCCAAATTCCCATTTTCCCCCCCAAATTCCCATTTTTCCCACCCAAATTTCCATTTTTCCCCCCAAATTCCCATTTTCCCCCCCCAAATTCCCATTTTTCCCCCCCCAAATTCCCATTTTTCCCCCCAAATTCCCATTTTTCCCCCCCCAAATTCCCATTTTTCCCCCCAAATTCCCATTTTTCCCACCAAATTCCCTTTTTTCCCCCCCAAATTCCCATTTTTTCCACCCAAATTCCCATTTTCCCCACCCAAATTCCCATTTTTCCCCCCAAATTCCCATTTTCCCCCCCAAATTCCCAGTTTTTTTTTTCCTGACCTTCTCCATCCTCATTCCCAGATCCCGAAATTCCCCCTCTGGAATTTTCCTGCTGCTGCTGCCTCCGGGCCAGTTTCTTCATCTGGGGGAAAATTCCAGGGAATTCCAGGAAAATTCCAGGAAAATCCCAAAATTCCACCAGAAAAAACTCTGATTTTGGAGGATTTCGGGGGTTTTTTATCCCAGAATTTTGAGAATTCCAGAAAATTCCATGAAAATTCCAGGAAAATCCCAAAATTCCACAACAGAAAATTCTGATTATTTTTTTTTTTTTCCCCCCAGAATCTTGGGAATTCCAGAAAATTCCATGAAAATTCCAGGAAAATCGTGAAATTCCACAACAGAAAATTCTGATTTTGGAAGATTTGGGGTTTTTTTTAACCCAGGATTTTGGGAATTCCAGAAAATTCCAGGAAAATTCCAGGAAAATTCCATGAAAATCCCAAAATTCCACAACAGAAAATCCTGATTTTGGAGGATTTGGGGGCTTTTTAATCCAGAATTTTGGGAATTCCAGAAAATTCCAGGAAAATTCCAGAGAATTCCAGAAAATTCCAGGAAAATCCCAAAATTTCACCACAGAAAACTCCAATTTTGGAGGATTTGGGGGGTTTTTTTAATCCCAGAATTTTGGGAATTCCAGAAAATTCCAGGAAAATCCCAAAATTCCACAACAGAAAATCCTGAATTTGTTGGTGGGTTTTTTTATCCCAGAATTTTGAGAATTCCAGAAAAATTCCAGAAAATTTCCAGGAAAATCCCAAAATTCCACAACAGAAAATCCTGAATTTGGAGGATTTGGGGGGTTTTTTTAACCCAGAATTTTGCGAATTTTGGGAATTTCAGAAAATTCCAGGAAAATCCCCAATTTTGGAGGATTTGGGGGGGTTTTTAATCTGGGAATTTTGGGAATTTTGGGAATTATTTCTGACCTTGGCCCGCTGGTTCTGGAACCAAACCTGCACCACCCGAACCGTCAGCCCCGTCTCGGCCGCCAGAGACTCGCGGACCTGAAAAATCCATCAGAATTCCAGGAAAAATCCATCAAAATTCCGGGAAAAATCCATCAGAATTCCAGGAAAAATCCAATGGAATTCTGGGGAAAATCCATCAAAATTCCAGGAAAAATATCCATCAGAATTCCAGGAAAATTCTCTCAAAATTCCAGGAAAAATCCCTCAAAATTCCAGGAAAAATCCAACGGAATTCTGGGGAAAAGTCCCTCAAAATTCCAGGAAAAATCCATCAGAATTTTGGGAAAAAATCCCAATGGAATTCTGGGAAAAATCCATCAGAATTCCAGGAAAAATCCCTCAAAATTCCAGGAAAAATCCATTGGAATTCTGGGAAAAATCCCTCAGAATTCCAGGAAAATTCTCTCAAAATTCCAGGAAAATTCTCTCAAAATTCCAGGAAAAATCTCTCAAAATTCCAGGAAAAAAATCCAACAGAATTCTGGGAAAAATCCATCAAAATTCCAGGAAAAATCCATTGAAATTTTGGGAAAAATCCCTCAGAATTACAGGAAAAATTAATTGGAATTCTGGGAAAAAAATCCATCAGAATTCCAGGAAAAATTCATTGCAATTTTGGGAAAAATTCATCGGAATTTTGGGAAAAAAATTTATTGGAATTTTGGGAAAAATCCCCTTGGAATTCCAGGAAAAAATCCTTTGGAATTCAGGGAAAAATCCCTCAAAATTCCAGGAAAAATCCAATGGAATTCTGGGGAAAATCCATTGGAATTCTGGGAAAAAATCCATCAGAATTCCGGGGAAAATTCATTGCAATTTTGGGAAAAATCCATCGGAATTTTGGGAAAAAAATCCATCACAATTCTGGGAAAAATCCATTGGAATTCCAGGGGAGCTCAAAAAATCCCCCCAAATTCCCCCCCCAAAAAAATTTCCCCAATAAATCCTCAAAAAATTCCCCCAAAATTCCCTAAAAAATCCCCCAAAAATTCCCCCCAAAATCTCCCCAAAATCCTCCCGAAATTCCCCACAAAAATCTGAAAAAAATCCCAAAAAAATAATAAAAAAATCCCTAAAAATTAAAATAAATCCCAAAAAAAATCCGAAAAAAAATCCCAAAAAATCCCCCAATCCCAGAAACCTAAAAATTCCCCCAAATTCCCCAAATTTTGGGAATTTTGGTCCCTTCCTGCAGGGTTTTTGGGAGAGCTGGAAGGAGGCTCGGAAGGCTCGGCGCTGTTGGGAGCTCGAAAAAACCCCAAAAAATTCCCCCAAAAAAATCCCCCCAAAAAATCCCCAAAAATCACCTAAAAATTTCCCCCAAAATCCTCAATAAATCCTCAAAAAAATCCCCCCAAAAAATTCTAAAAAAATCCCCCCAAAATTCTTAAAAAAATCCCCCAAAATTCTCCCAAAAATCCCCCAAAAAATCCCCGCAAAAATCTGAAAAAAATCCAAAAAAATCCCCAAAAAAATTCCTAAAAATTCCCAAAAAAATCCCAAAAAATCTGAAAAAAATCCTAAAAATCCCCCAAACCCTAAAAAAACCCAAAATTCCCCAAAATTCCCTAATTTTGGTCCCTTCCTGCAGGGTTTTTGGGAGAGCTGGAAGGAGGCTCGGAAGGCTCGGCGCTGTTGGGAGCTCGAAAAAACCCCAAAATTCCCCCCCAAAAAATCCCCAAAAATCCCCTAAAAATTTCCTCCAAAATCCTCAATAAATCCTCAAAAAAATTCCCCCCAAAAAATTCTAAAAGTCCCCCCAAAATTCTAAAAAAATCCCCCAAAATTCTCCCAAAAATCCCCCAAAAAATCCCCGCAAAAATCTGAAAAAAATCCAAAAAAGTCCCCAAAAAAATTCCTAAAAATTCCCAAAAAATCCCAAAAAATCTGAAAAAAATCCTAAAAATCCCCCAAACCCTAAAAACCCCAAAATTCCCCAAATTTTGGTACCTTCCTGCAGGGTTTTTGGGAGAGCTGGAAGGAGGCTCGGAAGGCTCGGCGCTGTTGGGAGCTCAGGATGGTTCGGGGCCTCTTGGAGCGTTTGGGATCCTTTCCTTGGGAATTTTGGGAATTTTGGGAATTTTTCTGGGAATTCTGGGGATTCTCCTCGTCGTCCTCGCTCCGAGCTGTTCAGAAAAATGGGAATTTTAAGGGAAAAATATCAAAAATTTGGGAATTTTGGGGATCGTTGTCATCACTGTGAGTGGCTCAAAAAACCAGAATTTTTTTGTCGGGAAAAAAATCTCGTAATTGGGAAAAAAATTCACGATTTTATCTAAAAAAAAATCCAAAAAAATTCCCAAAAAATCTAAAAAAAATCCCAAAAAATCCCAAAAACTTCCTCAAAAAAAAAAATCCCTAAAAATGTCCAAAAAATTCAGAAAAAAATCACAAAAAATTCACAAAAAATTCACAAAAAATTCTGCAAAATTCCCAAAAAAAATCACCAAAAATTCACAAATAACTCACTTTAAAAATCACCAAAAAATCACAAATTTCCGCAAAATTCCCTGAAAATTAAAAAAAAATCCAAAAAGTCCCTAAAAAAATCCCCAAATTTTCCAAAAAAATCCCCAAAAATCCCAAAAAAATCACCAAAAAATCACCAAAAATCCTCAAAAAAATCACCAAAAATTCCCTAAAAAATCTGAAATATTTCTTAAAAATATATCCACAAAAAAATCTATAAAAATTCCCAAAAAATCACTAAAAAATCATCCAAAAAAAATCGCGAAAAATTTCGCGACATTTCAAAAAACCGCGAAAAAATCCTTGAAAAAAAAATCAGAAAAAAAAATTCTAAAAATTTCAAAAAATTCACAAAAAATTCCCAATAAATTCTAAAAAAATTCTAAAAATTTTCTAAAATAATTCCTTTAAAAAATCCACAAAAAAGCCACAAAAAAATCCCAAAAAATCAGAAAAAATTCCAAAAAAATCAGAAAAAAATGAGAAAAAAATGAGAAAAAATTCCGAAAAAAATCCGAAAAAAATCCCTAAAAAATCCAAATTATTTCTTACCTGTTTCTTGGTATTGCCAGTGCTGGGGGCAGAGGATCCTCCAGTCCCCCCTGTGCAGGCTTTGGGCGCACTGGGAGCAGCGCAGGCACCGCGGGTGGAAAATGCCCCAAAAATCCCCCAAAAAATCACCAAAAATCCTCAAAAAAATCACCAAAAAAATCCCTAAAAAATCTGAAATATTTCTTAAAAATATATCCACAAAAAAACTGCCAAAAATTTCCAAAGAAGTCACTAAAAAATTACCAAATAAAAATCGCGAAAAGTTCCGCGAAAAATTCCGCGATTTTCCAAAAATCGCGAAAAAATCCCCCAAAAAAATTTCTAAAAATTTCCAAAAAATTTCTAAAAAATTCTCAAAAAAATCCCTAAAAATTCTAAAAAAAATCTAAAATAATTCCTTTAAAAATCCCTAAAAAATCCACAAAAAATCCTAAAAAAATCCACGAAAAATCACAAAAAAATGACAAAAAATCACAAAAAAATGAGAAAAAAATCCAAAAAAATTCCAAAAAAAATCCGAAAAAAATCTCTAAAAAATCCAAATTATTTCTTACCTGTTTCTTGGTATTGCCAGTGCTGGGGGCAGAGAATCCTCCCGTCCCTGAGCACGAAGGAGTCCCCCCTGTGCAGGCTTTGGGCGCACTGGGAGCAGCGCAGGCACCGCGGGTGGAAAATCCCCCCCGGGAGCCTCAGGACGGGCTCCAGGTGCCCCAGGGGGCCCCGGCAGCTGCTGCAGCAGGTGGGGAACAGCCTGGGGAGGAAATAAATCAGAATTAGAAAGATAAATTTGGGGTTTCTGGAAAAAAATCTGATTTTTTGGGGGAAAAAATGGGATTTTTGGGGGAAAAAATGGGATTTTTGGGGGAAAAAATGGGATTTTGGGGGTGAAAAATGGGATTTTGGGGGGAAAAAAAAGTGGAGTTTTTCTAGGGCCAGGTGGATTTTTGGGGGTAAAAATGGGATTTTGGGGGGAAAAATTGGGGATTTCGGGAAAAAATCCCCAAAGTTTTTTGGGAGAAAATGTCGATTTTTTGGCAGAAAAAAATGGGATTTGAGAGGCAAAAATAACCTTTGGGAGTTTGAAGGGAAATTTGGGGGTTGGAGGGGAAAAATGGGATTTCAGTGAAAAAATCCCACAGTTTGGGGTAAAAAATTGGGTTTTGGAGGGAAAAAAAAAAAAAACCAAAATTTGGGGGGAAATTGAAGTGTTCAAGGGTAAAGTCTTGAGATTTTCAGGGTGGAAAATGGGATTTAGGGGGAATAAAACCTGGGACATGACAGGGAAAATTTGGGATTTTGGGGGAAAAATCATTGGATTTGTGGGAAAAAAAGTTCTGGGATTTGAAGTGAAAAAAATCTCAAAGTTTGGGGGAAAAATTTGGGATTTGAGGGAAAAAAAAATCTGGGATTTTGTGGAAAAATTCCAAGTTGAGAGTGAAAAAATCCAGGATTTTGGGGAAAAATCTGCTCCCCCCCAGGCAGCGGCTGCAGCAAATGGGGAACAGCCTGGGGAGGGAAAAAATCAGAATTAGAAAGATAAATTTGAGGTTTCTGGAAAAAATTCTGATTTTTTGGGAGTAAAAATGGGATTTTTTGGGGGAAAAATGGGATTTTCGGGAGGAAAAATAAAGACATTTTGGAGGAAAAATTCCCAAGATTTGGGGAGAATAAACTGGGGAGGGAAGATTGGGATTTAATTGGGATTTCTGGGGAAAGCTTTGGATTTCAGGAAAAAAATCCTGGAGTTTGGGGAAAAAACGGGATTTTGGGGGAAAAATGGGATTTTTGGGGGGATAATTTGAGGTTTTGGGGGGGAAAATGTGGAGTTTTTTTTGGGGAAAGGGCATTTTTGGGGGGAAAAATGGGATTTTTGGGGGAAAAATGGGATTTTGGAGGAAAAATGGGGATTTCTGGGGTTTTTTTGGGGTTAAAAAAAGGGATTTTTTTTATTTTTCTGGGGGTTTTGGAGGGATTTTTCTGGGGTTTTTGAGGGTAAAAAAAAGGGGGATTTTCCCAGGATTTTTTTTATTTTTCAGGGGGTTTTGCGGTAAAAAAACAACCCAAAAATTCCACGGAAATCCCCAAAATCTGGGAAAAAAACACTAAAAAATCCATTAAAAGCCTCAAAAACCCAAGGGAAAAAAAAATCCATTAAAAGCCCCCAAAAAACCAGGAAAAAAAAATCCATAAAAATTCCAAAAACACCAAGAAAAAATTCCATTAAAAGCCCCAAAAAAAGAAGAAAAAAAAGTCCATAAAAAAGCCCCAAAGAAACCTGGAAAAAAAACCCCCAAAAATCCATTCAAAGGCCCAAAAAACATGGAAAAAAACCTTTTAAAAATCCATTAAAAGCCCCCCCAAAATAGAAAAAAAAAATCCATTTAAAGCCCCAAAAATCAGGGAAAAAAAATCCATAAAAATCCAAAAAAAACCTGGGAAAAAAAAATCCATAAAAAGCCAAAAAAAAACCAGAAAAAAAAAAAGCAGAAAAAAGAGTTTGTGGAGGAGTTTGAGGCCGGGAAAAGCTCCAGGGGCTCCAATTCCTCCCAAATTCCCAGAAATTTTCACTTCAAAGACATTCCTGAGGGTTTTTTCCTCCTTTTTTTTTTTTATTTTTTGTTTTTTTTTTCCAGATTGAGGCGACAGGTGCTGGGAAAGGGGCCCCAGGGAGGGAAAAAAGGAGAAAAAACCAGGAAAAATGGGCAGAAAATTCCTTTAGAATTGGGGTTTTTAATGGGGAAAATGGGGAGAAAAATCCAGGAAAAATGGGCAGAAAATTCCATAAAAATCCCTTTTGGAATTGGGGATTTAATGGGGAAAATGGGGAGAAAATTCCATTTTAAATATCCAGAAAAATCCATAAAAATCCTTTTGGGGTCGGGGTTTTTAATGGGGAAAATGGGCAGAAAAATCCATGGAAAATGGGCAGAAAATTCCATAAAAATACCTTTAGAATTGGGGATTTTAATGGGGAAAATGGGGAGAAAATTCCATGGAAAAGGGGCAGAAAATTCCATAAAAATCCCTTTTGGAATTGGGGATTTAATGGGGAAAATGGGCAGAAAAATCCATTAAAATCCCTTTAAAATTGGGGATTTTAATGGGGAAAATGGGCAGAAAATTTCATTAAAATCTCTTTAGAATTGGGGCTTCAAATGGGTGAAATGATGGGGAAAAAAAAAAGAGAAAAAATGGGGAAATTGGGAAAAAAAAAAAAAAAAACTGGGAAAAAACCTGGAAAAAATGGTGAAACAACCTTAAAAAATGGGGGGAAATGCAGAAAAAACTGGGGATGAATGGGGAAAGAATGGGGAAAATATGGGGGAAAAATGGGGAAAAAATTTAAATAATGGGGAAATAACTATGAAAATTGGGGAAATTCTTATAAAAAAACTTGGAAAACTGGGGGGAAACCTGAAAAAATGGGGAAAAAATGGGGAAAGAATGGGGGGAAAATTCCTGGGAAAATGGGGGGGAAATGGGGAAACCGCGTAAAGAAAACGGAGGGAAATGGGGAAAAAAATGGGGAAAATTCCTGGAAAATCAGGTAAAATTCCTGGAAAACTGGGGGAAAATTTTGGAAAAAGGGGGAGAAAACATTGGAAAACCTTGAAACAAATGGGGAATAAATGGGGGGGAGGAAATGGCAAAAAAGGCGCGAAAAAACACGGAAAAATGTAAAAAAAATGGGAAAAAAATCAGAAAAAAATGGGAAAAAATCAGAAAAAAATGGGAAAAAAATGGGAAAACTTGGGGAAAAGCTGGAGAAGTCTATTAAGACTCACTTGTGATAGTCAGGGCGGCAGGAGAGGCGCTGCTGGCGGCAGAAGCAGCTCCCCCTCAGGGCTTGGGAACACTTGGGGAAAATGGGGGAAATTACTGGAAAAATGGGGAAAAAAATGGGAAAAAAATGGGGAAAAAATGGGGGAATAAATGGGGAAAAATGGGGAAAAATTGAGGAAAAACCTGGGAAAGATGGGGAAAGAATGGGGGTAAAATTCCTGGAAAAATGGGCGGAAATGGGGAAACGGCGTAAAGAAATCCTTGGAAAATGGGGGAAAAAATGGGGAAAATTCCTGGAAAATCGAGAAAAATCCTTGGAAAAATTGGGGAAAAGTCCTGGAAAAGGGGGAGAAAATGTTGGAAAAACCTTGAAAAAAATGGGGGAAAAATGTGGAATAAATGTGGAATAAATGGGAGGAAAAATGCCCAAAAAAGGCGCGAAAATGGGAGAAAAAAGTGCGAAAAAATCAGAAAAAAATCAGAAAAAAATCAGAAAAAAATGGGAAAAAATCAGAAAAAAATGGGAAAAAAATAGGAAAAGTTGGGGAAAAGCTGGAGCACTCACTTGTGATAGTCAGGGCGGCAGGAGAGGTGCTGCTGGCGGCAGAAGCAGCTCCCCCTCAGGGGTTGGGAACACTTGGGGAAAATGGGGGAAATTACTGGAAAAATGGGGAAAAAAATGGGAAAAAAATGGGAAAAAATGGGGGAAAAATGGGGGAATAAATGGGGAAAAACCTGGGAAAAATGGAGAAAAGATGGGGAAAGAATGTGGGGAAAATTCCTGGGAAAATGGGTGGAAATGGGGAAACCGCGAAAAGAAAACGGAGGGAAATGGGGGAAAAAATGGGGAAAATTCCTGGAAAATCAGGTAAAATTTCTGGAAAATTGTGGAAAATTCCTAGAAAAGGGGGAGAAAACATTGGAAAAACCTTGAAAGAAATGGGGAATAAATGGGGGGGAGGAAATGGCAAAAAAGGCGCGAAAAAACGTGGAAAAATGCAAAAAAAAAGGGAAAAAAAACCAGAAAAAAATGGGAAAAAATCAGAAAAAAAATGGGAAAAAAATGGGAAAACTTGGGGAAAAGCTGGAGAAGTCTATTAAGACTCACTTGTGATAGTCAGGGCGGCAGGAGAGGCGCTGCTGGCGGCAGAAGCAGCTCCCCCTCAGGGCTTGGGAACACTTGGGGAAAATGGGGGAAATTACTGGAAAAATGGGGAAAAAGGGGGAAAAAAATGGGGAAAAAAATGGGAAAAAATGGGGAAAAAATGGGGGAAAATTGAGGAAAAATGGGGAAAAAATGGGGAAAGAATGGGGGGAAAATTCCTGGGAAAATGGGGGGGAAATGGGGAAACCGCGTAAAGGAAATGGAGGGGAAATAGCGAAAAAAAGGGGGAAAATTCCTGGAAAATCAGGAAAAATCCTTGGAAAAATTGGGGAAAAGTCCTGGAAAAGGGGGAGAAAATGTTGGAAAAACCTTGAAAAAAATGGGGAAAAAATAGGGAATAAATGGGAGAAAAAATGGCCAAAAAAGGCGCGAAAATGGCAAAAAAAGCGCAAAAAAATCAGAAAAAAATGGAAAAAAATGGGAAAAAATCAGAAAAAAATGGGAAAAAAATGGGAAAACTTGGGGAACACTCACTTGTGATAGTCAGGGCGGCAGTAGAGGCGCTGCTGGCGGCAGAAGCAGCTCCCCCTCAGGGGTTGGGAACACTCCCAGCAGCGCAGGCAGCGCTCGTGCCACGGCCGCTCGTTCACCCGCAGCACGAAACGGTCCCAGATCCCGCAGCCACAGCCGGCACACAGCAAAGGGATTGATCCTGGAATTAAAATCATGGGGAAAAATCAGGGGGATAATGGGGGAAAAATGGGGGAAAAAAAAGAGAATTAATAATGGGGATAATGGGGAAAAAATGAGATTAAATCATGGGGATAATGGGAAAAAATCATGGGGATAATGGGGATGAATAATGGGGAAAAAATGGGATAAATAATGGGGATATATGATGAGGATAATGGGGAAAAAATGGGGTAAATAATGGGGAAAAATCATGGGAATAATGGGGGAAATGGGAAAAAATAATGGGGATAAATCATGGGGATAATGGGAAAAATGGGGTAAATAATGAGGATAAATCGTGGGGATAATGGGAATAAATCATCGGGATAATGGGAAAAAATCATGGGGATAATGGGAAAAAATCATGGGGAAAAATGAGAATTAATAATGGGGATAATGGGGAAAAATGGGATAAATAATGGGGATAAAGCAAGGGAATAAATCATGGGGGAAAATGGGAAAAAATCATGGGGATAATGGGGAAAAATGGGATAAATAATGGGGATAAATCATGGGAATAATGGGGGAAAAATGGGGTAAATAATGGGGATAAATCATGGGGATAATGGGGGAAAATGGGGGTAAATAATGGGGATAAATCATGGGGATAATGGGGGAAAATGGGGGTAAATAATGGGGATAAATCATGGGGATAATGGGGGAAAATGGGGGTAAATAATGGGGATAAATCATGGGGATAATGGGGGAAAATGGGGGTAAATAATGGGGATAAATCATGGGGATAATGGGGGAAAATGGGGGTAAATAATGGGGATAAATCATGGGAATAATGGGGAAAAATGGGATAAATAATGGGGATAAATCATGGGGATAATGGAAAATATCATGGGGATAATGGGGGAAAAATGGGGATAAATAATGGGGATAAATCATGGGGATAATGGGGAAAAATGAGGGGGGAAATAGGGATAAATCATGGGGATAATGGGGGAAAATGGGAATAAATAATGGGGATAAATGATGGGAATAATGGGGAAAAAATGAGATAAAATCATGGGGATAATGGGAAAAAATCATGGGGATAATGGAGAAAAAATGGGAAAGAAAAGAGGATTACTAATGGGGATAATGGGGAAAAAATGAGATTAAATCATAGGGAAAAATCATGGGAGTAATGGGAGTGAAGGAGCAGGAACCGATCCCAGATCCCACAGCTGCAGCTGCAGGGATTCCTGGAATTATAATGGGGATAAATCATGGGGATAATGGGGGAAAAATGGGATGAATAATGGGGATAAATCATGGGGATAATGGGGGAAAAATGGGATGAATAATGGGGATAAATCATGGGGGAAAAATGGGGTAAATAATGGGGAAAAATCATGGGGATAATGGGGAAAAAATGGGATAAATAATGGGGATAAATCATGGGGATAATGGGGGAAAAATGGGGTAAATAATGGGAATAAATCATGGGGATAATGGGGGAAAAATGGGGTAAATAATGGGGATAAATCATGGGGATAATGGGGGGAAATGGGGTAAATAATGGGAATAAATCATGGGGATAATGGGGATAAATCATGGGGATAATGGGGGGAAATGGGGATAAATAATGGGAAAAATCATGGAGATAATGGGGATAAATCATGGGAATAATGGGGGGAAATGGGGATAAATAATGGGGATAAATAATGGGGATAAATCATGGGGATAATGGGGAAAAATGGAAAAAAATAATGGGAATAAATCATGGGGATAATGGGGAAAAATCATGGGGATAATGGGGGAAAAATGGGGATAAATAATGGGGATAAATCATGGGGATAATGGGGATAAATCATGGGGAAAAAATGGGAAAAATGGGAAAAAATAATGAGAATAAATCATAGGGATAATGGGGAAAAATGGGGATAAATAATAGGGATAAATCATGGGAATAATGGGGAAAATGGGGATAAATCATGGGGGTAAATCATGGGGATAATGGGGAAAAAATGGGGGAAAAAAGAGAATAAATAATGGGGATAATGGGGAAAAAATGAGATTAAATCATGGGGATAATGGGAAAAAATCATGGGGATAATGGGGGGAAAATGGGGATAAATCATGGGGATAATGGGAATAAATAATGGGGGAAAAATGGGAAAAAATCATGGGGATAATGGGGAAAAAATGGGGTAAATAATGGGGATAAATCATGGGGATAATGGGGATAAATCACGGGAATAATGGAGAAAAATGGGAAAAAATAATGGGAATAAATAGTGGGGATAATGGGGGAAAAATGGGAAAGAAAAGAGAATTAACAATGGGGAAAATGGGGAAAAAATGGGGATAAATAATGGGGAAAATAGGAGTGAGGAAACAGGAATAGATCCCAGAACTTGCAGCCAGTCCAGGGCAAAGGAATTCCAGCCTGGGAATCTGGGGAAAATGGGATAAATAAAGGGGAAAAAAAGGAGATAAATAATGAGAATAATGGGGAAAAAATGGGGTAAATAATGGGGAAAAAAGGAGATAAATAATGAGAATATTGGGGGAAAAATGGGGTAAATAATGGGGAAAAAAGGAGATAAATAATGAGAATATTGGGGAAAAAATGGGGTAAATAATGGGGAAAAAAGGAGATAAATAATGAGAATATTGGGGAAAAAATGGGGTAAATAATGGGGATAAACCATGGGGATAATGGGGATAAATCATGGGAATAATGGGGAAAAATGAGTTAAATAATGGGGATAAATCATGGGAATAATGGGGGAAATGGGGATAAATAATGGGGATAAATAATGGGAATAATGGGGAAAAATTGGGAATAAATCATGGGGATAATGGGGATAAATCATGGGGGAAAATGTGAATAAAACATGGGAATAATGGGGAAAAATGGGGTAAATAATGGGGATAAATCATGGGGGAAAAATGGAAAAAATGGGATAAATAATGAGAATAAATCATGGGGATAATGGGGGAAAAATGAGAATAAATAATGGGGATAAATCATGGAAATTTTAAGGGATTTGAGGCTTTTTTTTTTGTTTTGGATTTTTTGGGAATTATTTTTTTTCTCTTTGTTTTTATCCCAACTTTGATCTCTGGCAGCTCCTCAAAGGGAAAAGGGAGGAAAAATTCCAATTTTTTTTTTTTTGTTCCTGGCAGAGTTTCCTCCTTCTCCTCCTCTTCATTCCTCATTTATTTATTTGATTTTTTTTTCTCTGTAAAAATCCCAAGAAAAATCCGGCTCTGGATCTCAGGGATGGAACCAAAAAAATCCCAAATAAAAATCAAAATAAAGGGAATTTTCCCGAATTTAATTGGGAATTTTCAGCCTGGTTTTTTGGGGGTTTTGGGATTTTAAATTTGGATTTGATTTGGAGCCTAAAATTCAAAATAAATCCCCCAAAAATTCCAAAATAAATCCCCCAAAATTTCAAATTAAAATCCCACAAAATTCCCAATAAAAATCTCTCAAAATTCCCAATAAAAATCCCTCAAAAATTCAAAAAAAAAATCCCCCAAAAAATTCCAAATAAATCCTCCCAAACTCCAAAATAAATCCCCCAAAATTCCCAATAAAAATCCCCCAAAATCCAACTAAAAATCTTCAAAAAATTCCAAATAAAAATCCCTCAAAATTCCAAAAAAAATCCCCCAAAATTTCCAAAAAAAAAATCCCTCAAAATCCCAAATAAAAATCCCCCAAATTTCCAAATAAATCCCCTAAAATTCCAAATAAAAATCCCCCAAAATTCAAAAAAAAATCCCTCAAAATTCAAAAAAAACCCCCCCAAAATTCCAAATAAAAATTCCCAAAAAATCCCAAATAAAAATCCCCAAAATCCCAAATAAAAATCCCCCCAAATAAAAATTTTACAATCCCAATTTCTGATTAATTTAGAGGGAAAAATTGGGATAATAAAAGTAATTAATAAAAGTAATTAATAAAAATAATTAATGAGGGGATGAGGATTAATTTTTTGGGGAATTTTTTGGGGGAATTTTTGGGAAAATCCTGGGGAAAATAAATTTAAAAAATGAAAATTTTGCCTAAAAAAAAAACAGGATTGGGAAAAGTTTGGAGCCAGGAAAAAATGGGAATAAAGAGGGAAAAAATGGGGAAAAAATGGGAATAAAGACGAGAAAAAAAATGAGAAAAAATGGGAATAAAGAGGGGAAAAAAAGGGAATAAAGAGGGAAAAAAAAAAAAAACAGGAAAAATGGGAATAAAGAGTGTTTTTTTCCAGTGTTTTTCTCAATGTTATTCCCTGGAATTCCCAATATTTTTCCCTGTATTTTCCCAGGAATTTCTGCTGTTATTCCTGGTATTTTTCCCATTGTTTTCCCTGAAATTCCTGGTATTTTTCCCAGTATTTTTCCCAATGTTATTCCCTGGAATTCCCAATATTTTTCCCTGTATTTTTCCCAGGAATTTCTGCTGTTATTCCTGCTATTTTTCCCATTATTTTTCCTGAAATTCCTGGTGTTATTCCTGTTTTTTTCCCAATGTTATTCCCTGGAATTCCCAATATTTTTTTCTGTATTTTCCCCAGAATTTCTGGTGCAATTCCTGGTATTTTTCCCATTGTTTTCCCTGAAATTCCCGGTGTTTTTCCTGGTGTTTTTCCCAGAATTCCCACTATTTTTCCCAATATTTGTCCCTGTATTTTCCCAGGAATTTCTGCTGTTATTCCTGGTATTTTTCCCATTATTTTCCCTGAAATTCCTGGTGTTTTTCCTGTTTTTTTCCTGGAGTTTTTCCCATTGTTATTCCCAGAATTCCCACTATTTTTCCCTGTATTTTTCCCTGTATTTTCCCAGAACTTCTCCTGTTATTCCTGCTATTTTTCCCATTATTTTCCCTGAAATTCCCAGTGTTTTTCCCGGTTTTTTTCCCATTTTTCCGGGTGTTTTTCCCGGTATTTTCCGGGCACTCACCGGTTCCTGTTGGTGTTTTCTGCTCCCGGCAGGACGGAGCCTCCTCCGGCTTCATCCCCGAGCCTGAGGGGCAGGAAAGGTGGGAAAAAAGGGGAAAAAATGGGAAAAAACGGGGAAAAAACTGTGATGGGAATGGGAGAAAAGAGGGGGAAAAACTGGGAAAAAAACAGGGAAAAATTGGGGTGGGAATGGGGGAAAAAACAGGAAAAAAATGCGGGGAAAAAGGGGAAAAAATGGGAAAAAAAAGGGAAAAAACTGTGATGGGAATGGGAGAAAAGAAAGAAAAAAACAGGGAAAAAACCCGGGAAAAATTGGGATGGGAATGGGGGAAAAACAGGAAAAAAATGGGGAATAAAAAGGAAAAAAATGGGATGGGAATGGGAGAAAAGAGGATAAAAAACTGGGATGGGAGAGGGGAAAAACTGGGAAAAAAATGGGGAAAAATTGGGATGGGAAAGAGGAAAAACTGGGAAAAAAAGAGAGGAAAACTGGGATGGGAATGGGAAAAACTGGGAAAAAATGGAAAAAAAAACCAGGGAAAAATTGGGATGAGAGAGGGGAAAAATGGGGGAAAAAACAGGGAAAAAAGAGAAAAAATTGGGATGGGAGTGGGGGAAAATCTGGGAAAAAAAATGGGGGAAAACTGGGATGGGAACGGGAAAAACTGGGGAAAAATGGGAAAAAATCAGGATGGGAGAGGGGGGAAAATTGGAATAAACTGGGATGGGAATGGGGGAAAATTGAGGGGAAAAAAGGGGGAAAATTCGGGATGGGAGAGGGGGGAAAAGGGGAAAAAATTGGGAAAAAAATGGGATGGGAAGGGGAAAAGGAGAGAGGGAAAAATGGGAAGGGAGAGAGGAAAAAATTGGAAAAAAATGGGGGAAAAAAAGAGAAAAAAAGTGGGATGGGAGTGGGGGAAAAGAGGGGAAAACTGGGAAGGGAAAGGGGAAAAACCGGGGAAAAAATGGGGGGAAAATGTGGGAAAAAAGGAAAAAAATGGGGGAAAATGTGGGGAAAATGAAAAAAATGGGGGAAAAATGTGGGGAAAAAGGAAAAAAACCTGGGATGGGAGTGGGGGGGAAAAAGAAGAGTAAAAACTGGGATGGGAGAGGGGGAAAACCAGGAAAAGATTGGGAATAAACTGGGATGGGAATGGGGGAAAAAGCAGGAAAAAAAAACGGGATAAAAAAGGGGAAAAACAGGATTGGAGTGAAGGAAAAGAGAAGAAAAAATTGGGATGGGAGAGGGGAAAACCAGGAAAAGAAAAGGGGAAAAACTGGGAAGGGAATGGGAAAAACTGCGGGAAAAACTGGGAAAAAAACCAGGGAAAAATCAGGATGGGAGAGGGGGGAAAATGGGAATAAACTGGGATGGGAATGGGGGAAAATCGGGGGAAAAAACTGGGAAAGGAGAGGGGAAAAACTGGGAAGGGAAAGGGAAAAACTGGGAAAAAAAAAACGGGAAAAAACCGGGAAAGGAGAGGAGGAAAACCGGGAAAAAACCGGGAGAAGAGTGGGGAGAGCCCGGGATGGGAATGGAGGAAAAAAAAGGAAAAAAAGGAAAAAAAGGAAAAAACTGGGAAAAAAAAACAGGGAAAAAACCGGGAGAGGAGTGGGGAGAGCCCGGGATGGGAATGGAGGAAAGAAAGGAAAAAAAAGGGAAAAAAAGGAAAAATAAAGGAAAAAAAATGGAAAAAAACGGGAGAGGATCAGGAGAAGGCACGGGGGAGGATTGGGAGGAGAAACCGGGAATGGAGAGGGAGGAACCGGGATGGGAACCGGGAAAAACCGGGAATGGAGAAGGGAAAGGAGCGGGAAAACACCGGGATGGGAAAGGGGGAAAGCGGGAGAAAAACTGGGAAAAAAATGGGAAAAAATGGGGAAAAAATGGAAAAAAAAAGGGGAAAAAATGGGAAAAAAAGGGAAAAAATGGGAAAAAAAAACAGGAAAAAATGGGAAAAAAACTGGGATGGGACTGAGAGGAAAACTGGGATAAAACTGGGATGGGAATGGGAAAAAAAACAGGAAAAAAACTGGGATTGGAATGGGAGAAAACCAGGAAAAAAACGGGACAAGGGGGATGAACTCACCAGGATCGCGACAATGACACCGGGAAAAGGAGGAAGGGGAAGGGAAACTGGGAATTCTGACTCAAAAATTGGGAATTGCGGCTTAAAAATGGGATTTTTGACACAAAAATTGGGATTTTTGACACAAAAAATGGGAATTTTGACTCAAAAATTGGGAATTGCGGCTTAAAAATGGGATTTTTGACACAAAAATTGGGATTTTTGACACAAAAAATGGGAATTACGACACAAAAAATGGGAATTCCAACCTAAAACCTGGGAATTGTAACTTAAAAAATGGGAAAATTGGGAATTCTGACTCAAAAACTGAGAATTCCAACTCAAAGATTGGGAATTCCAACCCTCAAAATGGAATTACACCAGAAAAAGTGGGAGTTCAACCCAGAAACTGGGAATTGCAACCCAAAAATTGGGAATTCTGACTCAAAAGTGGGAATTCCAACCCAAAAAATGGGATTTGTAACTGAAAACTGGGAATTATACCTGTAAAAATGGGAATTCTAACTTAAAAACTGGAATTCCAACTTAAAAATTGGGAATTCCAGCTAAAAAATGGGAATTCTAAATAAAAAACTGGGAAATACACCCAAAAAACTGGGAATCCCAACCCAAAACCTGGGAATTCTGACTCAAAAATTGGGATTTACACCCTAAAACCAGGGAATTCGGACTTAAAAACTGGGTTTGCAACCCAAAAAAATGGGAATTACACCATAGAAATGGGAATTTGGGTTGGAATCTCAGGATTTTGGGATGGAATTCTGGGACTTTAGTGTGGATTTTTTGGGGGGATTTTTGGGTGAGGAGAATCTTGGAAAAATTGGGGGAAAAATGCGTGAAAATTTAGGGAAGAGCTGGAAAAATTCAGGAAAATTGGGGAAAAATCTGGGAAGATTCAGGAAAAAATCCAGGAAAATTCAAGAAAAATTCAGAAAAAAAACTAGGGAAGTTCAGGAAAAATACAGAAAAAAATCGAGGAAAAATCCAAGAAAATCTCAGGAAAATGGGGGGAAAATCTGGGAAAATTCAGGAAAATCCAGAAAAAAAGCCACAAAAATCAGGGGAAAATCTCATGAAAAATCTGGGGAAAATCTCAGGAAATTTGGGGGGGAAAAATCTGGGAAAACTGGGGGAAAATGCATGAAAATTCAGGGAAAATTGGGGAAAAATCAGAAAAAATGGGGAAGAATTGGGGAAAAATTCAGGAAAATTTGAGGAAAAACCTGGGAAAACTGGGGAAAAATCCGGGAAAATTGGGGAAAAATTCAGGAAAAATTGGGGGAAAATTCAGGAAAAATTGGGGAAAAATCTAGGAAAATTCAGGAAAATTCAAAAAAAATTCAGGAAAAAATGGGGAAAAAATGGGGAAAAATTGGGGGGAAATTCAGGAAAAATTGGGGAAAAAATCCGGGAAAATTCAGGAAAATCCAGGAAAACTCAGGAAAAATCCAGGAAAATTCAGGAAAAATTCAGGAAAAAAATCCAGGAAAATTCAGGAAAAATTCAGGAAATAATGGCGAAAAAACAGGAAAAATTCAGGGAAAACTGGGGGAAAATTCAGGAAAAATTGGGGGAAAATTCAGGAAAAATCCAGGAAAATTCAAGAAAAATTCAGGAAAAATTGGGGGAAAATTCAGAAAAAAATCCAGGAAAATTCAAGAAAAATTCAGGAAAAATGGGAATTTTTGGGTGGAATTTTTGGATTTAATGGGGAATTTTTTAGGCATTTTTGGGCGTAATTTTTGGGTGGGATTTTGGGAATTAATGTGGGATTTTTGGGGATTTCTGGCCCAGGGGTCTCTCGCAGATGAAGAAGCACTGGAAGGTGCAATGGACGTCGTTCCATTGGCCCCAGAGCCAGAGATGGGCACAATCCTCGTTCCCGCCGCTGTCGTTGGGCTCCCCCTCCCTCCAAAACCTGCAAAAATATCAAATTTTGGGCTTGGAAAAGAGAAAAAACTCGTGGGGAAAAAATCTGGGGAAGAATTGGGGGTTGAGGGGAAAAATCGTGAAAAAAAATCTGGATTTTTTGGGGGAAATTTGGGGAAAATCGTCCCAAAAAATCAGATTTTTGAGGGGAAATTCTGCAGAAATAAAAAAAAAAAAAAAAAAAAAAAAAAAAAAAAAAAAAATTCCAAAGTTTTGAGGGGAAATGCAGCAAAAATCTCCCCCAAAAAATCTGGATTTTTAGGGGGAAAATTTGGGAAAAATTGCCCCGAAAATCCAGATTTTTGGAGGGAAAATTTGGTAAAAATCGTCCCAAAATTCTGGATATTTGAGGAGAAATTCCACAAAAATCTCAGAAAAGTCTGGGGCTTTGAGGGGGAATTGTGCAAAAATCCCAGAAGAATCTGGATTTTTTGGGGGGAAATTTGCTAAAAACTGCCCCAAAAAAATCTGGAATTTTTGGGGAAATGTCGGTTGAAATTACCCAAAAATTCTGGATTTTTGAGGGGAAATTCTGCAAAAAAATCCCAGAAAAAAAATCCGTGGTTTTGGGACGAAATTCTACCAAATTCAAAAATTTGAGATAGACTTCCTAAAATTTGGGGATTTTGAGGTGAAATCTCAGGATTTTGGGACAAAATCCAAGAATTTGGGATGGAATTTTGGGATTTTGGGGTGAAATCCCGGGATTTTGGGCTGGAATTTTGGGATTTGGGGGTAAAATCTGGAGATTTGGGCTGGAATCTTGGGATTTTGGGCTGGAATTTGGGGATTTTGGGTTGAAAACTCAGGATTTTGGCGTGAAATCCAGGAATTGGGGTGAAATTATGGGATTTAGGGCTGGAACTTTGGGATTTGGGGCTGGAATTTGGGTATTTGGGCTGGAATTTTGGGCTGGAATTTGGGGATTTTGGGGTGGAATTTTGGGATTTTGGGCTGGAATTTGGGGATTTTGGGGTGAAATCCAGGATTTAGGGCTGGAATTTTGGGATTTCAGGCTGGAATTTGGGGATTTCAGGCTGACATTTTGGGATTTTGGGGCGAAATCTCAGTATTAGGGGCGAAATTTAGGGTGGAAATTTGCGATTTAGGGCTGGAATTTTGGGATTTTGGGGTGAAATCCGGGATTTTAAGGTGGAAATTTGCGATTTAGGGCTGGAATTTTTGGGATTTCAGGCTGGAACTTTGGGATTTTGGGGTGAAACTCGGGGATTTGGGGCCGGGCACTGACGTGAAGGCCGAGCCGTAGTCGGAGCCATCGACCCATTCCCAGGTGCCCTCGGAGTTCTGGTCCGTGAGGCCGATCCAGAAACGCTCGTTCCGCGTGCGCGACATCAGGAAACGCTGGAAAGGGGTTTGGGATCATTGAGAGGGGAATTTGGGATATTTGGGATCGGTGGGATCAGTAGGATTGGGATTTGGGATCATTGGGATTGTTGGGATCAGGGTTTGGTGTCGCTCGTTCCGCGTGCGCGACATCAGGAACTGCTGGAAAAGGGATTTGGGATCACTGGGGTCACTGGGGTCAATGGGATTGGGATTTGGGATCAATAGGATCAGTGGGATCTGCAGGGGGATTGGGATTTGGGATCAGTGGGATATTTGGGATTGTTGGGATTGTTGGGATCAGGGTTTGGTGTCGCTCGTTCCGAGTCGGGGACATCAGGAAACACTGGAAAAGGGATTTGGGATCACTGGGGTCAGTGGGGTCAGTGGGATTGGGATTTGGGATCAATAGGATCAGTGGGATCAGTGGGATTGGGATTTGGGATCACTGGGATCAATGGGATCAGTGGGATTTGGAATTGGGATCAGGGTTTGGTGTCGCTCGTTCCAAGTCCGTGACATCAGGAACTGCTGGAAAAGGGATTTGGGATCGTTGAGAGGGGGATTTGGGATCTGCACTGGGATTGGGATTTGGGATCAGTGGGATTGGGATATTTGGGATCAGTGGGGTCAGTGGGCTTTGGTATTGGGATTTGGGCAGGGGATTTTTGGGATTTGGGCTGGGAATTTTAGGGATTTGAGCTCAGGATTTTGGGGCTTTGGGATGGGGATTTTTGGGCTTTAGGCTGTGGATTTTTGGGATTTTTGGGATTTTTGGGATGGGGATTTTTGGGATTTGGGCTGGGGATTTTTGGGATGGGGATTTTTGGGATTTGGGCTGGGAATTTTAGGGATTTGAGCTCAGGATTTTGGCTTTGGGATGGGGATTTGGATGGGGATTTTTGGGATTTAGGCTGTGGATTTTTGGGATTTTTGGGGCTTTGGGATGGGGATTTTTGGGCAGGGGATTTTTGGGTATTGGGATGGGGATTTTTGGAATTTTTGGGGTTTTAGGCTGTGGATTTTTAGGATTTTTGGGCTGATCCTCACCTGCTCAGAGTAGCTGCCCACCACGGCGAGGTGCGCGCGGCGTTCAGGGATTGGGATTCGGGATGGGAATTTCTGGGATTTGAGCTCAGGATTTGGGGGTTTGGCTGGGGATTTTTGGGATTCCTGATTTTCGGGATCAGGATTGGGACAATTGGGCTTTAGGCTGTGGATTTTTAGGATTTTTGGGGCTTTGGGATGGGGATTTTTGGGCAGGAGATTTTCAGGATTTGTGCTCAGGATTTTGGGGACTTGGGCAGGGGATTTTTGGGCAGGGGATTTTTGGGATTTAGGGTGTGGATTTTTGGGATTTTTGGGGCTTTGGGATGGGGATTTTTAGGGTTTTAGGCTGAGGATTTTTGGGATTTTTGGGGCCTTAGGCTGTGGTTTTTTGGGCTTTGGGATGGGGATTTTTGGCTGGGGATTTTTGGGATTTGGGCTGGGAATTTTGGGGATTTGAGCTCAGGATTTTGGGGCTTTGGGATGAGGATTTTTAGGGTTTTACGCTGTGGATTTTTGGGCAGGGGATTTTTGGGCTTTAGGCTGTGGATTTTTGGGATTTTGGGGATTTAGGCTGAGGATTTTGGGGATTTTTGGGGCTTTGGGATGGGGATTTTTGGGCTGGGGATTTTTGGGATTTGGGCTGGGAATTTTAGGGATTTGAGCTCAGGATTTTGGGGTTTTAGGCTGTGGATTTTTGGGATTTTGGGGCTCTAGGACCATTATTTTACCTGCTCAGAGTAGCTGCCCACCACGGCGAGGTGCGCGCGGCGCTCGCGGCATCGCTCCCGCGCCCGGGGCCAGCTCAGCCTCTCCAGGGAGAAATAATAACAATTCCCAGAGAAATATTCCCAATCCCGGGAATCCGCCCCGCACGGGAACACTGCGGGCAAAAATGGGAATTTTGGGGAATTTATCCTGAAAAAATCGTCCAAAAATTGGCATTTTTGGGGTTTTTAGCATCAAAAATGTGGATTTTTTTGGGGATTTTTGGCCCAAATTCCTTCCAAATGTTGGGAATTTGGGGATTCTTCTCCCTCTTGTCCCAAAATATTGAGATTTGGGGATTTTATCCCCAAAAAAATCATCCAAAAATTGGCATTTTTCAGTGTTTTTTTGGTCAAAAATGCTCAAAATGTCGATTTTTGGGAATTTCGTTGCCCAAAAATGTCCCAAATGTTGGGAATTTTGGATCTTTCTCCCAAAGAATCCAACAAATATTGGGAATTTTGGGTTTTTCTCCTTCTTGTCCCAAAATATTGGGATTTTGGGAATTTTATCCCAAAAAATTGCCCCAAAATTGGGGTTTTCGGGGGTTTTTTGGCATCAAAAACGCTCAAAAATTAGATTTTTTGGAGAAATTTTGTCACCAAAAATGTCCTAAATGTTGGGATTTTGGATTATGTCCCAAAAAAACGAGGAAAATGGGGATTTTAAATTTTTTTTCCCAAAAAAATGCCTAAGATTTGGCATTTTTCAGGGTTTTGGCATCAAAAACTCTCAAAATTTCGATTTTTTGGAGGATTTTTGTCACCAAAAATGGCCCAAATGTCAGAAATTTGGGATTTTTATCCCCAAATTCCCTCCAAATGTTGGAATTTGAAGTTTCTTCTCCCTCTTATCCCAAAATATTTGGATTTTGGGATGTTTTTCCTTAAAAAAATCCCAAATATTCATTTTTTGGGGAATTTTATCCCCCCAAATCCCCAAAATTGGGATTTTTATCCGTCCAAACGCCCCAAAATTTGATTTTTTTGGAGAATTTTATTCCACAAAAAATCCCCAAAATCGAAATTTGGTTTTTTTTATCCCACATTGGGATTTTTATGACAAAAAAATCCCTCAAAATTTGAGTATTTAAAGATTTTTCTCCCCCAATTTTTGGAATTTGGGGATTTTTTGGTGGATTTTTATCCAAATTGAGGATTTGGGGGTTTTTTCACCCCCCAAATGTTGGAATTTTGGGAATATTTTTGGGAAATTTGGGGAATTTTGGGGACTTACAGAAGGAATCCCAGTTGGAGAAATTGAGCTCCAGGTGCTGCTGCTGAACTTGGGAGGAAATGGAGGAAACTGGGAGGGAAAAAAGAGAAAAAGTGGGAAAAAATCCCTGAAAAATTAAAATTTTGGGGGTTTAGGGAATTTCTGGGATTTTGGGGATGAGGGAATTGGGAAATTTGAGGATTTGGGGATTTGGGAAGGAGAAAATTCCAGGATTTGGGGAATTTGGGGATTTGGGGATGAGGAAATTGGGAATGAGGGAATGAAAAAATTCCTGAAAAATTAAAATTTTGGGGGTTTGGGGAATTTCTGGGATTTTGGGGACGAGGGAAATTGGAGAATTTGAGGATTTGGGAAGGAGAAAATTCCAGGATTTGGGGAATTTGGGGATTTGGGAATGAGGGAATTTGAGGTTTCTGGAATTTGGGAATGAGAAAATTTGGGGAATTTTGGGATTTGGGAAAGAGGGAATTGGGAATGAGGGAATGAAAAAATTCCTGAAAAATTAAAATTTTGGGGATTTGGGGAATTTCTGGGGTTTTGGGGATGAGGGAAATTGGGAAATTTGAGGATTTTGGGAACTTGGGAAGGAGGGAATTCCAGGATTTGGGGAATTTGGGGATTTTGGGAATGAGGGAATTTGAAGATTCTGGAATTTGGGAATGAGAAAATTTGGGAATTTGGGAATGAGGGAATTCCAGGATTTGGGAATGAGGGAATTTTGGGAATTTGGGAGATTTGGGGATGGAATTTTGGGATGGAATTTTGGGGATTTTTGGGCTGGATTTTTGGGAAATTTGGGGAGGATTTTTGGGAAATTTGGGGTGGAATTTTGGGGATTTTTAAGATGGAATTTTGGGAGGAGATGCTGTTCCAGCACAGGGAATTTTGGGGTGGAATTTTGGGATTTTTGGGAAAATTGGGGTGGAATTTTGGGGAATTCTGGGATGGAATTTTGGGGTATTTTAGGGATGGAATTTTGGAGAATTTGGGGATTTTTGAGATGGAATTTTGGGGATTTGGGGGGGAATTTTGGGAGGAGATGCTGTTCCAGGACAGGGAATTTTGGGGTGGAATTTTGGGATTTTTAGGGTGGAATTTTGGGATTTTTGGGCTGGACTTTTGGGAAATTTGGGATGGAATTTTGGGGAATTTTTGGGATGGAATTTTGCGGAATTTTTGGGATGGAATATTGGGATTTCTGGGCTGGATTTTTGGGGAATTTTGGGGAATTTGGGGATTTTTGAGACAGAATTTTGGGGATTTGGGGGAATTTTGGGGTGGAATTTGGGATGGAATTTTGGGCTGGAATTTGGGGGAATTTTGGATGGAATTTTGGGGATTTCTGGGGTGGATTTTGGGATTTGTGGTCTCACCTCTGGCCAGGGCCAGGGCACTGAGCAGCAGCAGGAACAGGGAGCTCAGGGCCAGGCTCAGGTAAACGGCCCAGAACGAGCCCAGACACCGCGGGAGGGACGAACGGCCTGGGGAGAAAATGGGACACAAAATGGGGTTAAACAGGGGAAAAATGGGGGGAAAATGGGATAAAATGGGACAAAACAGGGGAAAATGGGGATAAATGGGGGGAAAATGGGGTAAAACAGGAGGGAAATGGGATCAAACGGGGAGAAAATGGGATTAGACAGGGGAAAATGGGATAAAATGGGATAAAACAGGGGGAAATGGGATAAAACGGGGGAAATGGGGCTAAACAGGGGAAAATGGGGTAAAACAGGAGGAAAATGGGATAAAACAGGGGAGAAGTGGGATAAAATGGGGGAAAAAACAGGGAAAATGGGATAAAACAGGGAGGAAATGGGATAAAATGGGATGAAAGAGGGGGAAATGGGGTTAAACGGGAAAATGGGACTAAACGGGGGGAAAGGGGATAAAATGGGGATAAACAGGAAAATGGGGAGAAATGGGGGGAAATGGAGTAAAACAGGAGGATTAAACAGGGGAAAATGGGATAAAATGGGAAAAAATGGGATAAAACAGGGGGGAAATGAGATTAAACAGGGGGAAATGGGATTAAATGGGGGGAAATGGGGTAAAACAGGGGAAAATGGGATAAAACAGAGGGAAATGGGGTAAAACGGGGGAAATGGGGTTAAACGGGGGAAATGGGATAAAACGGGAAAAATGGAAAACAGGGAAAATGGGATTAAACAGGAAATGGGATAAAAAAAGGGGGAAATGGGATAAAAAAAGGGGGAAATGAGATTAAACAGCATAAAACAGAAAAAACAGGGAAAACGGAGGGGAAAAAGGGGAAAAGGGGGGAAAAAGGGGGAAAAATGGGATGAAACATGGGAAAATTGGGTTAAACAGGATGAAATGGGGAATAAAAAGGAGAAAAACAGGAATAAACAGGGGAAAAACAGGGGGAAAGGGATAAAATGGGAAAAACGGAAAAAAATGGGATTAAACAGGGTAAAACAGGGGGAAAATGGGGGAAAAAACAGGAATCCCAGAAAATGAAGGGAGAATGAAGGAAAATCCTGGAAAACGTTCAAGGAAAATTCAGGGAAAATTCAGGGAAATTAAATGAAGGAAAATCCAAGGGAAAATCCAGGGAAAATGAAAGGAAGTCAAGGGAAAACCAAGGCAGAAAGAAGGGAAAATTCAAGGAAAATCCTGGAAAAATGCAGAGAAAATCCAAGGAAAATTTAGGGAAAATTCAAAGAAAATTCAAGGAAAATTCAGGGGCAAATTCAGGGAAAAATTCAAAGAAAATTCAGGGGAAAATTCAAAGAAAATTCAGGGGGAAATTCAGGGAAAAATTCAAAGAAAATTCAGGGAAAAATTCAAAGAAAATTCAGGGGAAAATTCAGGGAAAATTCAAAGAAAATTCAGGGAAAATTCGGGGAAAAATTCAAAGAAAATTCAGGAAAATTCAGGAAAAATCTCTGAAAAATGCAGAGAAAATCCCTGGAAAATTCACAGAAAATCCCTTTTTTCTCTTCCCAGATTTCCCCCCCCAGCTCTTCCCTCTCTGTTTATTCAGGGATTAATCAATAACTACAAAATATCCCGAATTTTGCTCCAGGAGGGGAAAATTTGGGGATAAATCCCAAAATTTGGGGCTCCTTTTCTTGGGATTTATCGGGGGAATTATTTAGGGATTTATTCCAGAATTATTATTTGGGATTGTTTATTCCAATGATTATTTTGGGGAATTATTTTTTAATAATTTCTCAATTATTTCAAGGATTTTTTAAGGAATTTTCAGCGTTTTTCAGGGATTTGAAGCTCCCAGAATTGGAATTTTTGGGATTATTCAAATTCCCTGATAAGAGGAATAAAAAAGAAGGAAAAACCTTTGGAAAAATGAGAAAAATCCTGAATTTCCACCTGGGAAAAGGCGAAGATCGTCCTGAAGCTCCTCCTGATCCATCCTGGGATTCCTTTGGATTTTTTGGGAATTTTTTTGGGATTTTTTGGGATTTTTTGGGATCAGGAACAACAAGAAAAACTCCTGGAATGACCCCGGGGAAGGTTCCAGTTCCTCCGCCCCCTCCAGAGGGTTTAAAATTTAATCCAAAGGAATTTCTGGGGCTCAAATTGGGGAGAATTGAAGAGAATTTCAGGTGGATTTTTGACTTTAATGAGGATTTTTTAAAATGGGTTTTTAAAAAGGAATTTTTTTTGGGGGGGGGGGGGGATTTATGGGGAATTTTATGAATTTTTTTGTGATTTTTTTTTGTGGATTTTAATGGATTTTTTGGGATTTTTTAAGTGAATTTTAATGGAATTTTTGTGATTTTTTGGTGGATTTTAATGGAAACTTTGTGAACTTTTTTGTGGATTTTGTGGCATTTTCATGGCATTTTTGGGACTTTTTTGTGATTTTTTTCATGGATTTTTGGTGATCTGTTTGTGGACTTTTGAGGGATTTTCATGGATTTTTTTGTGATTTTTTGGTGGATTTTTGTGGGATTTTAATAGATTTTTTTGTGGATTTTGTGGGGTTTTCATCGATTTTTTGTGATTTTGGGGGAGATTTTTGTGGGATTTTCATGGAATTTTTTTTTCTGTGTGTGGATTTTTGTGGGATTTTAATGGAATTTTTTTGTGGATATTTGTATTGTTTTCATGGATTCTTATGGATTTGTTTTATTTTTAAAAAACTTCAAGATGTTTTAGTGGATTTTTTTGATCTTTATGGCTTATTTTTGTATTGCAAATGGGATATTTTAAATTATTGTAGATTTTTGTGTTGTTCAGGGGAATTTTCTCTAATTTTTTGTGGATTTCAGGGGAGATTCTTGTGGATTTTTTAACGGATTTTGAGGGATTTTGGTGGAATTTTTAACGGATTTTGAGGGATTTTTGTGGATTTTTAAATTAATTTTGAGGGTATTTTTGTGGCTTTTGGGGGAATTTTTCTCTGAATTTTGAGGATTTTGGTGGCTTTTAGGGAGGATTTTTGAGGAATTTCCAAGAATTCTCCTCCCCCCTTTGAACCAAAACCAACGGGAAAAAAATCCACAAAATCCCGGAGCCGCCACCTCCAAACAGGGAAAGAAACGGGGCTGGAAAATGACAAAAAATTGGGAATTACCTTTTTAAAAGTGAGATTTGGAAACAAATTCCGCAATTCCGAGGGCACCGAGACCGGGAAATGTCACCGGGGCCAAATCCCCGGGCAGAGCTCCAGAGGACTCGGGGCCAAAATGGCGCCGGGGCCCTGAGGGGGAGGAGAAAAGGGCGGGAAAAAAAGGGCGCGAAAAAAAAGGGCGGGAACAAAAAAGGGCGGGAACAAAAGGGCGGGAACAAAAGGGTGAGAAAAAGGCGGAGAAAGGACCCAAAAAAAGGTGAGAAAAAAGCGAGAAAAAGACGGGAAAAAAGAAGGGGGAAAGCGGGAACAAAAAACGGGGACAAGGCAGGGAAAAGGCAGGAAAAAGACGAGAAAAAGGCGAGAAAAAGCCGGGAAAAAGCCGGGAAAAAGGCAGGGCTGGGGTGGCTTTGGGTTCGGGTCCCAATGGGAATTTTTAGGGATGGTCCCCTTAGAGAATGGAGGAGACCCCAATTGAAGGGAATTTGGGTGGGGGTCCCCCTCATGAGGGGAATTTTGGGGGGATCATCCCCTCAGAGAAGGGGGCGACACTCCAGCTGGGTGAATAAGTTGGGATTTGCTGTCAATATCCTGTTTTTTCAGTCCCCCCCGTCCTCAGTGTCCCCCAGTGACCCCTCAGAGCCCCCAAGGACCCTCCCAGTGCCCTCCCAGTAGGTCCCAGTAACGCCCAGTTCCCACCCCCGGGAAGCCCCCGGCCGCTCCCGCCGCCATCTTGGCCGTTGCTAACAACAAACGCCGTTGCCAAGCAACGCCTCGGGACGCCCGTGGGCGTGACGTCACTTCCTATACATGGGACGTCACTTCCGTCTCACGCAATGGCGGTACCGGGGGAGTTCTGGATGTACCGGGAAGGCCCAGGAAGTACCGAGAAGCCCCTGAGGGGTCCCGGGAAGGCTCCGGAGGTCCCGGGGGAGGCTCCGCGTCCCAAAATCCACCAACCGCCCTCCCAGTTGTCTTTAATTCCTGCTGCGGATGAGATCAAGGACGGGGATGAACGACCAGGAGCGGCTGCCGCGTCCCCCGGTGTCTCCCCGGTTATCCCGGTATCCCCCGTTATCATTCCCAAGCCCGGTTTTCCCTCTCCCATCCCCGCTATGACCAAACCAGCGCCACATTGAGGCTTTAAACCGGCCGCGCGCGTTCTTGAGCGTTGAATTTATTTATAATAAAGCTTCTTATGGAGTCTCCGGTTATTTCGTGGCTCCGGTGAGACCGGGACTGGCCTCCCTAGTCGGCCACGGCGCTGCCGTTTTGCGTTCCCATTACATTTGTGCCACCGGGGCCACCGTCACTCGTTTCCCGCGCGTCTTAGCTTCACTGCGTGCTTGATTGACGGGCGGTTCAACCAATAGAATTGTGCAGTGAGGGGCGCCGCGTCCCTTCCGACCAATAGGAGAGCGAGAAGGGCGAGTTTGCCCCGCCCCCTGGAGAGGCGGTGTGGGCGGGCCGCGCAGAGCGGGCAGAGGGAAGGGAAGATGGCGGAGGAGGAGAAGCTGCCCGCGGGTTGGGAGAAGCGCATGAGCCGCAGCTCCGGTGAGGGCCCGAGGGCGGGGGGCGGCCGTGGGGGGACCGGAGGGGGCGCGGGGAAGGAGCGGCGGCGATGGGCGAGGTGGGGAAGGGAGGTGGAGGCGGCGAGGATGGGATGTGGGGGGGATGAGGGGGCGTGGGAGGGGAGAGATGCGTGAGGGGAATGTGAGGGGGGATCCCCAATTCCGGGGGGTCCTGAGGGGATCATCGCCTCAGGGAAGGTGGGAACACCCCCGTGTGGGGAATTTGAGGGGGGTCTTCAACTCCGTGAGGAGAATTTTGAGGGATCATCCCCTCAGCGATGGGGGACACCCCAATTGAGGGGGGTCACCTCCGTGAGGGGAATTTGGGGGGGATCTTAAACTCTGTGAGGGGAATTTGAGGGGGATCCCTCAATTTTGGGGGGTTCTGAGGGGGTCATTCCCCTCATGGATTGGGGACACCCCAATTGAGGGGAATTTGGGGTGAGGGTCTCCCTCATGAGGGGAATTTGGGGGTGTCTTCAACTCCGTGAGGGGAATTTTGGGGGGATTGTCCCCTCAGAGAATGGGGGACACCCCAATTAGTTGAATAAGTTGAGATTTGATGTCAATATCCTGTTTTTTCAGTGTAAATTGATAACCAATCACTAATCAATAACTGATAGTTAATCGATAACACCCTGGGCAGGGTGTGCTGCTTCAACCACCTGGTGAACACGAGTCAGTGGTGTCTGTCAATGGATTTTTGGGGTGGATAAACTGGGACTTAGTGCCAACAACCTGATTTTTTGGTGCCAATCAATAACCGATAACCAATCAATAACCAATAACTGATCAATAACCCTATAGGATGTGTCCACTACTTCAACCACCTGATAAACACGAGTCAGTGGGGTCAATGAGGTGGTTTTGGGGGTCTCTGAGAGGATTTTTAGTGCCGATAACCAACTTTTTTCTACTAATCACTAACCAATAATTGATCAATAACCTATAACTGATCAATACCCCTTTAGGGAGGGTTTACTACTTCAACCACCTGACAAACACGAGTCAATGGTGTCCATTAATGGATTTTTGGTGCCAATAACCAGGTTTTTGGTACCGATTGATACCCGATAAGCGATCAATAACCAATAACCGATCAATATCTCTACAGGACGTGTCTACTACTTCAACCACCTGACGAACGCCAGCCAATGGGAGCGGCCCAGCGGGGTGGGCGGGGCCCCGGGCCGCGTGCGCTGCTCCCACCTCCTGGTCAAACACAACCAGTCGCGGCGTCCCTCGAGCTGGAGGCAGGAGAGGATCACCCGCTCCAAGGAGGAGGCCCTCGAGCTCATCAATAGTGGGTTTGGAGGGATTTGGGGGAAATTTGGGAATTTTGGGAATTTTTTGGGAATTTTTGGGAATTTTGGGATCATTGGGATCGCTGGAGATGTGGAGTTTCGGTCAATTTTCGGTCATTTTTTGTCAATTTTTCATCAATTTTTGGTCAATTTTCAGTCAATTTTTGGCCGATTTTCCATCAATTTTTGGTCAATTTCCCATCAATTTTCAGTCAACTTTCGGCCAATTTTCGGTCCAGTTTTGATCAGTTTTCAGTCAATTTTTGGTCCATTTTTGGTCAATTTTCAGTCAATTTTTGATCAATTTTGGTCAATTTTTGGTCCATTTTTGGTCAATTTTTGATCCGTTTTCGGTCAATTTTCCATCAATTTTCCTTCAATTTTTGATCAATTTTGGTCAATTTTTGATCCATTTTCGGTCCATTTTTGGTCCATTTTCGGTCAATTTTCAGTCAATTTTTGGTCAAATTTTGGTCAATTTTCAGTCAATTTTTGATCAATTTTAGGTCAATTTTTTATCAGTTTTTGATCAATTCTTGGTCAATTTTTTATCAATTTTCAGTCAAATTTTGGTCAAATTTTTGGTCAATTTTAGTCCATATTGGTATAATTTCTGTACATTAAAGTGTCAAAATGTTTTGATTGGAGCTCATCAATGGCAGGTTTTGGGGGGAATTTTGGGGATATTGGGAAATTCCAGGAATTTTGGGAATTCTGAGGGATTTGGGATTGTTGGGATATTGGTTTAATCCTATTTTATTTGACTATTTCTATTTAATTTCTATTTAATTCATCAATAAATGCACTTTCACTCTTAATTTTTTGATTTTTTTATATATATTTGTGTAGAATTTGTGTTAATTGAAGTATCCAAATCCATGTTAATGATGTTTAAAGCTCATTAATGACAAAGGTGGGATCAATTCTGGGAAGGAATTCCAGGAATTCCCTGGAATTTGAGATCTCCCAAAATTCATCCAAAAATTCCTTCATTGGGAGGTTCTTCTCCCCAATTTTCCCATTTTTGGGGGAGAAAAAAAACCCGGGAATGGCAAATTCTGGGGAAAAAACCCTGGAAATTGTGATTTTTTTGGGAAAAAAATCCCTGGGAATGGCATTTTTTGGAGAAAAAAAAAAAAACCCTGGGAATGGCAATTTTTGGGAAAAAAAAAAAAACTGGGAATTGTGATTTTTTTTGGGGGGGAAAAAGTAGGATTAGGTTGGTTTTATTTAAATAAAACCCTGGAATTTTTAAAATAAAACTCTGGTGATTTTCAGAAACAAAAAAAAAAACTGAGAATGATGATTTTTTTAGGTGGAAAAAAACCCAGGAATGTTGTTTTTGGGGATGTTTTGGGGCTTTATCTTCTTCCCCATGGAATTTTTGGAGTGGTTTTTATCCCTAATTTGGGATTTTTTCCGTTTTTTTCCAGGTTACATCCAGAAGATCAAATCAGGAGAGGAAGATTTTGAGTCTTTGGCTTCTCAATTCAGCGACTGCAGCTCGGCCAAGGCCGGAGGGGACCTGGGGGCCTTTGGGAGAGGTGAGGGGTTCACCCCAAAAACCCCAAATCTGGGGGATTTATCCCAAAAAAATCCTGAATCTGGGGAATTTATCCAAAAAAAACCCAAAATCTGGGGGATTTAACACAAAAAACCACAAAATCTGAGGGATTTATCCCCCCAAAAAACCCAAAATCTGGGGGTTTATCCCAAAAAAATCCTCAGTTCTGGTGGATTCATCCCAAGAAAACCCAAATCTGGGGGATTTATCCCAAAAAAATCCCGAATCTGGGGAATTTATCCAAAAAAACCCAAAATCTGGGGGATTTAACACAAAAACCCACAAAATCTGAGGGATTTATCCCCCAAAAAAACCCCAAATCTGGGGATTTATCCCAAAAAAATCCTCAGTTCTGGTGGATTCATCCCAAGAAAACCCAAATCTGGGGAATTTAACTGAAAATCTGGGAGATTTATCCCAAAAAAAACCCCCAAATGTGGAGATTTAACACAAAAAAACCCCAAATCTGGGGAATTTATCCCAAAAAAAACCCCAAAATCTGGGGGATTTATTCCCCAAAAAATCCAAATCTGGGGATTTATCCCAAAAAAATCCCAAAATCTGGGGGATTTATCCCAAAAAAAATCCAAAATCTGGGGGATTTATTCCCCAAAAAATCCAAATCTGGGGATTTATCCCAAAAAAATCCCAAAATCTGGGGATTTATCCCAAAAAAACCCAAAATCTGGGGGTTTATCCCAAAAAAATCCTCAGTTCTGGTGGATTCACCCCAAAATCTGGGGGATTTAACCCAAAAAAACCCAAAATCTGGGGATTTATCCCAAAAAACTCCAAAATCTGGGGGATTTATCCCCCAAAAAATCCAAATCTGGGGATTTATCCCCAAAAAGCCAAACCTGGTGGATTTATCCCAAAAAATCCTCAGTTCTGAGGGATTCATCCCAAAAATTCTCCCCCCAAAAAACCCAAATCCTCCAATTCTAGAGGATTTACCCCCAAAAAAATCCCAAATCCCCCAGAATTCCAACTGGGATTGATCCAGAGGAACCAACTTCCCTCCCTCCACTTCCAAATCCCAGATTTTTTTAGGGAAAAGCCCCAAATCCCAGATTTTTGATGGAATTTTGAGTTGTATTCCTTCTTTTTTTTTCAAGATCCAAACCTCCCTAAATGTTGTTTTTTTTCCCTTTTATGACCCAAAATTCCATCTGGGATCGATCCACCAGAACCAAACCCTGGAATCAACTTCCCCCTCACTTCCCAATCCCAGATTTTTTTTAGGTAAAATCCCCAAATCCCAGATTTTCAATCAAATTTTGGGTTGTGCTCCCTCATTTTCTGGGGGGAATCCAAACTTTTCCAAGCATTTTATGACCCCAAAATTCCATCTGGGATCGATCCAACTGAATCAACTCCTCTCCCCAACTCCAAATCCCAGAATTTTTTTTTGGGAAAAGCCTCAAATCCCAGATTTTTTTTGGAAAAAAGCCCCAAATCCCAGATTTTTTTTGGGGAAAAAGCCTCAAATCCCAGATTTTTTTGGTGAAAAAGCCCCAAATCCCAGATTTTTTTTTGGAAAATCCCCAAATCCCAGATTTCTGACGGAATTCCGGGGGGGTCTCTCCGCAGGGCAGATGCAGAAGCCGTTTGAGGACGCGTCGTTCGCGCTGCGGGCGGGAGAGATGAGCGGCCCCGTCTTCACCGACTCCGGGATCCACATCATCCTCCGCACCGAGTGAAGTGCCTTGGCCGGGCCGGCATTCCCGGGAATTCCAGGGAAAATCCATGGAAAAATCCAGGGAAAAATCCAGGGGAGATCCAGGGAAAATCCATGGAAAAATCCAGGGGAGATCCAGGGAAAATCCAGGGGAATCTGCGGGAGGTTCGTGGAGATCGACGGGAATCTGTGGGAACCTTCAGGAATTCACAGGGATTTGTGGAGATCCATGGAAGTTCTTAGGAATTCATGGGAATTTGTGGAAATTCTTGGGAATCCATGAAAATCCTTGGGAATCCAGAGGAATCCTTGGGAATTCATGGAAATTCTTGGGAATTCATGGGAATTCTTGGGAATCCAGAGAAATCCTTGGGAATTCATGGGAAATCTTTGGGAATTCATGGAAATCCTTGGGAATTCATGGGAATCCTTGGGAATCCAGAGAAATTCTTGGGAATTCATGGGAAGTCTTGGGAATTCATGGAAATCCTTGGGAATTCATGGAAGTCCTTGGGAGTCCAGAGAAATCCTTGGGAATTCTTGGGAATCCTTGGGAATTCATGGGAATTCTTGGGAATCCAGAGAAATCCTTGAGAATTCAGAGAAATTCTTGGGGATCCAGAGAAATCCAGGGAAATCCTCGGGAATCTGTGGGAGGTTCATGGAGATCTACAGGAATCTGGAAGTCCTCAGGAATTCATGGGAATCCTCAGGAATTTGTGGAAATCCTTGGGAATTCATAGAAATCCTTGAGAATCCATGGGAATTCTTGGGAATCCTCAGGAAGTCGTGGAAATCCTCAGGAAATTCATGGAAATCCTCAGGAATCCACGGGAATCCATGGGAATCTATGGAAATCCACAAGAATCCCCGGGAAATTCATGGAAATCCACGGGAATCCTCAGGAATTCATGAAAATCCATGGAACTCCTCAAGAATCCCCAGAAATCCCTGGAATCCACAAGAATCCCCTGGAAATCCTCAGAAATCCCGAGGAAATCCACGGAACTCCTCAGGAATCCTCAGAAATCCCCAGGAATTCCTGGAAATCCCCAGGAAATGGATGGAACTCCGCAGGAAACTGATGGAACTCCTCAGGAATCCACCAAATTCCAGGGAAATCCTCAGGAATTCCCGGGAATCCGGCAGGAAGTCCAGCTCCTGCTCCCACAGCACTCCTGGGCCGTTCCCGGTCGGCCCCGGATCGGGCGGGAACTGAAAATGGGGAAATTCCCGGAATTCCTGCGGGGGTTTTTTTGGGAACGTCGGGGAGGCCGGAGGCGGGAAATGCGGCGCCCGCGGTGGTGACGGTGACAGCGGTGACGGTCACCAAGGGTAGCGGTGGTGACAATGACAATGACCATGGCCAATGATAACCATGGTCAACGATGGTGACGGTGACCAACGATGACAATGACAATGACCATGGCCAATGATAACCATGGTCAACGATGGTGACGATGACAATGATGACAATGACAATGATGACAATGACCAACCACAACCAACAGTGGTGACAATGACAATGGTGACCAACGACGGCAATGACAATGATGACAGTGACCAACGATGACCAACAGTGGTGACAATGATGACAGTGACCAACAATGATGATGACGATGACAATGACCAACAGTGGTGACAATGACAATGATGACAGTGATGACAATGACACCAATGATGATGATGACAGTGATGATGATGATGACAATGACCACCAATGACAATGTCAACGATGATGATGACAATGACAACGATGACATTGATGACAATAACACTGATGACAATGACACCAATGATGATGATGAAGGTGACAATGACCACCAATGACAATGACAATGATGACAGTGATGACAATGACACTAATGATGACAATGACACCAATGATGATGACGGTGACAATGACAGCAATGTCAACAATGATGACGGTGACGATGACAGTGATGACAATGACAACAATGACAATGACACCAATGATGACGATGACCACCAATGACAATGATAGGGATGTCAACGATGATGACAATGACGATGACAATGACAACAATGACAGTGACACCAATGATGATGAAGGTGACGATGACCACCGATGACAATGACAATGATGACAGTGATGACAATGACAACAATGACAATGACACCAATGATGGCAATGACACCAATGATGACAATGACACCAATAATAATGAAGATGATGATGACCACCAATGACAATGACAAGGATGTCAACGATGATGACGGTGATGATGACAATGATGACAGTGACAACAATGACAATGACACCAATGATGATGAAGATGACAATGACCACCAATGACAATGGCGTCAACAATGACGACAATGACAACAATGACAATGACACCAATAATGATGAAGATGACGATGACCACCAATGACGATGATGTCAACGATGATGATGATGACAATGACACCAATGATGACAATGACACCAATAACGATGAAGATGACCACCAATGACAATGACAATGATGTCAACGATGATGACGGTGACGATGACAATGACGACAATGACAATGACACCAATGATGATGAAGATGACAATGACCACCAATGACAATGACGTCAACAATGATGACAATGACACCAATGACAACAACAATGGCAACAATGTCACCAACCACGATGACGATGACATCGATGACGTCACCACCACCGAAGACGCCCCAGCCCCGTCTCCAGGCCACGCCCCCTCCCCTCGCCCCGTGCATGTTTATTTAACTCATTCCCGCCCTTTTCTCCCCCCAAAAAAAGGCTCTGCTTGAATCAAGCCATTAATTAATTAATTACTAATGAATTACTAATTAATTGATTAATAGCAAAAACCTGAGGCAGCTCCCGGTGTCCGTCCGGATTCTCCCGGGGAATTTTCCCGGCGACGTCGCTTGGACTTCCAGTAAAAAAACAACCCAAAACCCGCCGGATTTTTGGGGTGAATTCTCGGGAAATTGGGAAAAGAAATCGGCGGGATTTCGGTTTTTTCGCCCTTTCGGGGCCTGTGGGTTTTTCAGTTTGGGGGGAAAAAAAAAAAAAAGTTGGATTTTGAGTGGGGTTTTTTTTCCCCCCTGAGATTTTTCGGTTCTGTCGTTTTTCGCTTCCGTTCGGTGGGAAAAAAAAATACAAAAAAAAAAAAAAGGAAAAAAACCCAGGAAAAATCCCCAAAAAATCCTCAAAAATCCCAGCTTGGATCTGTGCAAATATTCCCCAAAAAATGCTGTAAAGCCCCGGCTCTTTTCCTGCAGAAATAAATCCTTCTCCAGTGGAAATTCTGGGTTTTATTTTTTGATTTTTGGGAATAAATTGGGAAAAGGGAAAATTCTGGGGGTTTTTGGTTGGATTTGGAGCTTAAAATGAAAGAAAAAAAAGTCTAAAATTGAGAATTTAAGGGTTTATTTAATGGGAAAATGGGATTTATTAATAGGACATGATTGGATTTATTATTAGGGAATAATTTGATTTAATTAATAGAGAATATGGGATTTAATTAATAGGAAATACAGGATTTTTGTTAGGAAATATGGGATTTATTACTAGGGACTAATTGGATTTATTTACTAAGAAATATGGGATTAATTTAATCGAGAATAATTGGATTTATTAATAGGGAATAATAGGATTTATTTAATGGCAAATGTGGGATTTGATTAATAGGGAATAATTGGATTAAATTAATAGGGAACATGGGATTTATTAATAGGGAAATATGGGATTTAATAGGAAATAATTGGATTTATTTAATAAGGAATATGGGAATTAATGGGAAAGATGAGATTTAATTAACAGGGAAAATAAAATTTAATTAATGGGAAATATGGCATTTAATGGGGAATAATTGGATTTATTTAATAGGAAATATGGGATTTAATTAATAGGAAATAGGAGATTTATTAATAGGAATTATAGGATTTAATTAATAGGGAATGTGGGATTTAATTAATGAGAAAAATGGGATTTAAAGGGGGTTTGGGGTGAGCTGGGGTTTCCTAAATTCCCCCAAATCATCCCAAAAATTGCCCAAATTTCCCCAAAACGGCCCCAAATTCCTTCGGTCTGGGGGATTTGGGGGATTTTTAGGGGGAATTTGGGTTTTTTTGGAAGGGGGATTTTGGGGTTTGGGGGATTTTTAGGAGGAATTTGGGGAAATTTGGGGGGGATTCGTAGAATTTGGGGGGATTTGAGGAAATTTTGGGGGAAATTTAGGAGAATTTGGGGCAGTTTTGGGGGGATTTGGGGAAATTTTAAGGGAATTTTGGGGGAATTTTGGATTTTTGAGGAGGAAGATTTTGGGGTTGGGGTGTGGAGCAAAATTTGGGGGATTTTGAAGGATTTTTGGGGGAGTTTTGAGGGGATTTTGGGGGAAATTTGGAGAATTTGGGGGGATTTAGATAATTTGGGGGAGATTTAGGAGAATTTGGGGGGATTTGGGGAATTTTTGGGGGAAATTTAGGAGAATTTGGGGCAGTTTTGGGGGAAATTGGGGAAGTTTTGGAGGAATTTTGGGGGAATTTGGGATTTTTGAGGAGGGAGATTTTGGGGTTGGGGGTCATGGAGCAAAATTTGGGGGGTTTTGAGGGAATTTTGGGGGAGTTTTGAGGGGATTTTGGGGGGGAATTTGGAGATTTTTGGGGGGATTTGGAGAATTTGGGGGGAAATTTAGGAGAATTTGGGGAATTTTGGGGGGATTTAGGAGAATTTGGGGCAGTTTTTGGGGGATTTAGGGGGAATTTTGGGTTTTTGAGGTGGGAGATTTTGGGGTTCAGGGCAGGAAACAATTTGGGGAATTTTGGGGGAATTTTGGGGGAATTTTGATAATTTGGGGGGGATTTGGATAATTTGGGGGGAATTTAGGAGGATTTGGGAGGATTTGAGGCAGTTTGGGGCGAATTTGGGGCGAATTTGGGGAAGTTTTGGGGGAATTTGGGGTTTTTGAGGAAGGGGGAGTGTGGAGCAAAATTTGGGGGGATTTTTGGGGGGATTTTTGGGATTTTTGGGGGGATTTGGGGGATTTTTGAGGGAATTTCGAGGATTTTTCGGGAGAATTTCGGGAGGATTCGTATAATTTGGGGAAACTTGGGGAATTACGGAGAATTTGGGGAGAATTTGAGAGAATTTGGGGGAAAATTTGGGGCAATTTTGGGGTAATTTTGGGGGGTATTTAAATATACTGAAAAAAAAATGGGCGGAGCTTCCAACACCGAGACCCCACCCCCCAAAAACCCCCCCAAAAAAACCCCAAAAATCCCCCAAAATCCTCTCCCCACCCCCTCCGACCATCCCCCAAATTTATTTTTGCTTTTTTTGGTTCATTTCGGGTCATTTTTTTGGGGATTTTCAGGTGGGGCGGCGGCTCCGAATTTGCGGCTGCGCGAAGGCTCCGGGTGGGGGTGGGGGGGGGGTTTGGGGGGGGATTTTTTTTTTTTTTGGGAGAATTTTGATTATTTTGGGGATTTTTATAGAATTTTGAGGGGTCCCGGAGGAGTTTTTGGGGGGGATTTTGGGGTGTTTTAGGATGCGCTTCCTCCCCCCCAGCCTCCTCCTCCTCCTCCTCCGCGCCCGGCAGGTAAGGGGGGGAAATTTGGGGAATTTTGGGGGTTTTGGTGATTTTTTGGGGATTTTGGGGTTTTTTGGGGGGAGGGGGAGGCGGGGTTGGGAATTTTGGGAATTTTCGGGGGGAATTTTGGGAATTGCGGGGGATGGGTGTGGCCGGGGGGGGGGAGGGGAGGGGGACACGGGGACAGCGGGGGGGGGGAGGGGAACGACTGGGGGATACTGGGAGATACTGGGAGACAACTGAGGACACTGGGGACACCCCCAGACACTCCCAGTTTGAATTGGGGGACACTGGGAGATACTGGGGGACACTGGGGATACCCCCAGACACTCCCAGTTTAAACTGGGGGACGCTGGGAGATACTGGGGGACACTGGGGACACCCCCAGTTTGAACTGGGAGATACTGGGAGACAATTGGGGACACTGGGGACATCCCCAGACACTCCCAGTTTAAACTGGGGGACACTGGGAGATACTGGGGACACCCCCAGACACTCCCAGACATTCCCAGTTTGAACTGGGGGGCACCGGGGACACCCCCAGTTTGAACTGAGGGACACTGGGAGATACTGGAGGATACTGGAAGGTACTGGGGGACACTGGGGACACCCCCAGACACCCCCAGACACCCCCAGTTTGAACTGGGAGCTACTGGGAGGACACTGGGGGGACATGAGGAAGCAACTGGGGACACTGGGGACATCCCCAGACACTCCCAGTTTAAACTGGTGGACACTGGGAGATACTGGGGGACACTGGGGACACCCCCAGTTTGAACTGGGAGATACTGGGAGACAATTGGGGACACCCTCAGACTGTCCCAGTTTGAACTGGGAAACACTGGGAGATACTGGGGGACACTGGGGACACCCCCAGACACTCCCAGTTTGAACTGGGGGACACTGGGAGATACTGGGGGGATGTTAGGGAGCAACTGGGGACACTGGGGACACCCCCAGACACTCACAGTTTAAACTGGGAGATACTGGGAGACACTGGGGGGCACTGGGGGATACCCCCAGACACTCCCAGTTTGAACTGGGAAACACTGGGGGATACTGGGGGACACTGGGGGGCACTGGGGACACCCCCAGACAGTCCCAGTTTGAACTGGGGGACACTGGGGGATACTGGGGGACAACTGAGGACACTGGGGGGCACTGGGGACACCCCCAGTTTGAACTGGGACATACTGGGAGGACACTGGGGGACACTGGGAGATATTGGGGACATCCCCAGACACTCCCAGTTTGAACTGGGGGACACTGGGACAAACTGGGGACCCCTCCAGACCGCCCTGGGGGACACTGAGGGAAAGGAGCGCCCCAAAAACCCCAAAATTCCACCTTAAAAACCCCAAAATTCCCCCCAAAACAACTCCAAAAACCCCAAAATTCCACCTTAAAAACCCCAAAACAACTCCAAAAACCCAAAATTCCCCCAAACCTCAAAATCTTCCCCAAAACAACCCCAAAAACCTCAAAATTCCACCTCAAAAACCCCAAAATTCCCCCAAAAACAACCCAAAAACCCCAAAATTCCACCTCAAAACCCCCAAAATTCCCCCAAAAACAACTCCAAAAACCCCAAATTCCCCCAAAACGCCAAAATTCTGTCCCAAAACAACTCCAAAACCCCCAATTTTTTTCCCAAACCTCAAAAGTCCCCCCAAAACCAAAACCGCGCAGATTTTGGGGGGGATTTTGGAGGTTCCAGGGGTTTTTTTTGGGGCCTGATCCCCTAAATTTGGGGGGGGGTTGGGGGTTCTGGTCTCGTAAATTTGGGAATTTCGAGGGTTTCCACCCCAAACCCGCCCCAAACTCATCCTAAACCCATCCTAAACCCATCCCAAATCCGCCCTAAACCCGCCCCAAACTCATCCTAAAACCATCTTAAACCTGTCTTAAACCCAGCCTCATTAATCCCATTCTAAACCCGCCCTAAACCCGCCCTAAATTCACCCTAAACCCGCCCTAAGTCAGCCATAAACCCGCCCTAAATCAACCATAGCCTCACCCTAAACCCGCCCTCATTAATTCCCTTCTAAACCCGCCCCAAAACTACCCTAAACCCGCCCTAAACCCGCCCTCATTAATCTCATTCTAAACCCGCCCCAATCCCGCTTTAGTCCCGCCCTAATCCCGTTTTAGCCCCGCCCCATTTCCATCGTAACCACGCCCCATTCCCGTTCTAACCCCGCCCCATTCTGGGTTAGCCACGCCCACTTCCATTATAACCGCGCTCACTTCTGTCTTAGTCCCGCCCCTTTATTTGCATAGCCACGCCCCAGTCTATGTTTAGCCACGCCCCTTTCCATGTTTAGCCTCACTTCAAACCCGCTTTAGCCCCGCCCTAATCCCGCTTTAGCTCCGCCCCTTTCTGGCTTTAGCTCCGCCCCTTCTTGGTTTAACCACGCCCACTGCCGCCTTAGCCCCGCCCACTCTGTGTTTAGCCCATCTCCAAACCAGCTTTAGCCCCGCCCCTTTCCTGGTCTAGTTCCGCCTTATTCCCGCTTTAGCCCCGCCCACTCATTTCTTAGCTCCGCCCCTTTCCCGGTGTGGCCCCGCCCCGTTCCCCGCCCGGTGCCGGGTCCGGTCCCGCCCCGTTTCGGGGCCGTTCGGGGCTGGCCCGGGGCCAGCGGCAGCAGCGGCGACGTCACCCCCGGGCCGGGCTGGGCTGGGCCCGACAGCGGCACCGGCGCCGGGACCGGCACCGGGGACAGCCCGGGGGGCCCGACAGCGGCACCGGGACCGGCACCGGGGACAGCCCGGGGGGCTCCGGGGGGACCGGTGACATCCCTGGGGGGCTCCGGGAGAGGTTCGGGGACATCCCCGGGGGGCTCCGGTGACACCCCCGGTACCGGTGACATCCCTGGGGGGGGGTTTGGGGTCTCCGGTGACACCCCCGGGGGGATTTTGGGGCTCCCGGTACCGGTGACACCCCCGGGGGGGGGTTGGGGTCTCCGGTGACACCCCCGGGAGGGTTTTGGGGCTCCCGGTACCGGTGACACCGCGGGGGGGGCTCCGGTGGTACCGGGAGAGGTTCGGTGACATCACCGGGAGGGGTTTGGGGGGTTCCCGGGGGGGATTTGGGGGTTCCCGGTACCGGTTCCACCCCCGGGGGGGTTTGGGGGCTCCCGGGGGGATTTGGGGGTTCCCGGGGGGATTTGGGGGTTCCCGGGGGGGTTTGGGGGTTCCCGGGGGGGGTTGGGGGTTCCCGGGGGGGATTTGGGGGCTCCCGGTGCCACCCCCGGTACCGGAGCCGCATTAAAGCCCCGGGGGGGGTTCGGATCGCCCCTCCCGGTGCCGCCCCCGGTTCTGGCTGTTCCCGGGGGGCTCGGGGGGTTCGGGGCCGTTCCCGGGGCCGTTCCCGGTGCTCCAAGGGCGGCTTTTGCAGCGGGGGAGGTTCGGCTTGAGCCGGTGCCGGTTCTGGCGGTACCGGGGGGGGTTAAACCGAACCTTTACCGGTACCGGGGGGGTTTTAAACCCCTTAAACCGAACCTCAGCCGGTACCGGGGGGGGTTTAAACCCTTCAAACCGAACCTCAACCGGTACCGGGAAGGATTTAAACCCCTTAAATTGAACCAGTCCCGATCCCTGGTGGTCCCAGGAGGGGTCGAACCGAACCTTTACCGGTGCCAGGAAGGTTTTAAACCCTTTAAACCGAATCTTTACCAGTCCTGGTTGGGCTCAAACCCCTTAAACCGAACCTTTACCGGTACCAGGAAGGACTTAAACCCCTTAAACTGAACCTTGACTGGTACCAGGAAGGTTTTAAACCCCTTAAACCGAACCTTTACCGGTCCTGGTTGGGCTCAAACCCCTTAAACCGAACCCCAACCAGTTCTTGGTATCACCAGGAGGGGTCAAACCAAACCTCAACTAGTCCTGGTTGGGCTCAAACCCCTTAAACCGAACCTCAACCGGTACTGGAGGAGCTCAAACTGAACCAATCCCAATCCCTGGTATCACCAGGAAGGGTCGAACCAAACCTCAACCAGTCCTGGTCTGGTTCCAACCCTTCAAACCGAACCTTTACCGGTCCCGGTTGGGCTCAAACCTCTCAAACCTCCCCGGTACCAATTGTTGGTGATCCTGGGAGGGCTCAAACCGAACCTCTGCTGGTCCTGGTTGGGCTCAAACCCCTTGAACCGAACCAGTCCCGATTCCTGGTGGTCCTGGTTGGGCTCAAACCGAACCTCAACCAGTTTCTGGTATCACCGGGAGGGCTCAAACTGAACCTCAGCCAGTCCTGGTTGGGTCCAGATCCTCAAACCGAACCTCTGCCGGTTCCTGGAGCTTAAACTGCCACTTTACCAATCCTGGTTGGGCTCAAACCCCCCAAACCCCCCGGTTCCGATCCCTGGTGCCCCTGGGGGGGCTCAAACCAAACCTCAACCAGTCCCGGTTGGGCTCAAACCCCTCAAACCAAAACTTTACCGGTCCCGGTCTGGTTCCAACCCCTTAAACCAAACCTCAACCGGTACCAGGAAGGTTTTAAACCTCCCAAACCCCCCGTACCAATCCCTGGTATCACCGGGAAGGGTCGAACCAAACCTTTACCAGTCTTGGTCTGGTTCCAACCCTTCAAACCGAACCTTTACCAGTCCTGGTTGGGCTCAAACCCCTCAAACCAAACCTCAACCAGTCCCAGGAAGGTTTTAAACCTCCTGAACCCCCCAGTTCCGATCCCTGGTGGTCCCAGTTGGGCTCAAACCGAACCTCAGCCAGTCCCAGTTGGGTTCCAACCCCTTAAACCTCCCTGGTACCAATTGTTGGTGATCCTGGGAGGGCTCAAACCGAACCTTTACTGGTCCTGGTTGGGTCCAAATCCCTCAAACCAAACCAGTCCCAGTTCTTGGTATCACCGGGAAGGGTCGAACCAAACCTTTACCAGTCTTGGTCTTGTTCCAACCCTTCAAACCGAAACTTTACCGGTCCCGGTTGGGCTCAAACCCCTTAAACCTCCCAATTCTTGGTGATCCCAGGATGGGCTCAGGGGGCTCAAACTGAACCTCAACCAGTCCTGGGATGGGCTCAAACCCCTTGAACCTCCCCGGTACCAATTCTTGGTGATCCCAGGAGGAATTGAACCTCCCTGGTGCCCCTGGGGGGGCCCAAACTGAACCTTTATTGGTCCCGGTTGGGCTGAAACCTCTCGAACCTCCCAGTTCCAATCCCCGGTTCCGATCCCGGTTCCGATCTCCGGTTCCGATCTCCGGTTCCGATCTCCGGTTCCGATCCCGGTTCCGATCCCGGTCCAGTCCCCGGTTCGATCCCCGGTCCCCGGGGTGGGTGATGGGGCAGCGATGACGGTGCCGCTGTTGAAGATCGGGGCCGTGCTCAGCACCATGGCCATGGTCACCAACTGGATGTCCCAAACCCTCCCGTCCCTCGTGGGCCTCAACGGCACCGCCGGGGCCCGGCCCGGCACCTCCGAGAAAATCGTGAGTGGAAAAAACATTCCCAATTTCGGGGTTTTTTGGGAGTTTTTGGGGATTTTGGGGGATTTTTTGGGGATTTTTTTGGAGGAATTTTGATTTTTTTGGGGATTTTTTGGGGATTTTTTGGAGGTATTTTGATTTTTTGGGGGGATTTTTGGGGTTTTTTTGGGTGTTTTTTGCTCCGCCGGGGCCCAGCCCGGCACCTCCGAGAAAATCGTGAGTGGAAAAGTTTTGGGGGATTTTTGGGATTTTTTTTTGGGGGTTTTTGGGGATTTTTTGGAGGAATTTTGGGGATTTTTTGGAAGTATTTTGATTTCTTGGGGGGGTTTTGGGGGATTTTGCTCCGCCAGGGCCCGGCCCGGCACCTCCGAGAAAATCGTGAGTGGAAAAAATATCACAATTCTGGGTTTTTTTGGGGGGTTTTTGGGGGGATTTTTTTGAGATTTTTGGGGGAAATTTTGGGATTTTGGGGGATTTTTTGGGAATTTTTGGGGTTTTTTTTTTTTTGGAGGAATTTTGGGGGATTTTTGGGGGTTTTTGGGGGATTTTTTGGGGATTTTTTGGGGGTTTTTTGGAGGAACTTTAGGGATTTTTTGGAAGTATTTTGATTTTTTGGGGGTTTTTTTGGAGGAATTTTGGGGGATTTTTGGGAATTTTTTGGAGGGTTTTGGGGATTTTTTTGGAGGAATTTTGGGTTTTTTTGGGTTTTTTGGGGGATTTTTTTAGGGGATTTTTGGGGATTTTAGGGAGATTTCTTGAGGATTTTTGGAGGTTTTCTTTGGGGATTTTTGGAAGAATTTTTGGGATATTTTTTGGGGTTTTGGGGGGATTTTGGGGGGTTTTTTGGGGGTTTTTTGCTCCGCCAGGGCCCGGCCTGGCACCTCCGAGAAAATCGTGAGTGGGAAAAACATTCCAAATTTGGGTTTTTTTGGGGGGTTTTTGGGGATTTTTTGGGTTTTTTGGGGATTTTTTTGAGGAATTTTGGGGATTTTTGGGGTTTTTTTGGAGGAATTTGGGGAGTTTTGGAGAAATTTTGAGATTTTTGGAGGAATTTTGAGGGATTTTTTGGGGGATTTTTTGGGGGTGTTTTGGGGAGTTTTGGAGGATTTTTTGGGGATCTTTGGAAGAATTTTGGGGATTTTTTGGGGGATTTTTGGGGGGATTTGTTTTGGATTTTTGGAGGAATTTTGGGGATTATTGGAGGATTTTAGGGGATTTTTGGGGGGTTTTCGGGGTTTTTTTGGAGGATTTTGGGAGGAATTTGGGGGGATTTTTGGGGGATTTTGGGGGGATTTTTGGGGGCCTTTGGGGTTTTGGGGGGGGGATTTTTGGAGGAATTTTGAGGGTTTGGGGGTTTTTTTTGGGGATTTTTGGAGGATTTTTTTGTGATTTTTTTGAGATTTTTGGGAGGTTTCTGGAGTTGTTTTGGATTTTTGGGGGGATTTTTGGAAAAATTTGGGGGATTTTTGGGGGGTTTTGGGGATTATTTGGGGGATTTGGGGGATTTGGGGGATTTTTTGGGGGGATTTTGGGGGGGTTTGGGGGATATTTTGGATTTTTGGGGGGATTTTTTGGGGTTATTTTTTATTTATTTTTATTTCTATTTTTGCATCACTGTGTCTTGTGCCGGAACCTCCAAGAAAATCATGAATTAAACATTTTTTTGGTTTTTTTTGGGGGGGATTTTGGGGATATTTTGAAGATTTTTGAGGATTTTTAGGGGTTTGGGGGGGATTTTAGGGAGGCTTTAGGTTTTTTTTTTTAGGGATTGGGGGAGTTGGAATATTTAAATAGGATTTTTTTGGATTTTTTTGGATTTTTTTCGGATTTTTTGGGGAGTTTTTTTGCTGTTTTTTTTTTTTTCTCGGGTGGGGTTGATTTTTCGGGCGGGGATTCCGCGTGTTTTGAGGCGATTTTTGTGAATTTTTTTCGGATTTTTTTGGGATTTATTTTGGATTTTTTTTGGCTTTTTTTTGGAGGCGGCTGCGGGAGCTGCGGCAGAGGAGGGGGAGGGGAAAAGGGAGACCCCCCTCCCCCCCCCCCGGGGCTTCCCGGGGCTCCGGGACCCCCAAAAATCCCCCCAGGGACCCCCCAGGGAACCCCCAAAATTTTGGGGATCCCCCCCTTTGTTACCCCCTAAAAAAACCCCAAAAATCCCCCAAAAAAATCCCAAAAATCCCCCCCAAAAAACCAAAAATCCCCCCAAAAATCCCCTCGGGGACCCCCCAGGGAACCCCCAAATTTTGGGGATCCCCCCCTTTGTTACCCCCCAAAAAAAACCCCAAAAAATCCCAAAACTTCCCCCCAAAAACCCAAATCACCCCAAAAATCCCCTCCGGTTTTGGGACCCCCCCCAAAAAAAATCCTTCCCGGGACCCCCCAAATTTTGGGGACCCCCCCCTTTGTTACCACCCAAAAAAACCCCCCAAAAAACCCCCAAAAAATCCCAAAATTCCCCCCAAAAACCACAAAAATCCCCCCCAAAAATCCCTCCCGGGACCCCCCAAAAATCCCCCCGAGACCCCCCAGGGAACCCCCAAATTTTGGGGATCCCCCCCTTTGTTACTCCCCAAAAAACCCCCAAAAAATCCCAAAAATTCACCCCAAAAGCCCTAAAAATTCCCCCCAAAAATCCCCTCGGGGACCCCCCAGGGAACCCCCAAATTTTGGGGATCCCCCCCCTTTGTTACCCCCCAAAAAAAACCCCAAAAAACTCCCAAAAAATCCCAAAAAATCCCCCCCCAAAAATCCCAAAATCCCCCCAAAAAACCCCAAATAAACCCCAAAACTCCCTCCTCGGTTTTGGATAAATTAATGATTAATTAAAGGTTAATTAGCGCCTCGGGCCATTAATTAGCGCCTCATTAACTCCCCTGGCCCCTCGTTAATCACCGGGGAAATAAAACCTGGAAAAGGCAAAAATTATCCCAAAAAATCTCAAAAGGTTTTTGGGGGATTTTGGGGGCTAAAAAAAATGATTTTTAATTTTTTTTTTTCCCAAATCTCCAAACCACAAAATCTCTAAAAAATTCCCTTTTTCCCCAAAAATCCCTAAAAATTTCCTATTTTTCCCAAAAATCCCTAAAAATTTCCCATTTCCCCCCAAAATCCCTAAAAAAAAAAATCATTTTTTCCCCCAAAACTCCTAAAAAATTCCCATTTTCCCCCAAAAAACCCTAAAAATTCCCATTTTTTACCCAAAAATCCCTAAAAATTCCCATTTCCCCAAAAAATCTCTAAAAAATTCCTTTTTTCCCCAAAAAAATCCCCTTTTCTCCCCCCAAATCCCTAAAAAATTTCCTTTTTTCCCCCCAAACCCTTAAAAAATTCCCATTTTCCCCCCAAAATTCCCTAAAAATCCCTTTTTTTCCCCAAAAAATTCCCTTTTTCTCCCCCAAAATCCCTAAAAATTCTTTTTTTTCCCCCAAATTCCTTTTCCCATCTCGTCCCTCTCTCATTAATTTTTAATTAACGCTCCTTAATTAACGCCCCCGGGGTGGGGGAGGGGCTGGGAGGGGTTTTTTGGGGTTTTTTTGGGGGGAAATTCCGGATTTTTTGGGGAATTTTGGAGGGATTTTCCAGGATGGAGTGACGTCATCGCGGTGTGACGTCATCGGGTGGGAATGGGAAAAAATGGGGAAAAAATGGGGGAAAAATGGGGAAAAAATGAGAGAAAAAATGGGGAAAAAATGGGAAAAAATGGGAATAAATGGCAGAGAAATGGGGGAAAAATGAGAGAGAAAAATAGGGGAAAAATAGGAAAAAAATAGGGGAAAAAAATGAGAGAAAAATAGGAATAAATGGGAAAAAAAGTGGGAAACAAATGGAGGGAAAATGGGCGAAAAATGGGAATAAATGGGGGAAAAAATGGGGGAAAATGAGAGAAAAAAAAGAGAAAAATGGGGGGAAAAATGAGGAAAAAATGGGGGTAAAGTGACAGAAAAATGGGAATAAAATAGGGAGAAAAATGAGGGGAAAAAAAGAGAGAAAAATGGGAATAAATGAGAGAAAAATGGGAATTAATTGAGAAAAAAATGGAAAAAAATAGGGAAAAAATGGGGGAAAAATGGGGGGAAAATGAGACAAAACCAGAAATAAATGGGAGAAAAAAAGAAGGAAAAAAAAATGAGAGAAAAATGAGAATAAATGGGGGGAAATGGGACTAAATGGGGAAAAAAAAAGGGAAAGAATAGGGAAAAAATGAGAGAAAAAATTGAGAGAAATGGGGAAAATGGGAATAAATGGGAGGGAAATGGGGGAAAATGTGGAAAAAATAGGGAAAAATGAGAGAAAAATGGGAATAAATGAGAAAAAAGTGAGAAAAAATTGGGGGGAAAATGAGAGAAAAATGGGAATAAATGGGAGAAAAAAGAGAGGGAAAAATGGGAATAAATGGGGGAAAATGGGGAAAAATGAGGAAAAAATGAGAGAAAAATAGGAATAAATGGAGGAAAACGAAGGAAAAAATGTGAGAAAAATGGGGATAAAAGGGGAAAGAATCGGGGGAAAATGGGGAAAAAATGAGAGAAAAATAGGGGGAAATTTGGGAAAAAAATAGGGAAAAATGAGAGAAAAATGGGGGCAAAAATGGGAATAAATGGGGAAAAAATGGGAATAAATGGCGGAAAAAATGGGAATAAATGGGGAAAAAATGGGAATAAATGGGGAAAAAATGGGAATAAATGGGGAAAAAATGGGAATAAATGGGGAAAAAATGGGAATAAATGGGGAAAAAATGGGAATAAATGGCGGAAAAAATTGGAATTTTTGTGTGGGATTTCCCAGAAATCCAGATTTTGTAATTTTCTGTGATTTTTATTTAATTTTGACTCAAATATTTGGATTTTTCAGACTCTTTTCCAGAGCCCAGACGAGGGCTGGCAGGTTTTTACCTCGGCCCAGGCCCCGGACGGGAAATGTCTGTGACAGCCCTGGGGGAAAATCAGAGAGAAATGGGGAAAATGAGAGAAAAATGGGAATAAATGGGGAAAAAATGGGGGAAAAAAGAGAGAAAAAATGAGCTAAAAAATGGGGGGAAAGAGAGAGGAAAAAACCCATGGAAAAATGGGGGAAAAAATGAGAGAAAAATGGGAATAAACAGGGATAAATGGGGGAAAAAATGAGGACAAAATAAGGAAAAAATGGGAAGAAATGGGGGAAAATAGGGGGAAAAAGAGGGAAAAATGAGAGAAAAATGAGAATAAATGGGGAAAAAACATGGGAAAAATAGGGGAAAAAAGGAGAGAAAAAAATCAGAATAAAAGGGGGAAAAATGGGGAAAAAATGAGAGAAAATTTGAAAAAAAAAAGAGAAAAAATGGGAAAAAAATGACAATAAATGGGGAAAAAATGGGATTTTTTGTATGAGATTGTTTGGCAAGTTTGAATTTTGAATTTTAATTGACAAATTTGATTTTTCAGACTCTTTTCCAGAGCCCAGACGAGGGCTGGCAGGTTTTCACCTCGGCCCAGGCCCCGGACGGGAAATGTCTGTGCACGGCCGTGATCCCCGTGCAGGGCTCCTGCTCCAGGGACCTGCGCAGCCTCCAGATCAAACAGCTCCTCCAGAAGGTCAGGAATATCCGGGATTTAGTGGGGAATTATTGGGGATTTATTGGGAAATTATTGGGAATTTTTTGGAATTTTTTTTTGGAATTTATTGGGGATTTTTTGGAATTTTTTTTTGAATTTTTTTTGGAATTTTTTTGGAATTTATTGGGGATTTGTTGGGGATTTATTGGGGATTTATTGGGGATTTATTGGGAATTTATTGGGGATTTATTGGGGATTTATTGAGAATTTTTTTGAATTTTTTTGGAATTTTTTTGGGATTTATTGGGGATTTATTGGGGATTTATTGGGGATTTATTGGGGATTTTTTTGGATTTTTTTGGAATTTTTTTTGGAATTTTTTTGGAATTTAGTGGGGATTTTTTGGGATTTTTTTGGTATTTTTTTGGAATTTTTTTGGGATTTATTGGGGATTTATTGGGAATTTATTGGGGATTTATTCGGGATTTATTCGGGATTTATTGAGAATTTTTTGGATTTTCTTTGGATTTTTTTTGGAATTTTTTTGGAATTTATTGATAATTTATTGGGAATTTATTGAGAATTTTTTTGGAATTTTTTTGGAATTTTTTTGAAATTTTTTTGGAATTTATTGGGGATTTTTTGGGATTTTTTTGGATTTTTTTGGATTTTTTTTTGGAATTTTTTTGGAATTTTTTTGGTTTTTTTGGGGAATATTTTGGGGATTTATTGGGAATTTATCGGGGATTTATTGGGAATTTATTGAGAATTTATTAGGATTTTTTTTTTTTTTTTGGAGGGGGGTTTTTTGTGAATTTTTTTGGAATTTTTTTGGGATTTTTTGGGAATTTCTTGGGAATTTTTGTGGCTGGAGGTGCTGGATTAGCCCCAATAATTCCCCGATTAATCCCAAAAATTCCCTCATTAATCCAAATAATTCCACAAATAACTCAATTAATGACCCAAATAATCCCATTAATGACCCAAATGACGCCATCAATGACCCCAATTACCCCTTTTAATTAATTAATTAACTCTAATTAACTCCCCCAGGTTCAGAACATCTCCCAGTCCATGGAGGTTCTGGATTGACCCAAATATTTCCCAGATTAATCCCAAAAATTCCCTCATTAATCCAAATAATTCCACAAGTAACTCCATTAATGACCCAAATGACGCCATTAATGACCCCAATTAGCCCATTAATGACCCAATTAATTGATTAATTACCCCCTCCAGGTTCAGAACATCTCTCAGTCGATGGAGGTTCTGGATTAACCCAAATAATTTCCGGATTTACTCAATAATTCCCCCAAATAACTCAAATATTACCCAAAATAACCCTATTAATGACCCAAATGACGCCATTAACGACCCCAATTACCCCATTAATTAACTCTAATTAACTCTGATTAACTCCCCCAGGTTCAGAACATCTCCCAGTCCATGGAGGTTCTGGACCTCAAATCACAACGATTTCATTAACCCAAATAACTCTACAAATAGCTCAATAATTACCCAAAATTACCCCAATAATTCCTCCAATTACCCCATTAATGACCCCAATTACCCCATTAATTAACTCTAATTAACTCTAATTAACTCCCCCAGGTGCAGAACATCTCCCAGTCCATGGAGGTTCTGGATCTCCAAATCTCAATGATTTCATTAACCCGAATAACTCCAAAAATAACTCCATTAATGACCCAAATTAACCCATTAATGACCCAAATAACTCCATTAATTTCTTCAATTATTCCATTAATGACCCAATTAACCCATTAATTAACTCCTCCAGGTGCAGAACATCTCCCAGCCCATGGAGGTGCTGGATTGACCCAAATATTTCCCCAATTAACTCGATAATTCCCCCAAATAACTCCATTAATGACCCAAATTAACCCATTAATTTCTCCAATTACCCCATTAATGACCCAATTAATTGATTAATTACCCCCTGCAGGTGCAGAACATCTCCCAGTCCATGGAGGTTCTGGACCTCAAATCACAATGATTTCATTAACCCAAATAACTCTACAAATAGCTCAATAATTACCCAAAATTACCCCAATAATTCCTCCAATTACCCCATTAATGACCCCAATTACCCCATTAATTAACTCTAATTAACTCCCCCAGGTTCAGAACATCTCCCAGTCGATGGAAGTTCTGGATTAACCCAAATAATTTCCGGATTACCCCCAAAAATTCCCCAAATAACTCAAATATTACCCAAAATAACCCCAATAATTCCTCCAATTACCCCATCAATGACCCCAATTAGCCCGTTAATGACCCAATTAATTGATTAATTACCCCCTGCAGGTGCAGAACATCTCTCAGTCGATGGAGGTTCTGGATTAACCCAAATAATTTCCGGATTTTCTCAATAATTCCCCCAAATAACCCCATTAATGACCCAAATTAACCCATCAATGACCCAAATGAAGCCATTAATGACCCCAATTACCCCATTAATTAACTCTAATTAACTCCCCCAGGTGCAGAACATCTCCCAGTCGATGGAAGTTCTGGATTAACCCAAATAATTTCCGGATTACCCCCAAAAATTCCCCAAATAACTCAAATATTACCCAAAATAACCCCAATAATTCCTCCAATTACCCCATCAATGACCCCAATTAGCCCGTTAATGACCCAATTAATTGATTAATTACCCCCTGCAGGTTCAGAACATCTCCCAGTCGATGGAGGTTCTGGATCTGCGCACGTTCCGGGACCTGCTCATTAACAACCCTAAAAATTCCCAAAATAACTCAATAATTACCAAAAAACCTCATATTAAATACCCAAATGACCCCATTAATGACCCCAATTACCCCATTAATTAACTCTAATTAACTCCCCCAGGTTCAGAACATCTCCCAGTCGATGGAGGTTCTGGACCTGCGCACGTTCCGGGACCTGCAGTACGTGCGGAACACGGAGGTTCTCATGAAGGGTTTGGACTCGCGGCTCCGCGTGGCCTCTGAGGGCCCCAGAGCCCTCAACGCCCGCGCCTTCCAGGTGGGAAATTTAGTATTTTATTTTAAAAAATTACGGTTTTCAAGCTGTTTTTATTCCCAAAAAAATTCCAGTTTTATTATCAAAAAAATCCCATTTTTATTCCCAAAAAATCCCATTTTTATCCCCAAAAAATCCCATTTTTCCAGCCATTTCATTTCCAAAAATCCCGTTTTTCCACCCTTTTTATCCCCTGATTTATTCCCATTTTTGCCTTGATTTATTCCCATTTTTCCCAATATTTTTTCCCATTTTTTCCTCTGATTTATTCCCATTTTCCCATTATTTTTCCCATTTTTTCCTCTGATTTATTCCCATTTTCTCATTATTTTTTCCCATTTTTTCTCTGATTTATTCCCATTTTTCCCAAGTTATTCCTTTTTTTCCCATTATTTATTCTCATTTTTGCCCTGATTTATTCTGCATTTTCCCCTGATTAATTCCCTTTTTTCCCCTGATTTATTCCCTATTTTTTCCCTGATTTATTCCCATTTTTCCCTGATTTATTCCCATTTTTTCCCTGATTTATTCCCATTTTTTCCCAGATTTATTCCCATTTTTCCCTGAGTTATTCCTTTTTTTCCCATTATTTATTCCCATTTTTTCCCTGATTTATTCCCATTTTTTCCCTGATTTATTCCCATTTTTGCCGATTTATTCCCATTTTCCCCAGATTTATTCCCATTTGTCCCAATATTTATTCCCTATTTTCCCTGATTTATTTGCATTTTTCCCCCTGATTAATTCCCTATTTTTCCCAATTTATTCCTATTTTTCCAGCCTTTTTATCTTGATTTGTTCCAAGATTATATATTATGTTGTATTATATAATATTATATTGCATTATGTTACAGTATTACATATAATAGATACATCATAATATATATTATGATATAATGTGAAATAATGTGAAATAATGTGATATAGTGTGATATAATAGAATGTAATGTAATGTAATGTAATGTAATATAATATAATATAATATAATATAATACAATATAATACAATATAATATAATATAATACAATATAATATAATATAATATAATATAATATAATATAATATAACATAACAAAATATATAATATAATAAAATATAATATAATATAATATAATACAATACAATATAATATAATATAATATAATATAATATAATATAATACAATATAATATAATATAACATAACAAAATATATAATATAATATAATATAATATAATATAATATAATACAATACAATATAATATAATATAATATAATATAATATAATACAATATAATATAATATAATATAATGCAATATGATATAATATAATATAATATAATATAATACAATATAATATAATATAATATAATATAATATAATATAATATAATACAATATAATATAATATAATATAATATAATATAATATAATACAATATAATATAATATAATATAATATAATATAATATAATACAATATAATATAATATAATATAATATAATATAATACAATATAATATAATATAATATAATGTTATATAATCTAATGTGTTATATAATGTAGTATATGTATATCATATGTTATAGAATTATATTATAAAAATTATATATATTCTATTCTATTATCATAAAAATAAAAATTGTATCTCATATTATATATGATATGACAGATATAACATATATTTTAATATATCAACGAGATAAAATAATATAATAGCGTTATACATAAAAATTATCTGTTAAATACTATGCGTAATATATATACACATTTATAATATAAATAAATATATATTATATATTTATATAAATTAAATATTGACATAGAGAGTAATAGATACATATACAGAGAAATTATATATGTAAATATATATTAATAGATAAATATTTAAAACCATTTGTTAGTACTTATTTTTAGATATTTATTAATGTATACAAATACATGTATTTTAATATACTACATTCATAGTATATATATATAAATAATTAGAAACAATTAATAATAAAATATATAAAACAGGGATTATACGTAGAGAGATAACATGTATTATATATGCATATATATATATATATATATATATAAAACCAGAAAAAATTGAATAAACCAAACCACAACCCTGCTCCAAACTCCTCCAAAACCACAGAAAATAACCCCAAAAATCCCATTTTTCCCCCTTTCAGGATCTGCAGGAGAAGATGCGGGAGCTGCTGCCGCTGCTGCAACAAAACCCCCACTAAAAACAAAACAGAAGAGACCCCAAACCCCTCAAAAAAACCCCCAAAAATGTCATTTTTTCCCATTTTTCCCCCTTTCAGGATCTGCAGGAGAAGATGCGGGAGCTGCTGCAACAAAACCCCACTAAAACCAGAATAAACCAGACCACAAACCCCCTCTACAAAACAACTAAAACCCACCAAAACCGCCAAAAATAACCCCTAAAAATGTCATTTTTTCCCATTTTTCCCTCTTTCAGGATCTGCAGGAGAAGATGCGGGAGCTGCTGCAACAAAACCCCACTAAAACCAGAATAAACCAGACCACAGACTGCCTCCAAACTCCTCCAAAACCACAGAAAATAACCCCAAAAATCTCATTTTTCCCCCTTTCAGGATCTGCAGGAGAAGATGCGGGAGCTGCTGCCGCTGCTGCAACAAAACCCCCACTAAAACCAGAATAAACCAGACCACAAACCCCCTCTACAAAACAACTAAAACCCACCAAAACCACCAAAAATAACCCCTAAAAATCTCATATTTTTCCCATTTAGGATCTGCAGGAGAAGATGCGGGAGCTGCTGCCGCTGCTGCAACAAAACCCCCACTAAAAACAAAATAGAAGAGACCCCAAACCCCTCAAAAAAAACCCCAAAAATCTCATTTTTTCCCATTTTTCCCCCTTTCAGGATCTGCAGGAGAAGATGCGGGAGCTGCTGCAACAAAACCCCACTAAAACCAGAATAAACCAGACCACAAACCCCCTCTACAAAACAACTAAAACCCACCAAAACCACAGAAAATAACCCCAAAAATCTCATATTTTTCCCATTTAGGATCTGCAGGAGAAGATGCGGGAGCTGCTGCCGCTGCTGCAACAAAACCCCCACTAAAAACAAAATAGAAGAGACCCCAAACCCCTCCAAAAAAACCCCCAAAAATGTCATTTTTTCCCATTTTTCCCCCTTTCAGGATCTGCAGGAGAAGATGCGGGAGCTGCTGCCGCTGCTGCAACAAAACCCCCACTAAAAACAAAACAGAAGAGACCCCAAACCCCTCCAAAAAAAACCCCAAAAATGTCATTTTTTCCCATTTTTCCCCCTTTCAGGATCTGCAGGAGAAGATGCGGGAGCTGCTGCAACAAAACCCCACTAAAACCAGAATAAACCAGACCACAAACTGCCTCCAAACTCCTCCAAAACCACAGAAAATAACCCCAAAAATCTCATATTTTTCCCATTTAGGATCTGCAGGAGAAGATGCGGGAGCTGCTGCCGCTGCTGCCGGTGCTGGAGCAGTACAAGGCCGACTCTCGGCTCATCGTGCACCTCAAATCCGAGGTCAGGAACCTGTCGGGGATCCTGCAGAGCATCCAGGAGGAGCTGGGCGCCTTCGACTACGAGGAGCTGCAGCACAGGGTGCTGCTGCTGGAGGCGCGGCTCCACGCCTGCCTGCAGAAATTGGGTAAAAAAAGGGAAAAAATCGGATTAAAAATGGGAAATTTGGGTAAAAATTGGGGAAAAAATGGCCCAGAAATCACCCAAAATCTGTCGCGAAAGCAGAAAAAATTTCCGCGAAATTTGCCACAAAAATTGGCTCAAAATGTCTCTAAAATCATCCCAAAAATATTAAAAATATCCCTCCTAAAATAGCTCAAAAATCCTTCCAAAAATCCCTCCAAAAATCACTGAAAAATCCCTCCAAAAATGCTCCAAAAATCCTTCCAAGATTTCTCCAAAAATCCCTCCAAGAATCACCCAAAAATCCCCCAAAAATCCCTCCAAAAATTACCCAAAAATCCTTCAAGAATCACCCAAAATTCACCCAAAAATTACCAAAAAATCACCCAAAAATCATCCAAAAATCATCCAAAAATCTCTGCAAAAATCCTTCAAAAAATCCCTCCAAAAATTTCCAAAAAATCCCTCCAAAATTACCCAAAAATCCCTCCAAAAATCCTTCAAAAATCACCAAAAAATCACCCCAAAAATCACCCAAAAATCCCCCCAAAAATCCCCATTTTCCCCCCAAAAATCCCATTTTTCCTCCAAAATTTTTCCCAAAATTCCCATTTTCCCCCCAAATTTTCCCCAAACTCCCCTATTTTCCCCCCAGATCCCCATTTTCACCCCAATTTTCCCCAAAAATCTCATTTTTTCCCCCTCAGGCTGCGGGAAGCTGACGGGGGTCAGTCACCCCATCACCGTCCGCGCGTCGGGATCGAGGTTTGGCTCCTGGATGAGCGACACCGTCACCCCCAGCGCCGACACCCGGGTGAGGAAACAACAAAAAAATACAAATTTCCAAAAAAAAATCTGAAAATTTGGGGGTTTGGGGGAAAAATTCCGGCGGTTTTGGGGTGAAAATTGGTGATTTTAGGGCGGAATTTGGGAAATAATTGAGATTTTTTGGGGTCGTCGAATCTTGGATTTGGGATTTTGGGGGAAATTCTGGTGGTTTTTGGGGTGAAAATTGATGGATTTGGGAAATAATTGAGATTTTTTTTGGGTCATTAAATCTGGGATTTGGGATTTGGGAGATTTGGGTAAAATCCCCAAAAATTTTTGGGGTGAAAATTGATGGATTTGGGAATCCACAGAGATTTTTTGGGGTCTTGGAATTCTGGATTTGGGATTTTTGGGGGAAAATTTGAGGGAAAATTGGTTTTTTGGGGTGAAAATTGGTGGATTTGGGGTCACGATTCGGGTCCTGGATGAGCGACACCGTCACCCCCAGCGCCGACACCCGGGTGAGGAAACAACAAAAAAATACAAATTTAACCCCATTTCCCACCACTTCAACCCCATTTTTACTTTATTTTCCCCCACTTTAACCCCTTTTTCCATGATTTTTCCCCATTTTATCCCCATTCCCCCCCGCTTCAACCCATTTTCCCCCCACTTTAATCATATTTTCCCCCACTTTAATCACATTTTCCCCCACTTTAACCCATTTTCCTCCCACTTCAGTCCCATTTCCTCCCATTTCCCTCCATTTTAACCCATTTTCTCCCCACTTTACCCCATTTCCCCCCACTTCACCCCATTTTTCTCCCACTTTTCTCCCATTTTTAACCCCATTTAACCCCATTTCCCCCCACTTTAACACATTTTCCCCCATTTTTAACCCATTTTTCCCCCCACTTCACCCCATTTGCCCCCTTTTAACCCCATTTCCCCCACTTTAACCTATTTCCTCCCACTTCAACCCATTTTTCTCCCATTTTAACCCATTTTCCCCCCATTTCTCACCCATTTCCCCCCACTTTAATCCAATTCTCCCCCACTTTACCCCATTTTCCCCCCTTTTAACCTCATTTCCCCCCACTTTAACCCAATTTCCCATCACTTTAACCCCATTTCCCCCACTTTAACCCATTTTCCCCCTTGCTTCAACCCCATTTCCCTCTATTTTAACCCCATTTTAACCCATTTTCCCCCATTTTCTCCCATTTTCCCCCCATTTAACCCCCTCCCACCCACAAATTTTTTAACCCTTTCCTCCCCAGGTGTGGTCCATGGACGGCTCCTCCAAAGGCCGCCGCGTGCTGGAATTCCGCAGCCTTTCCTTCAGCCCATTTTTCCCCCTTTTAACCCCATTTTAACCTATTTTCCCTCATTTTAACCCATTTTAACCCCATTTTAACCCCATTTTACCCCATTTAACCCCATTTTCACCCCACTTTACCCCAATTTTCTCCCACTTTAACCCCATTTTAACCCATTTTCTCCCATTTTTCTCCCATTTTCCCCCATTTAACCCCTTCTCACCCACAAATTTTTTAACCCTTTCCCTCCCTGTGCCCTCCCCAGGTGTGATACATGGACGGCTCCTCCAAAGGCCTTTTCCTCCATTTTAACCCCCTTTTCCATAATTTCCCCCCACTTTAACCCCATTTTCTCCCATTTTAACCAAATTTTCCCCCATTTTAACCCTTTCCCACCCCCAATTTTTTAACCCTTTCCCTCCCCAGGTGTGGTACATGGACGGCTCCTCCAAAGGCCGCCGCGTGCTGGAATTCCGCAGCCTCTCCTTCAACCCATTTTTCTCCCTTTTAACCCCATTTCCTCCCACTTTACCCCAATTTCCCCCATTTTACCCCATTTTTCTCCCACTTTAACCCATTTTTCTCCCATTTTAGCCCAATTTTCCCCCATTTAAACCAATTTTGTCCCCACTTTAACCCAATTTCCTCCCTTTTAACCCCATTTTAACCCGATTTTAACCCATTTTCTCCCATTTTAACCCCATTTTCCCCCCATTTAACCCCATTTAACCCAATTTTTTAACCCTTTCCCTCCCCAGGTGTGATACATGGACGGCTCCTCCAAAGGCCTTTTCCTCCATTTTAACCCCTTGTCCATAATTTCCCCCCACTTTAACCCCATTTTCTCCCATTTTAACCCATTTTCTCCCATTTTAACCCCATTTTCCCCCCATTTAACCCCATTTAACCCAATTTTTTAACCCTTTCCCTCCCCAGGTGTGGTACATGGACGGCTACTACAAAGGCCGCCGCGTGCTGGAATTCCGCAGCCTCTCCGACTTCGTCTCCGGCCAAAACTTCGTCCAGCACCTCCTTCCCCACCCTTGGGCCGGCACGGGCCACGTCGTCTTCAACGGCTCCTTGTACTACAACAAATTCCAGAGCAACGTGGCCGTGCGTTACCACTTCAGATCCCGCAGCGTTTTGGTGCAGCGGAGCCTCCCCGGCGCCGGCTACAACAACACCTTCCCCTATTCCTGGGGCGGCTTCTCCGACATCGACTTCATGGTGGACGAGAACGGCCTGTGGGTGGTCTACACCACCAACCAGAACGCCGGGAACATCGTGGTCAGCAAGATGGATCCCCACACCTTGGAGGTGTTGAGGAGTTGGGACACGGGTTACCCCAAACGCAGCGCGGGCGAGTCGTTCATGATCTGCGGGGTTCTCTACGTCACCAACTCGCACCTGGCCGGCGCCAAAATCTACTTCGCGTATCACACGAACACTTCGAGCTACGAGTACACGGATATTCCCTTCCACAACCAGTATTCCCACATCTCCATGCTGGACTACAACCCGCGCGAGAGGGTTCTCTACACCTGGAACAACGGCCACCAGGTCGTCTACAACGTCACGCTCTTCCACGTCATCAACACGGCCGGGGACATCTGATTGCCATAGAATTCCATGATTTTTTTTTTTTTAATTTATTATTTTTGGGGTTTTTTTTTTTTTGCTTTTGCGCTTCCCTCTTTCTGTCCACGGAATTCCAGAAGGACACAACAAGGTGAAAATTCCCAGTTCTCGAATTTGCGGCACATTCGCGACTCAAATTCTGGTTTAGTGCCGTGATTTCCATCCTCGTTTATGGTTTTCCTCATTTTTTCCCCTATTTTTCCCCTTTTTTTCCTCTTTTTTCCTTTTTTTCCCCTTTATTTTTTGCTCTTTCCCTCGTTTTTCTCTTTTTCCCCATTTTTTTGCTTTTTTCTCCTATTTCTCCCTCCTTTTTCTCCCCTTTTTTTCACCCTTTTCCCAATTTCTCCTTCCCCCACTATTTTCCTCTTTTCCCACTTTTCCCTCCTCCTTTTTTCCCTTTCCCCCCCATTTTTTTCCCTCATTTTTCCCCCTTTTCCCCATTTCTTATTCCTCACACTATTTTCCTCTTTTCCCCCTTATTTTTTCCCTTTTCTCCCCACTTTTTTCCCTCCTTTTTTCTCCCCTTTTCCCCCCTTTTTCCCCATTTCTCCTTCCCCCACTATTTCCCTCTTTTCCCCATTTTCCCCTCTCTTTTCCCTCCACATTTTTCCCTCTTTTTTCCCCTTTTTTCCCCTATTTTTCCCTTTATTTTTTCCTCTTTTCTCCCTTTTTTTCCCACTTCCCCCCTTTTTTCCTTTTTCTTTTTCCCCCTTTTTTCCTATTTCCTCTTTATTTTTCCCTTCCCCTCATTTTCTCCCTCTTTTTCTCCAATTTTTCCCCATCTTTATTCAATTTTTCCCTTTTTTTTCCCTATTTCTCCCTCTTTCCCTATTTTTTCTCCATTTTTTCTCCCCCACCTCATTGGATTTTCTTCTTTTATCCCCATTTTTCTCCCAATTCTGCAATTTTTTCCCCGTTTCTTCCGGAATTCCGTGGGATTCGTGGCGCATGGAGCTGCTCTGCCTTGAGGGGTTTTTATTTTGTGTGTGTTTTCTGGGGGGGGGAGAATTTCAGGCCCAAATTCCATCTTGATTTCGATGGCAAAATAAAAAAAAAATTTTAAAAAAAATCTGTATGGTTTTGCTGGGATTTGGTGACTTTTTATTTTATTTTTTTCTTTCTTTTTTATCTTTTTTTTTTTTTCCACTCTCTTCTTCCTGTTTCTAATTAATTAAAAAAAAAAATTTTGAATTAATGGATCCCAGTTGGGAACTGGGAATGGACTGGGATCCCAGCTGCAGCCGGCCATGGGCGGGGCCAAGCCACGGGGGGCGTGGTTATGCAAATATAGGAGCGATCGCGCGCTGTGATTGGTGGGCGATGGGAGGAGCCCCGGAATAGTTTCCCGGTATTCGGGGTGGGCGTGGTTATGCAAATACAGGAGCGATCGCGCGCTGTGATTGGTGAACGATGGGACGTATCCGGCGCAGTCTTTGCCGTATATTTGTGGGCGGGGTTATGCAAATAGAGAAGCGATCGCGCGCTGTGATTGGTGGGCGGAAGAGGCGCGTTTTTTCCCTGCGACGTGAGGGGCGGGGGGGGCGGAGTGATGGCGGCGGCGTCCGGTGAGGGGACAGGGATGGGAATGGGGACAGGGACAGGGAATGGGGACAGGGAAAAGGGAAAGGAACTGGAAATGTGGACACAGAAGGGGAACGGAGAATGAGGAGGGAATAGGGACTGGGGACAGGGAATGGGGCCAGGCTGGTTAATGGGGACAGGGGACACCAGGCCGAGGTGACACCGGCCCGGGGTGTCCCCAGAGACCGAGCGGCTGCTGAGCCGCAGCCCCGGGTACGGCACGGCCCAGGCGGGCCCGGCACCGGGGCAGGAGGAGAAGCAGGAGGAGGAGGAGGAGGAGGAGGAGGAAGAGGAGCTGCGGCGCCGCCTCAAGTATTTCTTCATGAGCCCCTGTGACAAGTACCGCGCCCGCGGCAGGCGGCCCGTCAAACTGGCCCTGCAGCTGGCCAAGATCGTCCTGGTCACCGTGCAGGTGACACCGCGGGGACACCGGGCGTGGGGACACCGGGGAGGGGACACAGGGATAGCAGAGAGGGGACAGCGGGGCGTGGGGACACGGGGGAGGGGACATGGGGACATGGGGATGGGGCACAGGGACATAGGGACATGGGGCATGGGGACACCGGGGAGGGGACATGGGGACAAGGGGATGGGACACAGGGACACGGGGACACAGGGGGGGACACAGGGACATGGGGACACCAGGGAGACGGGGACAGGGACATGGGGACAGCAGGGAGGGGACACAGGGACGTGGGGACACAGGGACGTGGGGACACCAGGGAGGGGTCACAGGGACATGGGGACACCAGGGAGATGGGGACAGGGACATGGGGACAGCAGGGAGGGGACACAGGGACGTGGGGACACAGGGACGTGGGGACACCAGGGAGACGGGGACAGGGACATGGGGACACCAGGGAGATGGGGACAGGGACATGGGGACAGCAGGGAGGGGACACAGGAGCAGCAGGGAGGGGACATGGGGACATGAGGATGGGACACAGGGACACGGGGACACGGGGGAGGGGACACAGGGACAGCAGGGAGGGGACACAGGGACATGGGGATGGGACACAGGGACATAGGGACACCAGGCAGGGGGACACAGGGACATGGGGATGGGACACAGGGACATGGGGAGGGGACACAGGGACATGGGGAGACCCAGGAGGGGGTGACAGGGACATGGGGACACAGGGAGGGGGCACAGGGACATGGGGATGGGGCACAGGGACATGGGGACACAGGGAGGGGGCACAGGGACATGGGGATGGGGCACAGGGACATGGGGACACAGGGAGGAGGCACAGGGACATGGGGACAGTGGGGACAGGGGAATGGCAGGCACAGGGGGCACAGGGACACCGAGGAGGGGACATGAGGACATTGAGGAAGAGGTGCCAGGACAGCAGGGAGGGGACATGGGGACACTCTGAAAGGGACACTGGAGTGACCTGGGACAAAGCACGGGGGTGTCACTGAGCTGGGACAGCTGGTGGCAGCGGTGGCCTGTCCCCAACCAGAGGGTGACACCGTTTTGGGGGGAAACGTGGTGGTGTCACCGGGGTGGGACAGGGCCTGACCTTTGTCCCCAACCAGAGGGTGACACCGTTTTGGGACAAATCACAGCAGCGTCACCACGATGGGACAGGCGGTGACAGGGGTGGTGGCCTTTGTCCCCAGCTGATCCTGTTTGGGCTCAGCAACCAGCTGGTGGTGGCCTTCAAGGAGGACAACACGGTGGCCTTCAAGCACCTGTTCCTCAAGGGCTACGAGGATGGCACCGATGACACCGCGGCCATCTACACCCGCGGGGACCTCCTGGAGCACCTGGCCTTCGTCCTGGAGAAGGTGCCACAGGGACACCGGGAGGGGTTGGGGACACCGGGAGGGGTTGGGGACACCGGGAGGGGTTGGGGACACCAGGAGGAGTTGGGGACACCAGGAGGGGCTGGGGACATAGTGACCTCCTGGAGCACCTGGCCTTTGTCCTGGAGAAGGTGCCACGGGGACACCGGGAGGGGCTGGGGACACTGGGAGGGGCTGGGGACATTGGGAGGGGTTGGGGACATTGGGAGGGGTTGGAGACATTGGGAGGGGTTGGGGACACTGGGAGGGGCTGGGGACACCGGGAGGGGCTGGGGACACTGGGAGGGGTTGGGGACATTGGGAGGGGTTGGGGACATTGGGAGGGGCTGGGGACACTGGGAGGGGTTGGGGACATTGGGGGGGTTTGGGAAATCAGGAGGGGTTGGAGACACCAGGAGGGGTTGGGGACACCAGGAGGGGTTGGGGACACCAGGACCTCCTGGAGCACCTGGCCTTGGTCCTCGAGAAGGTGCCACGGGGACATTGGGAGGGGTTGGGGACATTGGGAGGGGTTGGGGACACAGAGATGTTTTGGGGACACAGAGGTGTTTTGGGGCTGTGGGGATGTTTTGGGGTCATGAAGATATTTGGGGACACAAGGATGATTTGGGCCCACCCAGGTGCCACCTCCATGCCTGGTGTCCCTGTCCCCGCAGTTCCTGACTGTCCTCAATGTGCCCTTTTGGCACCACGTTTTGGAGACACAGGGATGTTTTGGGGTCACGGAGATATTTCAGGTCCATGGGATGGTTTGGGGCCACCCAGGTGCCACCTCCATGCCTGGTGTCCCTGTCCCCACAGTACCTGGCTGTCCCCAATGAGACCCTTGGCCACCACGTTCTGGGGACACAGAGATGTTTTTGGGGTCACAGAGATATTTTAGGTCCATGGGGATATTTTGGGGCCATTGGGATAATTTGGGGCCACCCAGGTGCCACCTCCATCCCTGGTGTCCCTGTCCCCACAGTTCCTGACTGTCCCCAACATGCCCTTTTGGCACCATGTTTTGGGGACACAGGGATGTTTTGGGGTCACGGAGATATTTCAGGTCCATGGGATGGTTTGGGGCCACCCAGGTGCCACCTCCATCCCTGGTGTCCCTGTCCCCACAGTACCTGGCTGTCCCCAAGGAGCCCCTTTGGCACCCACATTTTGGGGACACAGAGATGTTTTGGGGTCACAGAGATATTTTAGGTCCATGGGGATATTTTGGGGACATGGGGATGGTTTGGGCCCACCCAGGTGCCACCTCCATGCCTGGTGTCCCTGTCCCCGCAGTACCTGGCTGTCCCCAACGAGACCCTGGGTCACTACGCCTACGGTGTCCCCGGGGGTGTCCCCGGGGGTGTCCCCGAGCTGCGGCTGTGCCAGCGCTTCTTCCGCAGGGGGGACATCGACCCCGGCAACGACACCTTCGACATCGACCCCGGCGTCGTCACCGGTGGGGACACGGGCTGGGGTTTGGGGTTTGGGGTGGTCCCATAGGATTTGGGGTTTGGGGTGCAGGGTTTGGGATTGGGGTTTGGGGTGCAGGGTTTGGGATTGAGGTGCAGGGTTTGGGGTTTGGGGTGCAGGGTTTGGGATTGGGGTTTGGGGTTTGGGATTGGGGTGCAGGGTTTGGGGTTTGGGGTGGTCCCAAGGGATTTGGGGTTGGGGGTGCAGGGTTTGGGGTGCAGGGTTTGGGGTTTGGGATTGGGGTGCAGGGTTTGGGATTGGGGTTTGGAGTTTGGGGTGCAGGGTTTGGGGTGCAGGGTTTGGGATTGGGGTTTGGGGTTTGGGGTGCAGGGTTTGGGATTGGGGTTTGGGGTGCAGGGTTTGGGATTGGGGTGCAGGGTTTGGGATTGGGGTTTGGGTGCAGGGTTTGGGATTGGGGTGCAGGGTTTGGGATTGGGGTTTGGGTGCAGGGTTTGGGATTGGGGTGCAGGGTTTGGGATTGGGGTTTGGGTGCAGGGTTTGGGTTTGGGGTCTGGGATGCTCCCAGGGGGTTTGGGGTTAGGGATGGTCCCAAGGGGTTTGGGGTGCAGGGTCCGGGTTTGGGATGGCCCTGGAACATTCAGAGCAGTCCTGGGGCATTTGGGATTCAGGATTTGGGAATTCCCGGGGTTCCCTGACCCCAAATCCCCACCCCACAGAGTGTCTGGGGGTGCACCCCGGGGACCCCCGGCCGCCAGCGCTGGACGGCACCGACGGCAACTTCACCCTCCAGTTCCACAGGTAAACCCCAAAATCCCCCAAAATCCCCCCAAAATCCCCCAAAATGCCTCAAAATCCCCCAAAATCCCCCCAAAATCCCCCCAAAATTCCCCAAAATCCCCCCAGACCCCACCCAGGGCTGTTCCTTATCCCAAAAAACTCCCTGTGGGTTTTTTTCCCAAGTTCCTGAGTGGGATTTTGGGGCGAAATTTTCCCTTTTTCATCATTTTTTTGGGGGGGAATGTTGAGGTGGATTTTTTTTTCTTTTTTCAGGGGCGATTTTGAGGTCGAATTTTTTCCTTTTTTTGGGGAGGATTTTGGGGTTTTTTGAGGGGAGATTTTGGAGCCTCCCGGGGTGTCTTTTGTCCCCTCAGGCTGATCAATGTCACCGCAGAGTTCCAGCTCAAGGCCATCAACATCCAAACGCTGCTGAACCACGAAATCCCCGACTGCTACACCTTCAGTGTCACTGTGAGTGTCCCCTCAGTGTCCCCTGGGTGTCCCCAAATATCCCAGAGTGCCCCCTGGGTGTCCCCAATATCCCAGAGTGTCCCCTGAGTGTCCCCTGGGTGTCCCCAGATATCCCAAAGTGTCCCCTGGGTGTCCCCAGGTGTCCCCCAAATGTCCCCAAGTGTCCCCTGAGTGTTCCCCAGTGTCCCCAAATCTCTCAAAGTGTCCCCCAGTGTTCCAGTGGTTACAATAACGACAATAGTGACAATGATAATGAGAGTGACAGTGACACAGTGACAGTGACACAATGACAATGGCACAGTGACAGTGACACAGTGACAGTGACACAGTGACAGTGACAATGACAGTGATGGTCACAGTAACAACAATAGTGACAATGATAATGACAGTGACAGTGATACAGTGACACAGTGACACAGTGACGGTGACAGTGACAGCAATGGTTACAGTAACGACAATAGTGACAATGACAATGACAGTGACAGTGACACAGTGACGGTGACACGGTGACAATGACAGTTACAGCAATGGTTACAGTAACAACAATAGTGACAATGATAATGAGAGTGACTGTGACAGTGACACAGTGACAGTGACACAGTGACACGATGACACAGTGACGGTGACACAGTGACGGTGACACAGTGACAGTGACACAGTGACACGATGACACAGTGACGGTGACACAGTGACGGTGACACAGTGACGGTGACACAGTGACAGTGACACAGTGACACGATGACACAGTGACGGTGACACAGTGACGGTGACACAGTGACGGTGACACAGTGACACAGTGACAGTGACACAGTGACGGTGACACAGTGACAGTGACACAGTGACAGTGACACAGTGACACAGTGACACAGTGACGGTGACACAGTGACAGTGACACAGTGACACAGTGACAGTGACAGTGCCACCCCGTGTCCCCAGGTGACGTTTGACAACAGCGCCCACAGCGGGCGAGTGCGGATCCGCCTGGACACCCACACGGCCATCCGGGAGTGCCACCACCCCTCGCTGCCCCAGAGAGGTGACAGTGGGTGACAATGGGTGACAGTGGGTGTGGGGGTGTCCCCGGGAGTGCCACCACCCCTCGCTGCCCCAGAGAGGTGACAATGGGTGACAATGGGTGACAGTGGGTGACAATGGGTGTGGGGGTGTCCCCTGGCAGTGCCACCACCCCTCGCTGCCCCAGAGAGGTGACAACGGGTGACAATGGGTGACAGTGGGTGTGGGGGTGTCCCCGGGAGTGCCACCACCCCTCGCTGCCCCAGAGAGGTGACAACGGGTGACAATGGGTGACAATGGGCTGTGGGGGTGTCCCCTGGCAGTGCCACCACCCCTCACTGCCCCAGAGAGGTGACACCATGGTGGCACCTGTCCCTGGGAGGTGACAACAAACCGTGAGTGTCCCCTGTCCCCATGGGTGTCCCCGGGAGGTGACACCAGGTGTCCCCTGTCCCCATGGGTGACCCCGGGAGGTGACAGTGACCCCGGGAGGTGACACCAGGTGTCCCCTGTCCCCATGGGTGACCCCGGGAGGTGACACCAGGTGTCCCCTGTCCCCATGGGTGACCCCGGGAGGTGACAGTGACCCCGGGAGGTGACAGTGACCCCGGGTGTCCCCACAGGTGACAATTCCCTGCGCCTGTCCTTCGATGTGCTGGTGACAGGCGTGTGCTCGCTGTCCCTGGTGCTCTGCGCTCGCTCCATCGCCCGCGGGCTCCTCCTGCAGAGGGTCAGCTCTCGTTTGGGGGATTTGGGGGGGATTTGGGGGGCTCATTTAGGGGATTTGGGGGGAAATTGTAGGATTTGGGGGGGATTTGGGGTATTTATGGGGTTTATGGGGGGATTTGTGGGGTTTGGGAGGTATTTATGGGGTTTATGGGGTTTGGGGGATGGAATTTAGGGGATTTGGGGAGGATTTGTGGCATTTTGGGGGGGATTTATGGGCTTTGGGGAGGATTTAAGGGGATTTAGGGGGGACTTAGGGGATTTTGGGGGGATTTAGGGGATTTGGGGGGGAATTTGGGGTATTTATGGGGTTTATGGGGGGATTTGTGGGGTTTGGGAGGTATTTATGGGTTTTATGGGGTTTGGGAGATGGAATTTAGGGGATTTGGGGGGGTGGTTTATGGGGTTTGGGGAGGATTTAAGGGGATTTAGGGGGGATTTAGGGGATTTTGGGGGGATTTAGGGGATTTGGGGGGAATTTGGGGTATTTATGGGGTTTATGGGGGGATTTGTGGGGTTTGGGAGGCATTTATGGGTTTTATGGGGTTTGGGGGATGGAATTTAGGGGATTTAGGGGGAATTTATGGGGTTTGGGGGGTATTTATGGGGTTTACAGGGTTTAGGGGATGGGATTTGGGGGATTTGGGGGAGGATTATGGGGTCTATGGGATTTATGGGGTTTGGGGGGTTTAGGGGATGGGATTTGGGGGATTTGGGGGGTTTAGGGGATGGGATGGGGTTGGTGGGACAGCGGGACACGGTGGGAGATGATGAGAAGGGTGGAATGGGGATGGTGCCATGTCCCTGTGAGGTGACAATGACAACAACAGGGACAGTGACACGATGACACAGTGACACAATGACAGTGACAACGTCCCCACAGGAGTTCAGCCAGTTCCAGCTCCGCCGGGGCCGCTCCGTGTCCCTGTGGGAGGTCACAGTGACACAGTGACAGTGACACAGTGACAGTGACACGGTGACACAGTGACGGTGACAATGACAATGTCCCCACAGGAGTTCAGTCAGTTCCAGCTGTGCCGGGGCCGCCCCGTGTCCCTGTGGGAGGACACAGTGACACAGTGACAGTGACAACAGTGACAGTGACACAGTGACACAGTGACACAGTGACAATGACACTCTGGATGTCCCCACAGGAGTTCAGCCAGTTCCAGCTGCGCCGGGGCCGCCCCGTGTCCCTCTGGGAGGACACAGTGACACAGTGACAGTGACACGGTGACAGTGACAACAGTGACAGTGACACGGTGACACAGTGACAATGACAGTGACAGTGACAGTGACAATGTCCCCACAGGAGTTCAGCCAGTTCCAGCTCCGCCGGGGCCGCCCCATGTCCCTGTGGGAGGTCACAGTGACAGTGACAATAACAATCTTGGTGTCCCCACAGGAGTTCAGCCAGTTCCAGCTCCGCCGGGGCCGCCCCGTGTCCCTCTGGGAGGACACAGTGACACAGTGACAATGACAGTGACAATGACAGTGACAATCCTGGTGTCCCCACAGGAGTTCAGCCAGTTCCAGCTGCGCCGGGGCCGCCCCGTGTCCCCATGGGAGGACACAGTGACACGGTGACACAGTGACAATGACAGTGACAGTGACAGTGACAATGTCCCCACAGGAGTTCAGTCAGTTCCAGCTGCGCCGGGGCCTCCCCGTGTCCCTGTGGGAGGTCACAGTGACGGTGACAATGACAATCCTGGTGTCCCCACAGGAGTTCAGCCAGTTCCAGCTGCGCCGGGGCCGCCCCGTGTCGCTCTGGGAGCGCCTGGAGTTTGTCAATGGCTGGTACCTGCTGCTCGTCACCAGCGACGTCCTCACCGTGCTGGGCACCGTCCTCAAGATCGGCATCGAGGCCAAGGTCACCCCGGGGACACCCCAGGGACACCCTGGGGACACCCTGGGGACAGCGGGAGGGGACAGTGCCACCCTCAGGGACAGTGCCGCCCTTGGGGACAATGGGAGGGGACATTGTCACCACCCCCAGGGGGTTCAATGGCCTGGGGACAATGTCCTGAGTGTCACTGCAGTGTCCACGAGGGGACATTGCCACCCCTGGGTGGACACTGTCACCCCTGGGTGTTGTCACAGCCCTGGTGACAATGTCCTGGGTGTCACTGCAGTGTCCCATGAGGGGACATTGCCACCCCTGGGTGCTGTCACAGCCCTGGTGACAATGTCCTGGATGTCCCCACAACCCCCAGATGCCACCTGGGAGCCCCCCTGTCCCCTGTCAGAGCCAGCTGGGGTTGGGGACGGCCCTGGGGACACGCTGGTGGCACTGTCCCCATGTCCCCAACAGAATTTCTCGGGGTACGACGTGTGCAGCATCCTGCTGGGGACATCGACGCTGCTGGTGTGGGTCGGGGTCATCCGGTACCTGACCTTCTTCCAGAAGTACAACGTGAGTGTCACCTGTGTCACCTGGGGACAGCAGTGTCACCTGGGGTCAGGGGACAGGGACAGGGACAGGGACATCTCAGGGTCAGGGTCATCCGGTACCTGACCTTCTTCCAGAAATACAATGTGAGTGACACCTGTGTCACCTGGGGACAGGGGTGTCACCTGGGGACAGGGACATCACCTGGGGACAGGGGTGTCACCTGGGGTCAGGGACATCACCTGGGGACAGGGGTGTCACCTGGGGAGAGGGGTGTCACCTGGGGACAGGAGTGTCACCTGGGGACAGGGGTGTCACCTGGGGACAGGGGACAGAGACATCACCTGAGGACAGAGACATCACCTGGGGTCAGGTGTGTCACCTGGGGACAGGGGTGTCACCTGGGGACAGGGACATCACCTGGGGACAGGGACAGGGGACAGGGACATCACCTGGGGACAGGGGTGTCACCTGAGGTCAGGTGTGTTACCTGGGGACAGGAGTGTCACCTGGGGACAGGGGACAGAGACATCACCTGAGGACAGGGACATCACCTGGGGACAGGGGTGTCACCTGGGGACAGGGACATCACCTGGGGACAGGGGTGTCACCTGGGGACAGGGACAGGGGACAGGGACATCACCTGGGGACAGGGGACAAGGACAGGGTTAAATCCCATTTTCCTGCCCCAAATCCCATTTTCCCCTGCCCCACACATGGATAATTCCCATTTTCCCCACCCCACACATGGATAATTCCCATTTTTTCACCCCACTGATGGATTTTCCCCATTTTTCCCCGTTTCCCCCCCAGATCCTGATCGTGACCCTGCGCGTGGCTCTGCCCAACGTGATGCGTTTCTGCTGCTGCGTGGCCGTGATTTATCTGGGGTATTGTTTCTGCGGCTGGATCGTCCTGGGGCCCCACCACGTCAAGGTGGGTCTGGGAACACCCCAAATTTCGGGGTTTGGGGTCACAAATTTCGGGGTTTTGGGGGATTTTTAAATTTGGGGGTTGGGAGATTCCCAAATTTCAGGGTTTGGGGGATTCCCAAATTTCAGGTTTGTGGGTTGTGAGGTTCCCAAATTTTGGGTTTTGGGGTTGTGAGGTTCCCAATTTTTGGGTTTTGGGGTTGGGGGGTCCCAAATTTTGGGTTTGGGGGTTGGGAGATTCCCAGGTTTTGGGTTTGGAATTGGAAAATTCCCAAATTTTGGGGTTTTGGGGTTTGGAGATTCCCAAATTTCAGGTTTTGATGTTGGGGGATTCCCAAATTTCAGGTTTTGATGTTGGGGGATTTCCAGATTTTGGTTTTGGGGTTTGGGAGATTCCCAAATTTTGGGGTTTGGGGGTTGAGATGTTCCCAAATTTTGGGGTTGGGAGATTTCCAGATTCCATTTTAGGGGATTTGGTTTCTTCCAAATCTCCGTTTTGGGGTTGGGGGGTCCCAAATTTCAGGGTTTGGGGGTTGAGATGTTCCCAAATTTTTTGGGTTTGGGGGTTGAGATGTTCCCAAATTTTGGGGTTTGGGGTTGGGAGATTTCCAGATTCCATTTTAGGGGATTTGGTTTCTTCCAAATCTCCGTTTTGGGGTTGGGGGATTCCCAAATTTTAGGTTTGGAATTGGAAAATTCCCAAATTTTGGGGTTTTGGGGTTTGGGGATTCCCAAATTTTGGGTTTGGGGTTGGGAGAGTCCCAAATCCATGGATGACACAGGTGACACAGGTGTGACACAGGTGACACACAGGTGACACAGGTGTGACACAGGTGACACAGGTGACACAGGTGTGACAGGTGACACTCAGGTGACACACAGGTGTGACACAGGTGACACACAGGTGACACAGGTGACACACAGGTGACACACAGGTGACACACAGGTGACACAGGTGACACAGGTGTCCCTGTCCCCAGTTCCGCTCGCTGTCCATGGTGTCGGAGTGCCTGTTCTCCCTGGTCAATGGCGATGACACGGGGGTGACACAGGTGACACAGGTGACACAGGTGTGACACAGGTGACACAGGTGACACAGGTGACACAGGTGTCCCTGTCCCCAGTTCCGCTCGCTGTCCATGGTGTCGGAGTGCCTGTTCTCCCTGGTCAATGGCGATGACACGGGGGTGACACAGGTGACACACAGGTGTGACACAGGTGACACACAGGTGACACAGGTGACACAGGTGTCCCTGTCCCCAGTTCCGCTCGCTGTCCATGGTGTCGGAGTGCCTGTTCTCCCTGGTCAATGGCGATGACACGGGGGTGACACAGGTGACACAGGTGACACAGGTGACACAGGTGTCCCTGTCCCCAGTTCCGCTCGCTGTCCATGGTGTCGGAGTGCCTGTTCTCCCTGGTCAATGGCGATGACACGGGGGTGACACAGGTGACACAGGTGTGACACAGGTGACACACAGGTGACACACAGGTGACACAGGTGTCCCTGTCCCCAGTTCCGCTCGCTGTCCATGGTGTCGGAGTGCCTGTTCTCCCTGGTCAATGGCGATGACATGTTCGCCACGTTTGCGGCGCTGCGGCCCAGCGGGGCCCTGGTGTGGCTCTTCAGCCAGGTGTACCTGTACTCCTTCAGCGCCCTCTTCATCTACATGGTGCTCAGCCTCTTCATCGCCCTCATCACCGGCTCCTACGACACCATCAAGGTGAGCGGAGCAGGTGTGACCTCACCTGGGTGTGATGTCATCTGTGTGTGACGTCATCAGTGTGTGATGTGTGTGTTATCTCACCTGTGTGTGACATTATCTGTGTGTTATCTCACCTGTGTGACATCACGTGTGTGTGACCTCATCACCGGCTCCTACGACACCATCAAGGTGAGCGGGGCAGGTGTGACCTCACCTGGGTGTGATGTCATCTGTGTGTGATATTATCTGGGTGTGACATTATCTCTGTGCGTGATGTCATCTGTGTGTTATCTCACCTGTGTTATCTGTCTGTGACCTCATCACCAGCTCCTATGACACCATCAAGGTGAGTGGGGCAGGTGTGACATCACCTGGGTGTGACGTCATCTGTGTATGATGAGTGTGTGTGTGTGTGCGCGTTATCTCACCTGTGTTATCTCACCTGTGTTATCTCACCTGTGTGACCTCATCACCGGCTCCTACGACACCATCAAGGTGAGTGGGGCAGGTGTGATCTCACCTGGGTGTGATGTCATCTGTGTGTGACATCATCTCTGTGTGTGATGTCATCTCTGTGTGACATGTGTGTATCTCACCTGTGCGTTATGTCATCTGTGTGTTGTCTCACCTGTGTGACGTCATCTGTGTGTGACATCACCCCTTGTCCCCTCACCTGGCCCCGTCCTTGTTCTCTCACCTGTCCTTCACCAGCCCGAGGGTGACATTGATGTGTCCCCTGTCCCCTTTGTGTCCCCAGAGCCAGTCGGGAGGTGACACGCCTGTCCCGGTGTCACATCCCCTGTCCCCTTTGTGTCCCCAGAGCCAGTCGGGAGGTGACACTGATGTCCCTTTGTGTCCCCAGAGCCAGTCGGGAGGTGACACGCCTGTCCCGGTGTCACATCCCCTGTCCCCTCTGTGTCCCCAGAGCCAGTCCGGGGGTGACACGCCTGTCCCGGTGTCACATCCCCTGTCCCCTCTGTGTCCCCAGAGCCAGTCGGGAGGTGACACTGATGTCCCTCTGTGTCCCCAGAGCCAGTCCGGGGGTGACACTGATGTCCCTTTGTGTCCCCAGAGCCAGTCCGGGGGTGACACTGATGTCCCTTTGTGTCCCCAGAGCCAGTCCGGGGGTGACACGCCCGTCCCGGTGTCGCCGCTCCAGGCCTTCATCGCGCAGTGCCGGGACAGCCCCAAATCGGGGAAATTCCGCCGGGGCAGCTCCGCCTCCTGCTCCGCCTCCTGCTCCGCCCTCTGCTGCTGCGGCCGGTCCGAAAAACTCCATTTGGGGGGATTTTGGGGGGGTTTGGGGGCGTTTCGGGGGGTTTGGGGTCACCCCAAGGGAGGGGGGTCCTGTCTTGGGGGGTTTGGCTTTGGGGTCACCTGGGGGGGGTCCAGGGGGGTGGGGGGTGGGAGGGTCCCAAAGTGGCCCAAAATTTGTCACAAATGAGCCCAAAATCTGGCCTTGGTCCCAAATCCAGCCCTGTCCCCAAATGATCCCGAAATCCAGCCCCAAATGACCGCAAAATCCAGCCCCAAATGACCCCAAAGTCCAGCCCCAAAATGCAGCCCCAAATGACCCCAAAATTCAGTCTTGCCACCAAAATTACCCCAAAATCCAGCCCCGAATGACCCCAAAATGACCCCAAAATCCAGCCCCAAATGACCCAAAATGACCCTGAAATTTGGCCCCCAAATGACCCCAAAATTACCCCCAAATGACCCCAAAATGACCCCAAAATCTAACCCCAAATGACCCAAAATGACCCTAAAATCCAACCCCAAATGTCCCAAAATGGCCCCAAAATCCAGCTCCAAATGACCCCAAAATGACCCCAAAATCCAGCCCCAAATGACCCCAAAATCCAGCCCCAAATTACCCCAAAACCCAACTCCAAATTACCCCAAAATCCAACCCCAAATTACCCCAAAATCCAGCCCCAAATGACCCCAAACTGACCCCAAAATCCAGCCCCAAATGACCCCAAAATCCAACCCCAAATTACCCCAAAATGACCCCTAATGACCCCAAACTGGCCCCAAAATCCAGCCCCAAAATCCAACCCCAAATTACCCCAAAATCCAGCCCCAAATTACCCCAAAATAACCCCAAAATCCAACCCCTAATGACCCCAAACTGACTCCAAAATCCAACCCCAAACTGACCCCAAAATCCAGCCCAAAATGTCCCCAAACTGACCCCAAAATCCAGCCCCAAATGACCCCAAACTGATCCCAAACTGACCCCAATCCCATCCCCTCCCCAGTTTTTTGGGGTCCCCTCTCCCCTCCTGGCATTTCTGGGCTCTGGGGGGTCTCCCTGGGGTCCTTCCCCCCCAAAAAAATCCCCTAAAAATCCCCTAAAAAACCCCCCAAAATTGTGTCCCCACAGGGCTGCGGTGCAGGACAACGCGCTCCTGGTGAACTGAGGGGACGCCCCAAAATCCCCTCACACATTTTTATTTATTTTATTTTATTTTATTTTCTGCTTTTACCCGCCCGGGACCCCAAATTTGGGACCCCCCAGGATGGATTTTTGGGGGGTTTTGGGAAATTTGGGGTGCCCAAATCTGTTTTGGGGCCTTTTGGGACCCCAAAATAATTTTTTTTGGGTAAATTTGGAACCCTGGGAACCCAAAATCCATTTTTGGGGATGTTTTGAGACCCCAAAATCATTTTTTTGGGTAAATTTGGAACCCTGGGACCCCAAAATCAGGATTTTTTGGGGGGGTAATTTTGAATATCCCCAAATCCATTTTTGGGGGACGCTTCGGGACCCCCCAAATCTGTTTTTAGGGAAAGTTTGGACCCCCCTTGATCATTTTTTTGGGGATAAATTCAGAATTCAGGACCCCAAATGGGGATTTGGGGACACTTGGGGACATTGTCCCCAGTCCTTGGGGTCACCAGAGCAGCTCTGGGCCCCAAAAATGTCCCTTTTCACCCCAAATTTGGGGTGTGGCCACTCTGGGGGGGTGTTGGTGTCCCCAAGGGGACAATAAAGGTGACAAGGGACACTGAGGGGTCTGTGGTGGCATTGGGGACACCCTGGGGTGACAACGGGGACACGAGGGTGGCCCTGGTGTCCCTGGGGGGGCAGAGGTGACAATGGGGACACCCCGGGGTGACAATGGGGACACGAGGGTGGCACTGGGGGCGGGCAGAGGTGACAATGGGGACACGAGGGTGACACTGGGTGTCCCTGGGGTGACAATGGGGACACGAGGGTGGCACTGGTGACACTGAGGGGTCTGTGGTGGCATTGGGGACATCCCAGGGTGACAATGGGGACACCCTGGGGTGACAATGGGGACATGAGGGTGGCCCTGGTGTCCTCGGGGGGGCAGAGGTGACAATGGGGACACAAGGGTGGCACTGGTGTCACCCTGGGGTGACAATGGGGACACGAGGGTGGCACTGGGTGTCCTCGGAGAGGCAGAGGTGGCCATGGGTGTCACCCTGGGGTGACAATGGGGACACGAGGGTGGCACTGGTGTCACCTTGGGGGGGACAGAGGTGGCCCTGGTGTCACCCTGGGGTGACAATGGGGACACCCCCCAATCCATATAATGGTACAGCCCTGTGATATTCAGTGGTACAGTTCACTTTCCTGTCCCCCCCGCGCTTACAGTGGTGCGGCCCATACAGCTCCCCCCCTGCACCCACAGTGGTACCTCCCATGTCCCCCCATCTCCTCTCAGTGGTACCTCCCATGTCCCCCCATCTCCCCTCAATGGTCCCTCCCATCCTCCCCCATGTCCCCTCAATGGTCTCTCCCATGCCCTCTCAGTGGTATCTCCTATCTCCTCTCAGTGGTACCTCCTGGCTCCCCCATCTCCCCTCAATGGTCCCTCCCGTCCTCCCCCATGTCCCTTCAGTGGTTTACCCTCAATGGTCCCTCCCATGTCCCCCCATCTCCCCTCAGTGAGACCTCCCATGTCCCCCCCTCTCCCCTCAGTGGTCCCTCCCATTCTCCCCCATGTCCCCTCAATGGTCCCTCCCACGTCTCCCCATCTCCCCTCAATGGTCCCTCCTGTGTCCTCTCAATGGTCCCTCCCGCCTCTCTCAGTGGTACCTCCCGCCTCTCCCATCTCCCCTCAGTGGTCCATCCCATGTCCTCCCATGTCCCCTCAATGGTCCCTCCCATCCTCCCCCATCTTCTCTCAGTGGTCTCTCCCATGTCCCCTCAATGGTCCCTCCCGCCTCTCTCAGTGGTACCTCCCATCCTCCCCCGTCTCCCCTCAGTGGTCCCTCCCATGTCCCCTCAGTGGTACCTCCCACTCCCCCCTGGTCTCTCCGTTCCCCCCTCACGCTCCCCTTTATCCCCCCCCGCCCCTCTCCCGGTCCCCTCCGGACCTTCCCGGTCCGTTCCCGGTTCCCCCCGCTCCTCTCCGGGTTCTCCGTTCCCGGCGCGTCCCGGCGCGTCCCCCCCCGCGGCGGCGGCGGCATGGTGCGCTCCGGCTCCCCCCGCGCGGTGGTCGGCGCCGCCCCGCTCCCGCCGTTGGTTTCCGCGCGAAGCCGCTCCCGGTCCGGTCCCGCCGAGCCGGGCCCCGCTCCGGGCCCCGAGCCCGCCCCGCGCCCCCCGCCCGGCCCCCGCGCCGCTCCCGATGCCGGCCCGAGCCGCGCCGCTGCCGCCGGCCCCGCTGCCCGCCGAGCTGCGCCGACGGTGAGTCCCGCCCGGGACACGGGGGGGAGGCGGATCCTCGCTGCCCGCTCAGAGATCCTCAGAGCTCCTCACTGACCCTCAGAGCCCCTCGGAGCTTTTCACAACCCCTCACTGCCCCTCAGAGCTCCTCACTGACCCTCAGAGCCCCTCAGAGCTTTTCACAACCCCTCACTGCCCCTCAGAGCTCCTCACTGACCCTCACTGCCCCTCAGAGCTTTTCACAACCCCTCACTGCCCCTCAGAGCTCCTCACTGACCCTCACTGCCCCTCAGAGCTTTTCACAACCCCTCACTGCCCCTCAGAGCTCCTCACTGACCCTCAGAGCCCCTCAGAGCTCCTCACTGACCCTCAGAGCCCCTCAGAGCTTTTCACAACCCCTCACTGCCCCTCAGAGCTCCTCACTGACCCTCAGAGCCCCTCAGAGCTCCTCACTGACCCTCGGAGCTTCTCAGAGCTTTTCACTGCCCCTTAGAGCTCCTCAGAGCTCCTCAGAGCTTTTCACAACCCCTCACTGCCCCGCAGAGCTCCTCACTGCCCCTCAGAGCTTTTCACGACCCCTCACTGCTCTTTAGAGCTTCTCACAACCTCTCACTGACCCTCAGAGCTCCTCACAGCCCCTCACAGCTTCTCAGAGCCCCTCAGAGATTCTTGGAACTTCTCACAACTCCTCACTGCCCCTCGGAGCTTCTCAGAGCTTTTCATAACCCTTCAAAGCTCCTCACTGCCCCTCAGAGCTTTTCACTGCCCCTCAGAGCTTTTCACAACCCCTCAGAGGCCCTTAGAGCTTTTTACAGCCCTTCAAAGCTCCTCACTACCCCTCAGAGCTTCTCACAATCCCTCACTGCCCCTCAGAGCTCCTCAGAGCCCCTCGGAGCTTTTCACAGCTCCTCAGAGCTTTTCACAACCCCTCACTGCCCCTCACTGCTCCTCAGAGCTCCTCACTATCTTTCAAAGCTTCTCACTACCCCTTAGAGTTTTCACTGCCCCTCACTGCTCCTCAGAGCTTTTCACTGCCCCCTTAGAGCCCCTCAGAGCTTCTCAGAGCTCCTCACTGCCCTTCAAAGCTTCTCACTGCCTCTCAGAGCTTTTCACAGCTCCTCATAACCCTTCAGTGCCCCTCAGAGCTTTTCACGGTCCCTCAGAGCCCCTCAGGATGATCCAGAGCCTGCCCAGGGTGGGCTGAGACCCCTCAGCTGTGACAGTGTCACCCCCAAATGGCACTGACACCCCTCAGTGTCACTAAGAGCCCCTCCAGATATCACTGACCCCCCCAGAACTGCCTTGACCCCCCCAAATTAACCTGATCCCCCAAAAAACCTGAAGGTCCTGACCCTTCTTGACCCCCCAAAAATTACCCTGACCCCCAAAAATTACTCTGACCTCCCAAAAAAATCCTGCCCTGACCCTTCTTAACCCCCCCAAAAATTACCCTGACCCCCCAAAAAACTTCCCTGACCCTTCTTGACCCCCCCCCAAAATTACCCTGACTCCCCCCAGACCTGCCTTGACCCTCCCAAAGTTATCCTGACCTCCCAAAAAATTGTCCTGACCCTTCTTGACCCCCCTAAATTACCCTGACTCCCCCCAGAACTGCCTTGACGCCCCCCAAATTACCCTGACCTCCCCAAAAAATTGTCCTGACCCTTCTTGACCCCCCAAAAATTACCCTGACCCCCCCGAAAACTTCCCTGACCCTTCTTGATCCCCCCAAAATTACCCTGACCCCCCAAAAAAACTGTCTTGACCCCCCCCAAATTGCCCTGACCCCTCTGCTGTGACCCCCACCCCATATTTTGGGGATCCCCCATACCCTGGACCCCCAAACTCTCCCCTCGCTCAGTTTTTGGGGTGCCCACGTGGCCTTGGCCGTGTCCCCTGGGCTTTGTCCCCACCCCGTGTCCCCTTTCCCGGTTTTTTTTTGGGATGGGAGGGACGTTTTGGGGTGGGAATTGTCCAAACCCCCCATCCTGTTCCTGGGCAGGAAAAGGGGGGCCCCAAACCCCTCCCACGTTTCCGGGGCGGTGCTGGGGCTGTCCCCGAGGTCCCCGGGGTTGTCCCCAAACCTGGGGGACACCCCAAAACACCCCCTGGATCCCCCCAAATTCCCCCAAAATTCCCCCCCAAAACACCCCCTGGATCCCCCAAAATTCCCCTCAAAATTCCCCCCAAAATTCCCCCCGGATCTCCCCAAAATTCCCCCCCAAAACACCCCCCAAATCCCCCCAGAATTCCCTCCAAAACACCCCCCAAAATTCTCCCCAAAACACCCACTGGATCCCCCCAAAATTCCCCCCAGATCCCCCCAAAATTCCCCCCAGATCCCCCCAAAATTCCCCCCAGATCCCGCGGGAAAAGGGAAGTGGGGAGAGGGGCTGGCACTGGGGACAGGGGGGTGACACGGGGACAGGAGCCACCCCAGAGGGGACAGGAGCCACCCCTGGGGGACAGGAGCCACCCCTGGGGGGACAGGAGCCACTCCTGGGGACAGGAGCCACCCCAGAGGGGACAGGAGCCACCCCTGGAGGGTCTGATCCCAAATCCCCGTGGGTGGGACATTCCCAGGGAATGGTGGTGGCACCTGAGGGGTCCCGACCTGGGTCCTGACCCCTGTCCTGACCCCAATCCCGGGGGTCCTGACCCCAATCCCGGGGGTCCTGACCCCATCCTGGGGTTCCTCACCCCAATCCTGAGGATTCCTGACCCCAATCCTGGGATTCCTGACCCCAATCCCGGGGTTCCTGACCCCAATCCCGGGTTCCTGACCCAATCCTGGGGTTCCTGATCCCATCCTGGGGGTCCTGACCCCAATCCTGAGAATTCCTGACCCAATCCTGGGGTTCCTGACCCCATCCCAAGTGTCCTGACCCAATCCCGGGGTTCCTGACCCCAATCCTGGGGTTCCTGACCCCATCCTGAGGTTCCTGACCCCAATCCTCTCCCCTGGTGTCCCCCTGTCCCCTCCCCTGGTGTCCCTCTGTCCCCTCCCCTGGTGTCCCTCTGTCCCCATCCCCTGGTGTCCCTCTGTCCCCAATGACCCCTGGCTCTGTCCCCATCCCCTGGTGTCCCTCTGTCCCCATCCCCTGGTGTCCCCCTGTCCCCTCCCCTGGTGTCCCTCTGTCCCCAGTGACCCCTGGCTCTGTCCCCCCCAGGCTGCAGGACTTGGAGCGGGATGAGGAGAACCTGGGAGAGAAGGTGAGTGCTGGGATGTCCCCCGTGTCACCTGAGGTGTCCCCATGTCCCCCTGTGTCACCTGAGGTGTCCCTGAGTGCCACCTGTCCCCACGCTGTCCCCATGGGAAGCCACCCTGTGCCCTGAAGTGTCCCCAAGCTGTCCCCTGTGTCCCCTCAATCCCCTTTGTCCCCACATTGTCCCTGGTGTCCCCATGGTGTCCCTGGTGTCCTCGGTGTCCCCATTGTTGCCCTGATGTCCTCACATTGTCCTTGATGTCCCCACCCTGTTCCCGGTGTCCCCTCCATCCTCAGTGTCCCCACACTGTCCCTGGTGTCCCCTCCATCCCTGGTGTCCCCACATTGTCCCTGGTGTCCCTGATGTCCCCATGGTGTCCCCGGTGTCCCCACACTGTCCCCAATGTCCCCATGGTGTCCCCACTGTCCCCAGGAGAGCGTGCAGGAGAAGCTCAGCCTGATCCACGGGTTCCTGTCCCTGGTGTCCCCACACTGTCCCCAATGTCCCCACAGTGTCCCTGGTGTCCCCACGGTGTCCCCAGTGTCCCCACACTGTTCCTGGTGTCCCCAGTGTCCCCACAATGTCCCCACTGTCCCCAGGAGAACGTGCAGGAGAAGCTCAGCCTGATCCACGGGTTCCTGCCCCCAATGTCCCCACACTGTCCCCAGTGTCCCCACACTGTTCCTGGTGTCCCCATGGTGTCCCCAATGTCCCCACTGTCCCCAGGAGAGCGTGCAGGAGAAGCTCAGCCTGATCCACGGGTTCCTGCCCCTGATGTCCCCACATTGTCCCTGGTGTCCCCAATGTCCCCACACTGTCCCCACTGTCCCCACGGTGTCCCCACTGTCCCCAGTGTCCCCACTGTCCCCAGGAGAGCGTGCAGGAGAAGCTCAGCCTGATCCACAGGTTCCTGTCCCTGGTGTCCCCACACTGTCCCCAGTGTCCCCACACTGTTCCTGATGTCCCCAGTGTCCCCATGGTGTCCCCCCTGTCCCCAGGAGAGCGTGCAGGAGAAGCTCAGCCTGATCCACAGGTTCCTGTCCCTGGTGTCCCCACACTGTCCCCAGTGTCCCCATGGTGTCCCCACGGTGTCCCCAATGTCCCCCCTGTCCCCAGGAGAGCGTGCAGGAGAAGCTCAGCCTGATCCACGGGTTCCTTCAGGCCGAGGTGCAGCTGCAGCTCAACGAGCTCGAGGCCAAACTGCGCCGGGAGGAGCTTTCCGAGGTCAGAGCCCAAACACAGCGGGATAAACAACGGGATTTGGGGTAAAACACCGGGATTTGGGATAAAACACCGGGATAAAACACCAGGATTTGGGATAAATCACTGGGATTTGGGATAAAACACCAGGATTTGGGATAAAACACTGGGATAAAACACCATGATTTGGGATAAAATGCCAGGATAAAACACTGGGATTTGGGATAAAACACTGGGATAAAACACTGGGATTCAGGATAAAACACCAGGATTTGGGATAAAACACCAGGATTTGGGATAAATCACTGGGATTTGGGATAAAACACCAGGATTTGGGATAAAACACTGGGATAAAACACCGTCATTTGGGATAAAATGCCAGGATAAAACACTGGGATAAAACACCGTGATTTGGGATAAAATGCCAGGATAAAACACTGGGATTTGGGAGCAAACCCCGGGATTTGGGATAAAACCCCAAAAAAAACCCAGGATTTGGGCTCAGCCCCATTTCTCCCCATCCCCAGGAGCGTTACCTGGCCAAGGTGAGGGGTTTGGGGTCACAGCCTGGGAAACCCCAGGATTTGGGATCAGGAAGAGGCCAGGATTTGGGATTGGGAACAGACCAGGATTTGGGATCGGGAACAGACCAGGATTTGGGATCGGGAACAGACCAGGATTTGGGAATGGGAACAGACCAGGATTTGGGATTGGGAACAGACCAGGATTTGGGATTGGGAACAGACCAGGATTTGGGATCGGGAACAGACCAGGATTTGGGAATGGGAACAGACCAGGATTTGGGATTGGGAACAGACCAGGATTTGGGATTGGGAACAGACCAGGATTTGGGATCGGGAACAGACCAGGATTTGGGATTGGGAACAGACCAGGATTTGGGATCGGGAACAGACCAGGATTTGGGATCAGGAACAGACCAGGATTTGGGATCTGGAACAGGCCAGGATTTGGGAATGGGAACAGACCAGGATTTGGGATCAGGAACAGACCAGGATTTGGGATTGGGAACAGACCAGGATTTGGGAATGGGAACAGACCAGGATTTGGGATCGGGAACAGACCAGGATTTGGGATTGGGAACAGACCAGGATTTGGGAATGGGAACAGACCAGGATTTGGGATCAGGAACAGACCAGGATTTGGGATTGGGAACAGACCAGGATTTGGGAATGGGAACAGACCAGGATTTGGGATCAGGAACAGACCAGGATTTGGGATCTGGAACAGGCCAGGATTTGGGAATGGGAACAGACCAGGATTTGGGAATGGGAACAGACCAGGATTTGGGATCTGGAACAGGCCAGGATTTGGGAATGGGAACAGACCAGGATTTGGGCTCAGCCCCAGGTGCTCCCCATCCCCAGGAGCGTTACCTGGCCAAGGTGAGGGATTTGGGGTCACAGCCTGGGAAACCCCAAGGTCTGGGATCAGGAAGAGGCCAGGATTTGGGATAAAACCCCAAAAAACCCATAATTTTGTGCTCACACCCCCATTTCCCCCCCAGGAACGTTACCTGTCCAAGGTGAGGGATTTGGGAATAGGAAACCCCATGATTTGTGCTCACCCCCTTTCCCCCCCCAGGAGCGTTACCTGTCCAAGGTGAAGGCTCTGCTGCGCCAGGAGCTCTGGGCTCAGAATGGCAACGGCGCCTACGGCAGCGACGAGGACTCGGAGCGCGCCGGGGACGGGGACGGGGACGAGGACGGGGCCATGGAGCTCGAGGAGGTGACACCGGCACCGTCCCCGTCCTGCTCCGGCCCCGCTGGGAGGGCACGGAAACCCCGCAGGGGCCGCTCCAACGGCGACGCCAAAAGTAACACTTTGGGGGGTGGTTTGGGGTGTAAATGGGGGTTCCTGGGGAGGGTGGAGAGGGAGAGGACCTCGGGGAGGGTTTGGGGTGTTCTGAGTTTGGGGTGTTTTGGGTTTGGGGTGTGGTGATTTCCATTGGGATGGAGAGGGGAAGAAAATTAACAGTTTGGGGTTTTTCCCCTGGGGGTGTTTTGGGGTGTAAATGGGGGTTCCTGGAGGTGGAGAGGGGGAGGACCTTGAGGAGAGTTTTGGGGTGTTTTGGGTTTGGGGTCTCCTGGGTTTGGGGTGTGGTGATTCCCATTGGGATGGAGAGAAGGGGAACTTTGGGAAGGGTTTGGGACTGGGATGAAGAGGGGAAGAAAAGTAATGGTTTGGAGGTTTCTCCTGGGGGTGTTTTGGGGTGTAAATGGGGGTTCCTGAGGAGGGTGGAGAGGTTTGGGGTGTTTTGGGTTTGGGGTGTGGTGATTCCCATTGGGATGGAGAGAGGGGAAACCTTGGGAAGAGTTTTGGGATCTCCTCAGGAAGGATTTGGGATCCCCTCAGGAAGGGGTTTGGGATCTCCTTGGGAAGGGATTCGGGAAAGGATTTGGGAACCCCTCAGGAAGGGATTTGGGAAGGGATTTGGGATCTCCTCAGGAAGGGATTTGGAATCCCCTCGGGAAGGGATTTGGGATCTCCTCAGGAAGGATTTGGGAAGGGATTTGGGATCCCCTCAGGAAGGATTTGGGAAGGGATTTGAGAACCCCTCAGGAATGATTTGGGATCATTTGGATTTGGATTCCCCGCAGGGTCTCCGGGCAGCTCCCGCGTCACGCGCAGCTCCGGCCGCCAGCCGTCCATCCTCAGCTTCCTGTCCAAAGGGTCAGTGCCCGGGGGTCCCCCTCCTGTCCCTCATCCCACCACCCCAAACCCTTCCCTGTCCCCAAAAACCCAGCCTGGGTCCACCCCCAGATCCTCATCCCACCACCCCAAACCCTTCCCTGTCCCCAAAACCCCATCCTGGGTCCACCCCCAGATCTTGTCCCTCATCCCCCCACCCCAAACCCTTCCCTGTCCCCAAAACCCCATCCTGGGTCCACCCCCAGATCCAACAAGCGGAAATCGGAGGAGGCCAACGGGGAGGTGAAGCCGGAGCTGATGAACCTGGAGAAGGAGGAGGAGGAGGAGCTGGAGGAGAAGGTCGGTGGTGACATCCCAGACCTGTCCCAGGTCATTTTTGGGGTGATTTCCCGGGATTTTGGTCAGTGGTGACATCCCAAACCCATCCCGGATCATTTTTGGGGTGATTTCCTGGGATTTTCTCAGTGGTGACATCCCAGACCTGTCCTGGGTCATTTTTGGGGTGATTTCCTGGGATTTCAGTCAGTGGTGACATCCCAGACCTGTCCTGGGTCATTTTTGGGGTGATTTCCTGGGATTTCAGTCAGTGGTGACATCCCAGACCTGTCCTGGGTCATTTTTTGGGTAATTTCCCAGAATTTTGGCCACTCATGGACTGGATTTTCCTTCTCCTTTTCTCTTTTTTTTTTTTTTTTCTTTTTCTCCAGGATCAAGATGAGAAAAGGATGAAAATGGAAACCAAAGATGGGTGAGGAAAACAAGAACTTTTCCAACCAGAACTTTGTCCCGGTGACGGCGACACCGACACCAATGATGTCACAGCTCCACATCCCAAAATTCCATTTTTTCCCTCTCCCAGGTCGGAAATCAAAGATGAAATCCCTCAGGTTAAAATCACAGCTTCTGCTAAAGTACGTTTTTCCTCATTGGAGTTTCTCAATTCCTTAAAACTCCTGAATTTTGGGGTTTTTTTTGGGATGAGTTGGATTATCCTATGAGAAAACCACCCCATTCCCAGCTGCTTCAACTTCCCAAAACCAAACACAGCTGGGGGTTGGTTCTGATGGGGTAAAACCATCAGATTTTCTTAAAAATCTGCTGATAACTCCAGAAATAACTTTTCCACAGACCACCCCTCCAAAATGCCTCGACTGCCGGCAATACCTGGACGACCCCGACCTCAAATTCTTCCAAGGAGACCCCGACGACGCCGTAAGGGAATCCAAACCTTCTTTCCTCCAGCTCAGGGAAAAGGCAATAAAAATTAATTAATCCCATTTTTTTTGGTGTTGTTTTACCAGCTGGAAGAGCCCGAGATGCTGACGGACGAACGTTTGTCCATTTTTGACGCCAACGAGGACGGCTTCGAGAGCTACGAGGACCTTCCCCAGCACAAAGTCACCTCCTTCAGGTGAGATTCACCTGGAGATGATTCCCCTGTGGGATTTTCCTTCTGGAATTGTGTCCCCACGAGGCCCTTTCCTGTCCCCTCAACAGCGTCTATGACAAGAGGGGACACCTGTGTCCCTTCGACACCGGCCTCATCGAGAGGAACATCGAGCTCTACTTCAGCGGCGTCGTCAAACCCATCTACGACGACAACCCCTGCCTGGACGGTGAGAGAACACCCAAAATTCCAGGGAATTTCAAGGAATTTTTTGAGATTTCCAGATGGGAATTTGGCAGGATTTTTTTTTTGGATTTTTTATTTTTTTTTTGGGGTTTGGTAGGTGGGGTGAGAGCCAAGAAGTTGGGGCCCATCAATGCCTGGTGGATCACGGGCTTCGACGGAGGGGAGAAGGCCTTGATTGGCTTCAGCACAGGTGAGTGAGGGGTTTGGGAAGGGTTTGGGGGGATTTTGGGGTTTTTGGGTTGGTTTGGGCTTTTTTTGGGTTGGTTTTGAGGTTTTTTGGGTTTGTTTTTGGGTTATTTTGGGCTTTTTTGGGGTTATTTTGGGCTTTTTTGGGGTTATTTTGGGGGTTTTTTTGGGTTGGTTTTGAGGTTTTTTGGGTTTGTTTTTGGGTTATTTTGGGTTTGTTTTTGGGTTATTTTGGGCTTTTTTTGGGGTTGGTTTTGAGTTATTTTGGGTTGGTTTTGGGTTATTTTGGGCTTTTTTTGGGTTTGGTTTTGGGTTATTTTGGGGTTTTTTTTGGGTTGGTTTTGAGGTTTTTTGGGTTTGTTTTTGGGTTATTTTGGGCTTTTTTTGGGTTTGTTTTTGGGTTATTTTGGGCTTTTTTTGGGTTGGTTTGGGGTTATTTTGGGCTTTTTTTGGGTTTGGTTTTGGATTATATTAGGGGTTTTTTTGGGTTGGTTTTGAGGTTTTTTGGGTTTGTTTTTGGGTTATTTTGGGCTTTTTTTGGTTTGGTTTTGAGTCTTTTTGGGTTATTTTGGGCTTTTCTTGGGTTGGTTTTGAGTTATTTTGGGCTTTTTTGGGGTTGGTTTGGGGTTATTTTGGGTTTGTTTTTGGGTTGGTTTGGGGTTATTTTGGGGTTTTTTTGGGTTGGTTTGGGGTTATTTTGGGGTTTTTTTGGGGTTGGTTTGGGGTTATTTTGGGCTTTTTTTGGGTTATTTTGGGCTTTTTTTGGGTTGGTTTGGGGTTATTTTGGGGTTTTTTTGGGTTGGTTTTGGGTTATTTTGGGCTTTTTTTGGGTTGGTTTTGAGTTATTTTGGGCTTTTTTGGGGTTGGTTTGGGGTTATTTTGGGTTTGTTTTTGGGTTGGTTTGGGGTTATTTTGGGGTTTTTTTGGGTTGGTTTGGGGTTATTTTGGGGTTTTTTTGGGGTTGGTTTGGGGTTATTTTGGGCTTTTTTTGGGTTATTTTGGGTTTTTTTTGGGTTGGTTTTGGGCTTTTTTGGGTTGGTTTTGAGTTATTTTGGGGTTTTTTGGGATTGTGAGGGGAGGGTTTCAGGGTTTTTGCCCTTTTTCCTTTTTTGAGGAGAACCCCCCTTTTTTCCCCAAAAAAATCCCACAATTTTGGGAGAACCTCCTTATTTTTTCCCCCCAAAAATCTCACAATTTTGGTGACAACCCCCATTCTTTTTCCCCAAAATCCCACAATTTTGGTGACAACCCTCCCCCAGAATCCCACAATTTTGGGGAGAACTCCCCCTTTTTTTTCCCCAAAAAATCCCACAATTGTGTTGAGAACCCCCATTTTTTCCCAAAAAAATCCCGCAATTTTGGGGATTTCCCCCCCATTTTTCCCCAAAAAATCCCACAATTTTGGGGATTTCCCCCCTATTTTTTCCCAAAAAAATCCCACAATTTTGGGGATTTCCCCCCCATTTTTTCCACAAAAAATCCCACAATTTTGGGGATTTCCCCCCTATTTTTTCCCCCAAAAAATCCCACAATTTTGGTGACAACCCCCCTATTTTTTCCCCCCAAAATCCCACAAATTTTGGGATTTCCCTCCGCAGCCTTTGCTGACTACATCCTGATGGAGCCGAGCGAGGAGTACGCGCCCACCTTTGCCCTGATGCAGGAGAAGATCTACATGAGCAAGATCGTGGTGGAGTTTCTGCAGAACAACCCCCACGTCAGCTACGAGGACCTGCTCAACAAGATCGAGGTGACGGTGCCACCGTGGTGTCACCTCCCTGAGGTGACAGTGCCACTGTGGTGTCACCTCCCTGTGGTGACAGTGCCACTGTGGTGTCACCTCCCCGCGGTGTCACCTCCTCACCCTTCTCAACCATCCCCAACCTTGGTGACCCTTGGAATGGGTGATCTGGGGAGGAGTCAGTGGCCATTCTTGACCATCCCCAACCAATCCCAACCATCCCCAACCCTTCCCAACCAATCCCAACCATCCCAAACCATCTCCAGCCCTTCCCAACCCTCCCCAACCCTCCCCAACCCTTCCCAACCCTTCCCCAACCCTCCCCAACCCTCCCCAACCATCCCCAACCCTTCCCAACCATCCCAAACAATCTCAAACCCTTCCCAACCATTTCCAGCCCTTCCCACCCAATCCCAACCCTTCCCAACCCTTCCCAACCCTTCCCAACCATCTCCAACCCTTCCCAACCATCTCCAACCCTCCCCAACTCTTCCCAACCCTTCCCAACCAGTCCCAAACTCCCCCCAGACCACGGTGCCGCCGGCCGGGCTCAACTTCAACCGTTTCACGGAGGACTCTCTGCTGCGCCACGCCCAGTTCGTGGTGGAGCAGGTGGAGAGTTACGACGAGGCCGGCGACAGCGACGAGCCCCCCGTGCTCATCACGCCCTGCATGAGGGACCTCATCAAGCTGGCCGGGGTCACCCTGGGCAAGAGGTGAGGTTTGGGGGTAAAAAACCCAAAATTGGGAAAATCCGGATAAAATTTGTCAGGATTTGGGCTCTGGGGTCTCAGTTTTGGGGAAATCCGGCCCAAAATTGGGGGATTCTCATGCCTGGCATGAGTGACCTCGTCAAGCTGGGGTCACCCTGGGCAAGAGGTGAGATTTGGGGGCAAAAAACCCAAAATTGGGAAAATCTGGATAAAATTTGGGCAGATTTGGGCTCTGGGGTCTCAATATTGGGGAAATCTGCCCCAAAATTGGGAGATTCTCATGCCTGACCTTATCAATCTAGGGTCACCCTGGGAAAGAGGTGAAGTTTGGGGGTAAAAACCCCAAAATCGGGAAAATCCAGACAAAATTTGTCAGGATTTGGGCTTTGGGGTCTCAGTTTTGGAGAAATCCGGCCCAAAATTGGGAGATTCTCATGCCTGACCTCATCAAGCTGGGGTCACCCTGGGCAAGAGGTGAAGTTTGGGGGTAAAAACCACCAAAATCGGGAAAATCCGGTTAAAATTTGGGAGGGTTTGGGTTCTGGGGTCTCAGTTTTGGAGAAATCTGGCCCAAAATTGGGAGATTCTCATGCCTGACCTCATCAAGCTGGGGTCACCCTGGGAAAGAGGTGAAGTTTGGGGGAAAAAAACCTAAAATCGGGAAAATCTGGATAAAATTTGTCAGGATTTGGGCTCTGGGGTCTCAGTTTTGGGGAAATCCGGCCCAAAATTGGGGGATTCTCATGCCTGACCTCATCAAGCTGGGGTCACCCTGGGAAAGAGGTGAAGTTTGGGGGTAAAATACCTGAAATCAGGAGGATCTGCCAAAAATTTGGGTGGGTTTGGGTTTTGTGGCCACAAAACTGGGAGAATTCAACTGAAATCGGGCGTGTCCTGAGCGCTGTCCCCGCCCCGCAGGCGCGCCGTGCGGCGCCAGGCCATCCGCCACCCCACGCGCATCGACAAGGACAAGGGTCCCACCAAGGCCACCACCACCAAGCTGGTGTACCTCATCTTCGACACCTTCTTCTCGGAGCAGATCGAGAAGGACGAGCGCGAGGAGGACAAGGAGAACGCCACCAAGCGCCGGCGCTGCGGCGTCTGCGAGGTGACCCGGGGTCCCTCCCCAGGCCCGCGGGGGTGCGGTTGTGGGGTTTGGGTGGTTGGGGTTGGGAGGGTCTTCCGACCTTGGTCGATGTCATGGGTTGGGTTGGTTTGTCTTGGAGGAGTCCCAGTGTTGGCCAAGGTCAGTGTCATGGATTGGTTGGTCTTGAAGGACTCCCAGCATTGGCCAAGGTCAATGTCATGGGTTGGGTTGGTTGGTCTTGGAGGACTCCCAGTGTTGGCCAAGGTCAGTGTCATGGGTTGGGTTGGGTTGGTTTGTCTTGGAGGACGTTTCCAACCTTGGTCAATGTCATGGGTTGGGTTGGTTGGTCTTGGAGGAGTCCCAGCGTTGGCCAAGGTCAATGTCATGGGTTGGTTTGTCTTGGAAAACTCTTTCAACCTTGGTCAATGTCATGGGTTGGTTGGTCTTGGAGGACTCCCAGCGTTGGCCAAGGTCCATGTCATGGATTGGTTGGTCTTGAAGGACTCCCAGTGTTGGCCAAGGTCAATGTCATGGGTTGGGTTGGTTGGTCTGAAGGACTACCAGCATTGGCCAAGGTCAATGTCATGGGTTGGGTTGGTTTGTCTTGGAGGATGTTTCCAACCTTGGTCGATGTCATGGGTTGGGTTGGTTTGTCTTGGAGAACTCTTTCAACCTTGGTCAATGCCATGGGTTGGTTTGTCTTGGAGGACTCTTCCAACTTTGGTCAACGTCAGTGTCATGGGTTGGGTTGGTTTGTCTTGGAGGACTCCCAGTGTTGGCCAAGGTCAATGTCATGGGTTGGGTTGAGTTGATCTTGGAGGACTTTTCCAGTCTTGGTCAATGTCAACGTCATGAGTTGGGTTGAGTTGATCTTGGAGGACTCTTCCAACCTGGATCAACCAACCCCAACCTCCCAACCCGGTCACCCCATGGGGCTCTTGCAGCAGCTTCCCCGTCCCCAGGGAGTGTTCCTGGTGTCCCCAATGTCACCGGTGTCCCCTGAGGGCATTCCCGGTGTCACCTGTGTCACCGGTGTCCCTGTGCCGTGCCAGGTGTGCCAGCAGCCCGAGTGTGGCAAGTGCAAGGCGTGCCAGAACATGGTCAAGTTCGGGGGCAGCGGCCGCAGCAAACAGGCGTGTCTGCAGAGGAGGTGGGTGGCCTTGTCACCAATGTCCCTGTCCCCCAGTGTCCCTGTCCCCAGTGTCCCCTGTCCACAGTGTCCCCTGTCCACAGTGTCCCCAGTGTCCCCAGTGTCCCTGTCCCCAGTGTCCCCAGTGTCCCTGTCACCAGTGTCCCTGTCACCAGTGTCCACAGTGTCCCCAGTGTCCCCTGTCCCCAGTGTCCCCTGTCCCCAGTGTCCCCTGTCCCCCAGTGTCCCTGTCCTCAGTGTCCCCAGTGTCCCTGTCCCCAGTGTCCCCAGTGTCCCTGTCACCAGTGTCCCTGTCACCAGTGTCCACAGTGTCCCCAGTGTCCCCTGTCCCCAGTGTCCCCTGTCCCCCAGTGTCCCTGTCCTCAGTGTCCCTGTCCCCAGTGTCCCCAGTGTCCCCTGTCCCCAGTGTCCCCTGTCCCCAGTGTCCCCAGTGTCCCCAGTGTCCCTGTCCCCAGTGTCCCCCAATGTCCCCAGTGTCCCCAGTGTCCCCAGTGTCCCCTGTCCCCAGTGTCCCTGTCCCCAGTGTCCCCAGTGTCCCCTGTCCCCAGTGTCCCCAGTGTCCCCAGTGTCCCTGTCCCCAGTGTCCCCTGTCCTTAGTGTCCCCTGTCCCCAGTGTCCCCAGTGTCCCCAGTGTCCCCTGTCCCCAGTGTCCCCTGTCCCCAGTGTCCCCAGTGTCCCCAGTGTCCCTGTCCCCAGTGTCCCCCAATGTCCCCAGTGTCCCCAGTGTCCCCAGTGTCCCCTGTCCCCAGTGTCCCTGTCCCCAGTGTCCCCAGTGTCCCCTGTCCCCAGTGTCCCCAGTGTCCCCAGTGTCCCCTGTCCCCAGTGTCCCCAGTGTCCCCAGTGTCCCTGTCCCCAGTGTCCCCTGTCCTTAGTGTCCCCTGTCCCCAGTGTCCCCAGTGTCCCCAGTGTCCCCTGTCCCCAGTGTCCCCTGTCCCCAGTGTCCCCAGTGTCCCCAGTGTCCCTGTCCTCAGTGTCCCCAGTGTCCCCAGTGTCCCTGTCCCCAGTGTCCCCTGTCCCCAGTGTCCCTTTCCCAACATCCCTGTCCCCAGTGTCCCTGTCCCCAAACCCAAGTGTCCTCTCCCCAAACCCCCTGTCCCTGTCCCCAAATCTCCCATCCCTGTCCCCAAACCCAACTGTCCCTGTCCCCAAATCCCCTGTCCCTGTCCCCAAATCTCCCATCCCTGTCCCCAAACCTCGGTGTCCCCATCCCTGTCCCCAAATCTCCCATCCCTGTCCCCAAACCCAACTGTCCTATCCCCAAACCCCCCATCCCTGTCTCCAAATCCCCCTGTCCCTGAGCCCTCCCAGTCCCCGGTGTCACCCCGTGTCCCCGGTGCCACCACAGGTGTCCCAACCTGGCGGTGCGGGAGGCGGACGAGGACGAGGAGGTGGATGACAACATCCCCGAGGTGCCCTCGCCCAAGAAGATGCTCCAGGGCCGCAAGAAGAAACAGAACAAGAGCCGCATCTCCTGGGTCGGGGAGCCCGTCAAGGTGAGACACCTGCGCAGGTGAGGGGGCTGGAAAGGTGAGGGGACAGGAGCAGGTGAGGGGAGCTGGACAGGTGAGGGGACCTGTCCAGGTGAGGGATCTGTCCAGATGAGATCAGAGTTGGATTTTGTGGGTGAAGGAGCCCCTCCAGGTGAGGGCCCCCCCAGGTGAGGCCGTACCTGTGTCCCGGCAGAGCGATGGCAAGAAGGATTATTACCAACGTGTCTGCATCGACTCCGAGACCCTGGAGGTGGGAGACTGCGTGTCCGTGAGCCCCGACGACCCCACCAAGCCCCTCTACCTGGCCAGGTGAGATCTATGTGTTCTCACAGGGGTGGGGACATCCCTGGTGACCCCACCAAGCCCCTCTACCTGGCCAGGTGTGTTCTCCATGTTCCCTGGGGTGGGGACATCCTTTAGTGACCCCACCAAGCCCCTCTACCTGGCCAGGTGAGATCTCTGTGTTCTCACAGGGGTGGGGAACATCCTTTACTGACCCCACCAAGCCCCTCTACCTGGCCAGGTGAGATCTATGTGTTCTCACAGGGGTGAGGAACATCTCTGATGACCCCACCAAGCCCCTCTACCTGGCCAGGTGTGTTCTCCGTGTTCCCATGGGGTGGGGAACATCCTTTACTGACCCCACCAAGCCCCTCTACCTGGCCAGGTGTGTTCTCTGTGTTCCCATGGGGTGGGGACATCCTTTAGTGACCCCACCAAGCCCCTCTACCTGGCCAGGTGTGTTCTCTGTGTTCCCATGGGGTGGGGACATCCCTGGTGACCCCACCAAGCCCCTCTACCTGGCCAGGTGTGTTCTCTGTGTTCCCATGGGGTGGGGACATCCCTAATGACCCCAGCAAGCCCCTCTACCTGGCCAGGTGTGTTCTCCATTCTCCCATGGCCTTGGGGACACGGAGACATCCCTGATGATGGGGTTCTGGCCTTGGGGACATGGGGACGTCCCTGATGATGGGGTTCTCCATTGTCCCATGACCTTGGGGACATGGGGACATCCCTGATGACCCCACCAAGCCAGATGTGTTCTCCATTGTCCCATGGCCTTGGGGACATCCCTGATGGAGGTGTCCCCCTCATGGCCTTGGGGACATCCCTGATGATGCTGTCCCCACTCCATGGCCTTGGGGACAGGGGACATCCCTGATGATGGGGTTCTCCATTCTCCCGTGGCCTTGGAGACATGGGGACATCCCTGATGATGGGGGTGTCCCCCTCATGGCCTTGGGGACACGGGGACACCCCTGTGACCCTCCACCCCCCCTCAGGGTGACGGCCATGTGGGAGGACAGCGGTGGCCAGATGTTCCACGCCCACTGGTTCTGTCCTGGCTCGGACACCGTCCTGGGGGCCACCTCGGACCCCCTGGAGCTGTTCCTGGTGGACGAGTGCGAGGACATGCAGCTCTCCTACATCCACGGCAAGGTCAACGTCATCTACAAGGCGCCCTCGGACAACTGGGCCATGGAGGTGCGTGTGGTCAGCGCGGCCGGGCTCCGGACAGGGCTGGTCAGTGTGGCTGGACTCCGGACAGGGCTGGTCAGTGTGGCTGGGCTCCGGACAGGGCTGGTCAGTGTGGCTGGGCTCCGGACAGGGCTGGTCAGTGTGGCTGGGCTCCGGACAGGGCTGGTCAGTGTGGCTGGGCTCCGGACAGGGCTGGTCAGTGTGGCCGGGCTCTGGACAGGGCTGGTCAGTGCGGCCAGGCTCCGGACAGGGCTGGTCAGTGTGTCCAGACTCCGGACAGAGCTGGTCAGTGTGTCCAGACTCCGGACAGAGCTGGTCAGTGTGGCCGGGCTCAGGACAGGGCTGGTCAGTGTGTCCGGACTCCGGACAGGGCTGGTCAGTGTGTCCGGGCTCCGGACAGGGCTGGTCAGCACTGCTGACCGATATCCTGGTGGTCAGCACCGTGGGCTCCGGACAGGGCTGGTCAGTGTGGCCGGGCTCTGGCCAATATCCTGGTCAGCATGGCTGGACTCCGGCCAGTATCCCAGATGTAATGTGTATATATATATATATATATATATATATATATAAATTTTTTTTAAAAATATATATAATTGTAATATATATAAAATATGTAATATATGTATAATATATATAGAATACATAACCTGTATGTATTATATGTATATAACGTGTAATATGTATTTTATATATATTTATATATATTTTTTATATATACGTTTATATATAAATATATATATTTATATATATATATAAAGTATACATTTTTTTAATTTTTTTTTTTTTAATTTACCACCACCCACTAGAAATTCCCCAACCCCACCTCTCACGTACCTTTTCTCCCCTTTTTTTTTTTTCTTTCCCAGGGCGGTCTGGACACGGAGATCAAGATGGTCGAGGACGACGGGAGGACCTATTTCTACCAGATGTGGTACGACCAGGAGTACGCGCGCTTCGAGAGCCCGCCCGGCGCGCGCCCCAGCGACGACAACAAGTACAAGTCAGTCTTTCTCCTTCTTTTAAATAAAAACCCACAAATTTTTTGATATTTTTAACAATTTTTTTGATGATTTTGCGGTGTTTTTTCGGTAGGTTTTGTATGAGCTGTGCCAGACTGGACGAGGTGAGGCACAAGGAGATCCCCAAAGTGGCCGAGCCCTTGGAAGAGGCCGACGGGAAGATGTTTTACGCCGCCGCCACCAAGAACGGCGTCCAGTACCGGCTCGGCGACGGCGTCTACCTGCTGCCCGACGCCTTCTCCTTCAGGTGGGACGGGGAAAATGTGTCTTCAGGGTGAGATTCAAGTGGTTTTTGGGTTTATCACCTGTAAATTGGGGTGTGGTGTCCCCAATTTCTGGAGTTTCTGGAGTAAAAGTGAAGCCGAAATATTTTGAGGATTTTTTAGGGGGATTTTTGAGGATTTTTTGGGAGGATTTTTGAAGATTCTTGGGGGGATTTTTGAAGATTTTCGAGGATTTTTTTAGGAGATTTTTGGAGAGATTTTGAGGATTTTTTAGGGGATTTTTGAGGATTTTTGGGAGGGGATTTTTGAGGATTTTTAGGGGGATTTTTGAGGATTTTTGGGTGAGGATTTTCGAGGATCTTTAGGGGTTTTTGCAGATTTTTGAGGGGATTTTTGTGGGGGGATTTATTGAAGATTTTGGGGGGATTTTTGAGGATTTTTTTGGGGGGGATTTTTGAAGATTTTGGGGTGATAAATGATAGAACCCATTTACCTGCTGCCCGACGCCTTCTCCTTCAGGTGGGACGGGGAAATGTGTCTTCAGGGTGAGATTCAAGTGGTTTTTGGGTTTATCACCTGTAAATTGGGGTGTGGTGTCCCAGATTTCTGGAGTTTCTGGAGTAAGAACGAGTGCGATTTTTTTTTTTGTGTATTTTTGGGGGGATTTTTGAAGATTTTTGAGGATTTTTTTGGGGATTTTTAAGGATTTTTGGGGGGATTTTTGAGGATTTTTGTGTGGGGATTTTTGAAGATTTTTGTGTGGGAATTTTTGAAAATTTTTGAGGATTTTTAGGGGGATTTTTGAGGATTTTTGTGTGAGGATTTTTGTGTGGGAAGTTTTGAGAATTTTTAGGGGGATTTTTGAGGATTTTTGAGGATTTTTAGGGTGATTTTTGAGGATTTTTGGGGGGATTTTTGTGTGGGGATTTTTGAGGATTTTTAGGGGGATTTTTTAAGGATTTTTGTGGGGATTTTTGAGGATTTTTGTGGGGGATTTTTGAGGATTTTTTGGGGCATTTTTGAAGATCTTTGAAGATTTTTGTGTGAGAATTTTTGAGGATTTTTGTGTGGGGATTTTTGAGGATTTTTGTGGGGGATTTTTTAAGATTTTTGGGGGAAAAGTGATAGAACCAATTTAGGTTTGGAGACCCCTTCAAGGTCCCTTAATCCCAACTCTTGACCCAACTTTGGTTGGACAAATCACGATCAAAGCTGGAAAACCCTTCCAAGATTCCCCATTTCCAACTCTTCACCCAACTTTTGGTCAATAAATCCAAATTCCAGACTCACAGAACCAACCAAGATCAGCAAACCCCTCCAACACTCATCACCCCAACAAAAAAACCCCACAAAATCACGACCAAACCCATAAAACACCCCCCAAACTCCACCTCCCACCCCCCAACCTCCACCTCCCACCCCCCAAATCTCATTTTTTGGATTTATTTCCCCCTCCCTCAGCGTGAAGCCGGCCAGCCCGGCCAAGAGACCTCAATTCCAGCTCTTGACCCAACCTTTGACAAAAAAATCCAAATCAAACTCAGAAAACCCCTCCGAGACCCTCAATCCCAACTCTTTACCCAACTTTGGTTGGATAAATTTGAATTCCAGAATCACAGAACCAACCAAGATCAGGAGACCCCTCCAAGACCCTCAATCCCAACTCTTTGCCCAACTTTTGGTTGGATAAATTCGAATTCCAGCCTCACAGAACCAACCAAGATCAGCAAACCCCTCCAACACTCATCACCCCAACAAAAAAAACCCCACAAAATCACGACCAAACCCATAAAAACCCCCCAAACTCCACCTCCCACCCCCCAAACTCCACCTCCCACCCCCCAAACTCCACCTCCCACCCCCCAAATCTCATTTTTTGGATTTATTTCCCCCTCCCTCAGCGTGAAACCGGCCAGCCCGGCCAAGAGACCTCAATTCCAACTCTTGACCCAACTTTAGACAAAAAAATCCAAATCAAACTCAGAAAACCCCTCCAAGACCCTCAATCCCAACTCTTCACCCAACTTTGGTTGGATAAATTCGAATTCCAGAATCACAGAACCAACTAAGATGAGCAAACCCCTCCAACACTCATCACCCCCAACCAAAAAAAATTTAAAATCACAACCAAACCCATAAAACACCCCCCAAACTCCACCTCCCACCCCCCAAACTCCACCTCCCACCCCCCAAATCTCATTTTTTTGGATTTATTTCCCCCTCCCTCAGCGTGAAACCGGCCAGCCCGGCCAAGAGGCCCAAGAAAGAGGCCGTGGACGAGGAGCTGCACCCCGAGCACTACAGGAAATACTCCGAGTACATCAAGGGCAGCAACCTGGACGCCCCCGAGCCCTTCCGCGTGGGGAGGATCAAGAGCATCTTCTGCGGCCTCCGCGGCAACGGCAAACCCAACGAGGCCGACATCAAGATTTGTGTTTATAAGTTTTATAGGTGAGTTAAATAGGTTTTTTTTGGGATTTTTTGGGGATTTATGGGGATTTTTTAGGAATTTTTTTGTGGATTTTTTAGGGTTTTTTTTTTAATTTTTGGGGATTTTTAGGGGGATTTTTGAGGTTTTATTTTATTTTTGGTGATTTTTTTTGGGATTTTTTGGGATTTTTTTAGGCTTTTTTGAGGATTTTCTAGGGATTTTTTGTGGGGTTTTTTTTGAGAAGTTTTGGGGATTTTTGGGGGGATTTTTGAGGACTTTTTTTGATTTTTTGGGATTTTCTACGGATTTTTGAGGGAGTTTTTATGGGGGATTTTTTGGGATTTTTTGAGGATTTTTGGGGGATTTTTTAGGGATTTTTTGAGGGTTTTTTATGGAGGATTTTGGGAGTTTTTTAAAATATATAATTTTAATAATATTTTATATGTGTTATATAGATATATAATTTATATTTTTTTAATTTAAAAAAATATTTTCCTCATTTTTAAAATATTTCCTTCTGTTGGTTGGTTGGTTGGTTGGGTTTTTTTATATATATATATATATACATATATATATAAAATTTAAATAATATTTTATATGTACTATATATATATGTAAAATTATATGTATGTACTTACACGTATTATGTATATTTTTTATATAATATATAAAATATATAATGAATAATATATAAAAATATGTATGTGTTTTATATATAATGTATAATATATAAAATATATCTTTTATATTTAATTTAAATTATGTATAACCTAAATAATCTTTTTATATATTATACATATTTTATATATTGCATCTATTATATATAATATCTATTTTTTATATCTATACATAAAAATATATATATACACATATAATTTTTTTAATTTAATTTTTAAAAAATATTTTCCTCATTTATTTTAAACATCCCCCCACCCCCTGATATATTTTTTACCCTTTCTGTGCCCCCCAGACCCGAGAACACTCACAAATCCAGCAAGGCCAGTTACCACGCCGACATCAACCTGCTCTACTGGAGCGACGAGGAGGCCACGGTGGAGTTCCGGGCGGTGCAGGGCCGGTGCTCGGTGCTCTACGGGGAGGATCTCCAGGAGAGCCTCCAGGAGTACTCCAACGGCGGCCCCGACCGCTTCTACTTCCTCGAGGTGAGGGCTCAGGGGGTCCTGGGGGGTCTCAAGGGGGTCCTGGGGGTCTGGAGATCCCAAGGATGGACAAAAGTTGGGTTTTCCATGGAGAGATTGGGTTTGGAGTGGATACCGAGACTTTGGGAGTGAATTTTGGATGCCAAACCAGAATTGCGGAGGTTTGGATGAGTTCCTGGAGGTCTGGATGAGTTCCTGGGGGTCTGGATGAGTTCCTGGGGCTCTGGATGAGTTCCTGGGGGTCTGGATGAATTCCAGAGGGTCTGGATGAGTTCCTGGGGCTCTGGAGACCCCAAGGATGGAGAAAAGTTGGGTTTTCCATGGAGGGATTTGGTTTCGAGACGGTTCTCAGAATTTTGGGAGTGAATTTTGGATGTTGAACTGAGTTTTGAAGGGTCTGGATGAGTTCCAGAGGGTCTGGATGAGTTCCTGGGGGTCTGGATGAATTCCAGGGGGTCTGGATGAGTTCCTGGGGGTCTGGATGAATTCCAGAGGGTCTGGATAAATTCCAGAGGGTCTGGATGAGTTCCTGGGGCTCTGGAGACCCCAAAGATGGAGAAAAGTTGGGGTTTTCCATGGAGGGATTGGGTTTCAAGGCGGTTCTCAGATTTTTGGGAGTGAATTTTGGATGTTGAACTGCGTTTTGAAGGGTCTGGATGAGTTCCAGAGGGTCTGGATGAGTTCCTGGGGGTCTGGATGAGTTCCAGAGGGTCTGGATGAGTTCCTGGGGGTCTGGATGAGTTCCTGGAGGTCTCAGTGAGTTCCTGGGGGTCTGGAGATCCCAAGGATGGAGAAAAGTTGGGGTTTCCATGGAGAGATTGGGTTTGGAGTGGATACCGAGACTTTGGGAGTGAATCTTGGAGACCAAACTGGGTTTTTAAGGGTTTCGATGAGTTCCTGGAGATCTGGAGATCCCAAAGATGGACAAAAGTTGGGTTTTCCATGGAGGGATTGGGTTTGGAGCTGGTTCTGAGATTTTCAAGAGTGAATTTTGGATGCTAAACCAGAATTGCGGAGGTTTGGATGAATTTCTGAGGGTCTGGATGAGCTCCTGGGGGTCTGGATGAGTTCCTGGGGGTCTGGATGAGTTCCTGGGGGTCTGGATGAGTTCCTGGGGGTCTGGATGAGTTCCTGAGGGTCTGGATGAGTTCCTGGGGGTCTGGATGAATTCCTGGGGGTCTGGATGAGTTCCTGAGGGTCTGGATGAATTCCAGAGGGTCTGGATGAATTCCTGGGGGTCTGGATGAATTCCTGGGGGTCTGGATGAATTCCTGGGGGTCTGGATGAGTTCCTGAGGGTCTGGATGAATTCCTCGGGGTCTGGATGAATTCCTGGGGGTCTGGATGAGTTCCTGAGGGTCTGGATGAGTTCCTGAGGGTCTGGATGAATTCCAGAGGGTCTGGATGAATTCCTGGGGGTCTGGATGAGTTCCTGAGGGTCTGGATGAGTTCCTGGGGGTCTGGATGAATTCCTGGGGGTCTGGATGAGTTCCTGGGGGTCTGGATGAATTCCTGAGGGTCTGGATGAGTTCCTGGGGGTCTGGATGAGTTCCTGGGGGTCTGGAAATCCCAGGGATGGAGGATCTGGCGTCTCCAGGTGGGTTTTCCATGGAAGAAAATGGATTTGGGGCCGGTTTTGAGACTTTGGGGAGTGAATTTTGGACTGAAATTTGGATTTCCCTGAGCGGGAAAAGCTCCTGGTGCCCAATCCCCAAATCCTGGGGATTTTTTTGTTGATTTTGGGGGTTTTTTGGGGTTTTTTTGGTTTTTTTTCCAGGCTTACAACGCCAAAACCAAAAGCTTTGAGGATCCTCCCAACCACGCCCGGAGCTCCGGGAACAAAGGGAAGGGAAAAGGGAAAGGGAAAGGTGAGGCTGCAAAATGGGGCAGAAAAATGGGGAAAAAATGAGTGGAAAAGGGCAGGAAATGGTGGGAAAAGGGTTGGAAAAAAGGGTGGGAAAGGGGCTGAAAAAAGGGTGGAAAAGGGGCTGAAAAATGGGTGGAAAAGGGGCTAAAAATGGGATGGAAAGGGGAGTGGAAAAGGGCAGAAAATCACAGAAAAGGGCTGGAAAAAGGGTGGAAAATGGGGCAGAAAAATGGGTGGAAAAGACGCTGGAAAAGGGGTGGGAAATGGATGGAAAAGGGGTTGAAAAATCCGGTGGAAAAGGGGCAAAAAAAAGGGGTGGAAAATGGCAGAAAAAAGGGTGGAAAAGAGGCTGAAAATAGGATGGAAAACAGGCAGAAAAAGGGCTGGAAAAAGGGTGAGAAATAGGCAGGAAAAAGGCTGGAAAAGGGGCAGGAAAGGGATGGAAAAAGGGGCAGGAAAACATGGAAATGGGGTGAGAAAAGGACAGAGAAAAGGGTGGAAAAATAAGTGAAAAAAGGGCAGAAAAACAGGTGGAAAAAAGGGTGGAAAAGGGCAGGAAAAAGGGTGGAAAAGGGCAGAAAAAGGGATGGGAAAAGGACAGAAAAAAGGGTGGAAAAGGGCAGAAAAAATTGTGGAAAAAGGGGTGGAAAAAGGGCAGAAAAAAAGGTGGAAAAAGGCCGAAAAAGGGGTGGGAAAAGGGCAGAAAAAAGGGTGGAAAAACGGGTGGAAAAGGGTAGAAAAACAGGTGGAAAAGGAGTGGAAAAAGGACAGAAAAAAGGGTGGGAAAACGGGCAGAAAAAGGGTGGAAAAACGGGTGGAAAAGGGCAGAAAAAAGGGTGGAAAATGGGTGGAAAAAGGGGTGGGAAAAAGGGTGGAAAAAGGGGTGGAAAAAGGGCAGAAAAAAAGGTGAAAAAAGGGGTGGGAAAAGGGCAGAAAAAGGGGTGGAAAAGAGTAGAAAAAAGGGTGGAAAAAGGGCAGAAAAAAAGGTGAAAAAAGGGGTGGGAAAAGGGCAGAAAAAGGGGTGGAAAAGAGTAGAAAAAAGGGTGGAAAACGGATGGAAAAAGGGCAGAAAAACAGGTAGAAAAGGGGTGGAAAAGCGACTAGAAAAGTGGTTGCAAAGGGGCTGAAAAACAGGATGGAAAAGAGGTAGAAAAACGCAGAAAACGGGTTTAAAAAGGCAGAAAATGGCTGGAAAAGTGTCTGGGAGGCCACAAATCACCCCAAAAAGAAAAGGAAGAGGAGGAAATGACCCGAATTCTGGGATTTCCCCAGGGAAGGGCAAAGGGAAGGCGGGCGGCGCCGAGCAGAGCCAGCAGGAGCCCCCCAAGGTGCAGGTGCCCAAACTGAGGACCCTGGACGTGTTCTCGGGCTGCGGGGGCCTCTCCGAGGGATTCCACCAGGCAGGTCAGAGCCCGGGGGGAATCTGGGGGGTTTGGGGGGCTCGGGGAATCCCTGACCATTCCCTCTGCACACTGACCATCCCTGACCATCCCTGACCATTGGTGACCATCACTGACCATTGCTGACCATTGCTGACCATCCCTGACCATCCCTGACCATTCCCTCTGCACACTGACCATCCCTGACCATCCCTGACCATCCCTGACCATTCCCTCTGCACACTGACCATCCCTGACCATTGGTGACCATCACTGACCATTGGTGACCATCACTGACCATTGCTGACCATTGCTGACCATTGCTGACCATTGCTGACCATTGCCACCCATCACTGACCATCCCTGACCATTGCTGACCATCCCTGACCATCCCTGACCATTCCCTCTGCACACTGACCACCCCTGGTCACTCCTGCCCACCCCTGGTCACTCCTGACCATCCCTGATGTCCATTTCTGACCATTCCTGTCCCCTCAGGGGTCTCAGAAACCCTCTGGGCCATTGAGATGTGGGAACCAGCAGCCCAGGCCTTCCCCAAACTCAACACTGACCACTCCTGGTCACTCCTGGTGACCACCCTGTGTCCCTCTGTCCCCTCAGGAGTGTCAGAAACGCTCTGGGCCATCGAGATGTGGGAACCAGCAGCCCAGGCCTTCCCCAAACCCAACACTGACCATTCCCACCACACCCTGACCACTCCTGGTCATTCCCACCACACCCTGGTCACTCCTGGTCACTCCTGGTGACCATCTCTGGTCATTCCTGTCCCCTCAGGGGTCTCAGAAACCCTCTGGGCCATTGAGATGTGGGAACCAGCAGCCCAGGCCTTCCCCAAACCCAACACTGACCACCCCTGGTCACTCCTGGTCACTCCTGATGTCCATCCCTGTGTCCCTCTGTCCCCTCAGGGGTGTCAGAGACCCTCTGGGCCATCGAGATGTGGGAACCAGCAGCCCAGGCCTTCCGCCTGAACAACCCCGGCTCCACGGTGTTCACCGAGGACTGCAACGTGCTGCTCAAGCTGGTGATGGCCGGGGAGAAAACCAACTCCCTGGGCCAGAAGCTGCCCCAGAAGGGCGACGTGGAGATGCTCTGCGGGGGCCCCCCCTGCCAGGGCTTCAGCGGCATGAACCGCTTCAACTCCCGCACCTACTCCAAGTTCAAGAACTCCCTGGTGGTGTCTTTCCTCAGGTGAGGGAGGTTTGAGGGGGTTTTGGGGGGTTTGGGGTCTCCCTGGTGGGGCTGGAGGGGGTTTGGGGTCTCCTGGTGGGGCTGGAGGGGGTTTGGGGTCTTCTGGTGGGACTGGAGGGGTTTTTCTGGGGGGTTTGATGTTCACTGGTGGGTGTGGAGAGGATTTTTTGGGGGGTGAGACTCTGTCTGGTGTCTCCTGGTGGGACTCAAGGGGTTTTTTGGGGGGTTTGGGGTGTCCTGGTGGGGCTGGAGGGGGTTTGGGGTCTCCTGGTGGGGCTGGAGGGGGTTTTTGGGGGGTTTGGGGTCTCCCTGGTGGGGCTGGAGGGGGTTTTGCGGGGGTTTGATGTTCCCTGGTGGGGCTGGAGAGGATTTTTCGGGGTTTGGTGTTCACTGGTGGGTGTGGAGAGGATTTTTTGGGGGGTGAGACCCTGTCTGGGGTCCCCTCATGGGTGTGGAGAGGATTTTTTGGGGCTCAGCCCCCATCCCATGTCCCCTGGCAAGTGTGTAGAGGATTTTTTGGGCTCAGACTCCATTCCATGTCCTCTCATGGGTCTGTAGAGGATTTTTTGAGGGTCAGACCCTGTCCTATGACTTCTCCTGGGTGTGGAGAGGATTTTTTGGGCTCAGACTCCATTCCATGTCCTCTCATGGGTCTGTAGAGGATTTTTTGGGGGTCAGACCCTGTCCTATGACTTCTCCTGGGTGTGGAGAGGATTTTTTGGGGTCAGACCCCATCCCATGTCCCCTGGCGAGTATGTAGAGCATTTTTTGGGGTCAGACCCCATCCCCTGTCCCCTCATGGGTCTGTAGAGGATTTTTTGGGCTCAGCCCCCATCCCATGTCCCCTCATGAGTGTGTAGAGGATTTTTTGGGGGTCAGACCCCATCCCATGTCCCCTCATGGGTCTGTAGAGGATTTTTTGGGCTCAGCCCCCATCCCATGTCCCCTCATGACTGTGTAGAGGATTTTTTGGGGGTCAGACCTTGTCCCATGTCCCCTGGTGAGTGTGTAGAGCATTTTTTGAGGCTCAGACCCCATCCCATGTCCCCTTCTGGCCACTGAGGGGATGTTTTGGGGTCAGACCCTGTCTGGGGTCCCCTCATGGGTGTGTAGAGCATTTTTTGGGAGTCAGACCCCATCCTATGTCTTCTCATGGATATACAGAGAATTTTTTTTGGGTCAGACCCCATCCCATGTCCTCTCATGGGTCTGTAGAGGATTTTTTGAGGGTCAGACCCCGTCCTATGTCTTCTCCTGGGTGTGGAGAGGATTTTTTGGGGTCAGACCCCATCCGGTGTCCCCTGGCGAGTGTGTAGAGCATTTTTTGGGGTCAGCCCCCATCCCCTGTCCCCTCATGGGTCTGTAGAGGATTTTTGGGCTCAGACCCCATCCCATGTCCTCTCCTGAGTGTGTAGAGGATTTTTTGGGGCTCAGTCCCCATCCCATGTCCCCTCATGAGTGTGTAGAGGATTTTTTGGGGTCAGATCCCATCCCCTGTCCTCTCATGGGTGTGTAGAGAATATTTTTGGGGTCAGACCCCATCCCCTGTCCCCTCATGGGTCTGTAGAGGATTTTTTGAGGCTCAGACCCCATCCCACGTCCCCTCCTGGCCGCAGAGGGGATTTTTTGGGGCTCAGCCCCCATCCCATGTCCCCTCCTGGCTGCAGAGAGGATTTTTTGGGGCTGATCCCCCTCCCCAGACCCCACCAACGCCCCCCTGTCCCCGCAGTTACTGCGACTATTACCGGCCCCGTTTCTTCCTGCTGGAGAACGTCCGGAATTTTGTGTCCTTCAAGAGGTCCATGGTGCTGAAGCTGACCCTGCGCTGCCTGGTGCGCATGGGCTACCAGTGCACCTTCGGGGTGCTCCAGGTGGGCTCCCCACGCCTCATTTTGGGGGAAAAAATGGCATTTTTTGGCACCTCGGGAAGTGTCGGTGGTGTCGCTCCTCGGGGATGTTTTCCCGGGAATTGTCGGTTGGGATTTGGGGATTTCCACCCAAAGTTGGGCCTTGAGAGGGCTTTGGGTGGCCTTGGGGACATTGCGACCTCTGTCCCTGCTGTCCCCTGGGTGGCCTTGGGGACATTGCCACCCCTGTCCCTCAGGAATTGTCCCCTTCAAAGGAAGGGTTGGGTCCTTGGGTGGCCTTGGGGACATTCCCAGAGGGGACAGGTCCTCCAAAGGAAGGTTTGACACCTTGGGTGGCTTTGGGGACAATCCCACCCCTGTCCCTCAGGAATTGTCCCCTGGGTGGCCTTGGGGACATTCCCACCCCTGTCCCTCAGGAATTGTCCCCTGGGTGGCCTTGGGGACATTCCCAGAGGGGACAGGTCCTCCAAAGGAGGATTTGGGTCCTTGGGTGGCCTTGGGGACATTGCCACCCCTGTCCCTCAGGAATTGTCCCCTGAGGTGTCCCCTGGGTTGTCCCCATCCCTGTCCCCTGGGGTGTCCCTGGTGGCTCTGGGGACAATCCCATCCCTGTCCCTGTCCCCTGGGATGGCTCTGGTGGCTCTGGGGACATTCCTGGTGTCCTTGGGGTGGCTCTGGTGTCCCTGGTGGCCCTGGGGACATTGCTGTCACTGTCCCCACAGGCAGGACAGTACGGGGTGGCCCAGACCCGCCGCAGGGCCATCGTGCTGCCTCTGGGGACATTCCTGGTGGCTCTGGGGACATTCCCAGTGTCCCTGGTGGCCCTGGGGACATTGCTGTCACTGTCCCCACAGGCAGGACAGTACGGCGTGGCCCAGACCCGCTGCAGGGCCATCGTGCTGCCTCTGGGGACATTCCCATCCCTGTCACTGTCCCCTGGAGTGGCTCTGGGGTGGCTCGGGTGTCCCTGGTGGCCCTGGGGTGGCTCTGGTGGCCCTGGGGACAATCCCATCCCTGTCCCCACAGGCAGGACAGTACGGTGTGGCCCAGACCCGCTGCAGGGCCATCCTGCTGGCTCTGGGGACATTCCTGTCCCTGTCATTGTCCCCTCCACAGGCAGGACAGTACAGGGTGGCCCAGACCTGCCGCAGGGCCATCGTGCTGCCTCTGGGGACAATCCCAGTGTCCCTGGGGTGTCCCTGGTGGCCCTGGGGACATTCCCAGTGGCTCTGGGGTGGCTCTGCTGGCTCTGCTGGCCCTGGGGACATTCCCATCCCTGTCCCCACAGGCAGGACAGTATGGGGTGGCCCAGACCCGCCGCAGGGCCATCGTGCTGCCTCTGGGGACATTCCTGGTGGCTCTGGGGACATTCCCAGTGTCCCTGGTGTCCCTGGGGACATTGCTGTCACTGTCCCCACAGGCAGGACAGTACGGGGTGGCCCAGACCTGCTGCAGGGCCATCGTGCTGGCTCTGGGGACATTCCCAGTGTCCCTGGGGTGGCTCTGGTGTCCCTGGGGACAATCCTGTCCCTGTCATTGTCCCCTCCACAGGCAGGGCAGTACGGCGTGGCCCAGACCCGTCGCAGGGCCATCGTTTTGGCAGCAGCACCCGGAGAAAAGCTGCCCATGTTCCCCGAGCCCCTGCACGTCTTCGCCCCCCGCGCCTGCCAGCTCAGCGTGGTCGTGGACGACAAGAAATTCGTCAGCAACATCACACGGTGAGATCTGGGAATTCCGGGGGGTTTCTGGGAATTTTGGGAGTTTTAGGGTTGGGAATTTTGGGGGTTGAGAATGAGGAGTTCTGAGTTGGAAGGTTCGTTTTGGGAGTTGGGCACTGGGGGGTTTGGGGTTTAAGGGAATTTAAGGGTTTGGGGTTTAAGGGAATTGAAGGGTTTGGGGAGTTCTGGTTTTGGGAATTGGGAATTCTGAGTTGGGAATTTTGAGCTGAGAATTTGGCACTGGGAATTCTGAGCTGGGAATTCTGAGTTCTGAATTCCAAGTTGGGAATCCTGAGCTGGTAATTCCAAATTGTGAATTCCAAGTTGTGAATTCCGAGTTGTGAATTCCAAGCTGTGAGTTCCAGACTGTGAATTCCGAGTTCTGAATTCCAGGCTGGTAATTCCAAATTATTAATCCCAAGCTGTGAATTCCAGACTGTGAATTTCAGTTGTGAATTCCAGGTTGTAAATTTTGAGCTGTTAATCCCAAGGTGTGAATTCCAAGCCGTGAATTCCAAGCTGGTAATTCCAGGCTGGGAATTCCAAGTTGGGAATTCTGAGCTGGGAATTCAGCCCTGGAAATTCTGAGTTGGGAATTCTGACCTGGCAATTCCAAGCTATGAATTTCAAACTATGAATTCCAGGCTGTGAATTCCAAGCCGTGAATCCCAAACTGTGAATCCCAAACTGTGAATCCCAAGCTGTTAATCCCAAGTTGTGAATCCCAGACTGTGAATCCCAAACTGGGAATTCCGAGTTGTGAATTCCAAGATGTGAATTCCAGACTGGTAATTCTGAGCTGTGAATTCCAAGCTGTTAATCTCAAGATGTTAATTCCAAGCTGGTAATTCCAGGCTGGGAATTCCAAGTTGGGAATTCAGCCCTGGAAATTCTGAGTTGGGAATTTTGACCTGGTAATTCTGAGTTGGGAATTCCAAGCTGTCAATTCCAAGCTATGAATCTCAAGCTGTGAATCTCAAGCTGTTAATTCCAATCTGTTAATTCCAATCTGTTAATTCCAATCTGTTAATTCCAATCTGTTAATTCCAAGCTGTGAATTCCAAGCTGTGAATTCCAAATTGGGAATTCCAAGCTCTTAATTCCAAGCTGGTAATTCCAAGCTGTTAATCCCAAGGTGTGAATTCCAGGCTGTTAATTCTGAGCTGTTAATCCCAAGGTGTGAATTCCAAGCCGTGAATTCCAAGCTGGTAATTCCAGGCTGGGAATTCCAAGTTGGGAATTCTGAGCTGGGAATTCAGCCCTGGAAATTCTGAGTTGGGAATTCTGACCTGGCAATTCCAAGCTATGAATTTCAAACTATGAATTCCAGGCTGTGAATTCCAAGCCGTGAATCCCAAGCTGTTAATCCCAGACTGTGAATCCCAAACTGGGAATTCCGAGTTGTGAATTCCAAGATGTGAATTCCAGACTGGTAATTCTGAGCTGTGAATTCCAAACTGTGAATTCCAAACTGTGAATTCCAAGCTGTGAATTCCAAGCTGTGAATTCCAAGCTGTGAATTCCAAGCTATGAATTCCAAGCTGGTAATTCCAGACTGTGAATTCTGAGCTGTTCAATCCCAAGATGTGAATTCCAGGCTGGTAATTCCAAGATGTGAATTCCAGACTGGTAATTCCGAGCTGTGAATTCCAAGCTGTGAATTCCAAGCTATGAATTCCAAGCTGTTAATTCCAGACTGTGAATTCTGAGCTGTTCAATCCCAAGATGTGAATTCCAGGCTGGTAATTCCAAGATGTGAATTCCAGGCTGGTAATTCCAAACTGGTAATTCCGAGTTGTGAATTCCAGGCTGGGAATTCCGAGTTGGGAATTCTGAGCTGGTAATTCCGAGTTGTGAATTCCAAGCTGTGAATTCCAGGTTGTGAACTCCAGACTGTTAATCCCAAATTGTCAATCCCAAGATGTTAATCCCAATCTGTGAATCTCAAGCTGGTAACTGACCCCCCTGTCCCCCTGTCTGTCCCCCCAGGACGTACTCGGGGCCGTTCCGCACCATCACCGTGCGCGACACCATGTCCGACCTGCCCGAGATCCGCAACGGCGCCTCGGCCCTGGAGATCTCCTACAACGGGGAGCCCCAGTCCTGGTTCCAGCGCCAGATCCGCGGCTCCCAGTACCAGCCCATCCTCAGGGATCACATCTGCAAGGTGGGGACGGGATCCGGGATGCGCCGGAGCCCAAAGGGAGCGGCCGCGGGTTGGACGTGACCAGAATTGGGGTGGGGGAACACGCTGGGAATTAATGGAGGGGCTGGGAATGGAGGTTTGGGAATGGTGGTTTTGGGAGTGGTGGAGGTGTTGGGGATGGTGGTTTTGGGAATGGTGGAGGTGTTGGGAATGGTGGTTTTGGGAATGGTGGAGGTTTTGGGGATGGTGGTTTTGGGAATGGTGGAGGTGTTGGGAATGGTGGTTTTGGGAATGGTGGAGGTTTTGGGAGTGGTGGTTTTGGGAATGGTGGAGGTTTTGGGGATGGTGGTTTTGGGAGTGGTGGAGGTTTTGGGAACTGGAGGTTTTGGGAATGGTGGGTTTGGGAACTGGTGGAGGTGGTGGAAATGGTGGAGGTTTTGGGAATGGTGGTTTTGGGAATGGTGCGTTTGGGAACTGGTGGGATTGTTGAGAAGTGGGGGAGGTTTTGGGAATGGTGGAGGTGGTGGGAATGGTGGAGGTTTTGGGAATGGTGGTTTTGGGAACTGGTGGAGGTTTTGGGAATGGTGGAGGTTTTGGGAACTGGAGGTTTTGGGAATGGTGGAAGTGGTGGAAATTGGTGGAGGGACTGAGAATGGTGGTTTGGGAATGGTGGAGGTTTTGGGAATGATGGAGGTTTTGGGAATGGTAGAAGTGGTGGGAATGGTGGAGGTTTGGGGAAAGGTGGAGGTCCAACATCCCCCAGTGGTTCCAAACGTCTCCCAAATGCCCAACATTTCCTAATGGTTCTCAACATCCCCCAAATGGTTCCAAACATCCCCTGCTGGTGTCCAACGCCTCCAATGGTGTCCAACATCCCCCAATGGTGTCCATCATCCCCCAGTGGTGTCCAACGTCCCCCAAATGGTTCCAAACATCCCCCAGTGGTGTCCATTGTCCCCCAGTGGTTCCAAACATCTCCCAAATGGTTCCCAAAATCCCCCAAATGGTTCCAAACATCCCCCAGTGGTGCCCAACATCCCCCAAATGGTTCCAAACTCCCCCCATTGCCCCTCGTGGTCCCCCAATGGTTCCAAACATCTCCCAAATGGCTCCAAACATCCCCCAGTGGTGTCCAACATCCCCCGGTGGTGTCCAGCATCCTCCAATGGTGCCTGGTGTCCCCCAATGGTTCCCAACATCCCCCAAATGGTGTCCAATGGCCCCCAGTGATGTCCAACATCTCCCAAATGGTTCCAAACATCTCCCAAATGGTTCCAAACATCCCCCAAATGGTTCCAAACATCCCCCAAATGGTTCCCAACATCCCCTAACGGTGTCCACCATGCCCCGGGCAGGACATGAGCGCGCTGGTGGCGGCGCGGATGCGGCACATCCCGCTGGCGCCGGGCTCCGACTGGCGGGACCTGCCCAACATCGAGGTGAGGCTGTCGGACGGCACCACCACCCGCAAACTGCGCTACACCCACCACGAGCGCAAGAACGGCCGCAGCAGCTCCGGGGCCCTGCGAGGGGTCTGCTCCTGCGCCGAAGGTGGGACGGGGAGGGGGGTGGGGAGGGTGGAGGTTTTGGGAATGTTGGTTTTGGGAATGGTGGAAGTGTTGGGGGTGGTGGAGGTGGTGGGAATGGTGGTTTTGGGAATGGTGATTTTGGGAATGGTGGTTTTGGGAATGGTGGAGGTGGTGGGAGTGGTGGTGGTTTTGGGAACTGATGGGATTGTTGGGAATGGTGGAGGTGTTGGGAATGGTGGTTTTGGGAATGGTGGGGGTTTTGGGAATGTTGGGAGCTGGTGGAGATATTGGGAATGATGGTGTTGGTAATGATGGAGGTGTTGGGGATGGTGGAGGTTTTGGGAACTGATGGGATTGTTGGGAATGTTGGTTTTGGGAATGGTGGAGGTGTTGGGAATGGTAGAGGTGTTGGGGATGGTGGTTGGTGGGTAGTGGGACCCCATAAAACATGTTCCCCCTATCTGGGGAGGGTGTTTCAGGAATGGTGGAGGTGGTGGGAATGGTGAAGGTTTTGGGAATGGTGGTTTTGGGAATGGTGAAGGTCTTGCGAATGTTGGGAGCTGGTGGAGATGTTGGGGATGGTGGAGGTGTTGGAAATGGTGGAGGTGTTGGGGATGGTGGAGGTGGTGGGAGTGGTGGGAGTGGTGGGAGTGGTGGGAATGGTGGAGGTTTTGGGAACTGATGGGATTGTTGGCAATGCTGGAGGTGTTGAGAATGGTGGAGGTTTTGGGGATGGTGGAGGTTTTGGGAATGTTGGTTTTGGAAATGGTGGAGGTGTTGGGGATGGTGGAGGTGGTGGGAGTGGTGGTTTTGGGAATGGTGGAAGTGTTGAGAATGGTGGTGGTGTTGGGAATGGTGGAGGTCTTGGGAATGTTGGGAGCTGGTGGAGGTGTTGGGAATGGTGGAGGTTGTAGGAACTGGTGGAGATGTTTGAAACTGGTGGAGGTTTTGGGAATGGTGGAAAACTGGTGGGGGTTTTGTGAATGGAGGAAAACCGGTGGAGGTTTTGCGAATGGCAGAAAAACACCCTTTTTTTCCCAAAACTCTGGAGTTTTTTGCGGTATTTTTGGCGTCCCCAGGCAAGCCCTGCGACCCGGCCGACCGGCAGTTCAACACCCTCATCCCCTGGTGCCTCCCGCACACGGGCAACCGGCACAACCACTGGGCCGGGCTCTACGGGCGCCTGGAGTGGGACGGCTTCTTCAGCACCACCGTCACCAACCCCGAGCCCATGGGCAAGCAGGTGGGCCTGGGGTCTGGGGATGACCAGTGGGGTGGGGTCAGCGGGGGCGTGGAGTGGTCATTGTGTCCCAGCACTTGGTGGTGACCAGTGGTCATTGAGTCCCAGCCCTTGACAATGGCCAGTGGTCATCGTGTCCCAAACCTTGGTGGTGACCAGTGGTCATCGTGTCCCAACCCTTGACAATGGTCAGTGGTCATCGTGTCCCAAACCTTGGTGGTGACCAGTGGTCATTGAGTCCCAGCCCTTGACAATGGCCAGTGGTCATCGTGTTCCAACCCTTAGTGGTGGCCAGTGGTCATCATGTCCCAGCCCTTGACAATGGTCAGTGGTCATCGTGTCCCAAACCTTGGTGGTGACCAGTGGTCATCGTGTCCCAAACCTTGGTGGTGGTCAGTGGTCATCGTGTCCCAGCCTTTGGTGGTGGCCAGTGGTCATTGTGTCCCAACTGTTGGTGGTGGTCAGTGGTCATCGTGTCCCAGCCCTTGGTGGTGGCCAGTGGTCATTGTGTCCCAGCCCTTGACAATGGTCAGTGGTCATTGTGTCCCAGCCCTTGGTGGTGGTCAGTGGTCATTGTGTCCCAACCCTTGGGTGGCTTTGGTGCTGACCAGTGACCCCAATGTCCCAATGGGTGGGTCTGATGGTTCCCAATGGTTGGGTTTGATGGTCGCCAACGTCCCAAGGGTGGGGTTTGATGTCCCCAATGTCTCAATGTTGGGTTTGATGTCCCCAGTGTCCCAATGGTTGGGTCTGATGGTCACCAATGGTTGGGTCTGATGGTCACCAATGGCCACCATGTCCCAGTGGTTGGGTTTGATGTCCCCAATGTCCCAATGGTTGGGTTTGATGTCCCCAATGTCCCAAGGGTTGGGTTTGATGTCCCCAATGTCCCAATGGGTGGGTCTGATGGTCACCAATGGCCACCATGTCCCAAGGGTTGGGTTTGATGTCACCATGTCCCAGTGGTTGGGTTTGATGGTCACCGATGTCCCAAGGGTTGGGTTTGATGTCACCATGTCCCAGTGGTTGGGTTTGATGGTCACCAATGGGTGGGTTTGATGTCCCCAACATCCCAATGGCTGGATCTGATGTCCCCAAAGTCCCAATGGTTGGGTCTGATGGTTCCCCATGGGTGGGTCTGATGTCCCCCATGTCCCCCATGTCCCGATGGCTGGGTCTGATGGTTCCCCATGGGTGGGTCTGATGTCCCCCATGTCCCCCATGTCCCGATGGCTGGGTCTGATGGTTCCCCATGGGTGGGTCTGATGTCCCCCATGTCCCCCATGTCCCAGTGGTTGGGTTTGATGGTCACCAATGGTTGGGTCTGATGTCCCCAATGTCCCAATGGCTGGGTCTGATGGTCACTAACATCCCAACCGTGGGGTTTGATGTCCCCAGTGTCCCAATGGGTAGGTCTGATGTCCCCAATGGGTGGGTCTGATGTCCCCAATGTCCCAATGGGTGGGTCTGATGTCCCCAATGTCCCAATGGTTGAGTCTGATGGTCACCAATGGGTGGGTCTAATGGTTCCCAATGGCTGGGATTTGGTGTCCCCAATGTCCCAATGGGTGGGTGTGATGTCCCCAAGGGCTGGGTCTGATGTCCCCAATGTCCCCCATGTCCCCCATGTCCCCAATGTCCCCGTGCTGTGGCGTTGCAGGGCCGGGTGCTGCACCCCGAGCAGCACCGCGTGGTCAGCGTGCGGGAGTGCGCGCGCTCCCAGGGCTTCCCCGACACCTACCGCCTCTTCGGGAACATCCTGGACAAGCACAGGCAGGTCCGTGGCCCCCTTGTCCCATTGTCCCCTTTGTCCCTTTGTCCCCATTGTCCCCACTGTCCCCATTGTCCCCATGCCTGTCATTCCACTGTCCTGTGTCCTCATTGTCCCATTGTCCCCATGCCCATTGTCCCCATTGTCCCCTTGTCCTCATTGTCCCCATTGTCCCCATGCCCATTGTCCCTTTGTCCTGTTTTCCCAGTGTCATCCCACTGTCCCCATTGTCCCTTTGTCCCATTCTCCCAGTGTCATCCCATTGTCCTTGTGTCCCATTGTCCTTGTGTCCCGATATCCCCATTGTCCCAGTGTCATTCCATTGTCCTGTGTCCCCTGTGTCCCCCCGGTGTCCATGTCCCCACGGGTGGGCAATGCGGTGTCCCCTGTTACCTGTCACTGTCCCTGTGTTCCCTGTGTCCCCGTGGTGTCCCCTGTCACTGTCCCCTGTCCCCACAGGTGGGCAATGCGGTGTCCCCTGTGCCCCTGTCACTGTCCCCTGTGTCCCCACGGTGTCCCCTGTCCCCATGGTGTCCCTGTGTCCCTGTCCCCTGTCACTGTCCCTGTCCCCACAGGTGGGCAATGCAGTGTCCCCTGTGTCCACGGTGTCCCCTGTCCCCTGTCACTGTCCCTGTCCCCACAGGTGGGCAATGCGGTGCCCCCTCCCCTGGCCAAGGCCATCGGGCTGGAGATCAAGGCCTGCGCTGTGGCCAAACTGCGCCAGGACACGGCCGGTGAGTGACCCACCCCTCAGTGTCCCCAGTGTCCCCTGGTGTCACCTCAGTGTCACCTCAGTGTCCCCAAGTGTTCCCACGGTGTCACTTCAGTGTCACCTTAGTGTCCCCATTGTCCCCCAGTGTCCCCATGGTATCACCTCAGCATCCATGTGGTGTCCCCATGGTGTCACCTCAGTGTCCCCAGGTGTCCCCAGGTGTCCCCAGATGTCCCCATTGTCCCCTCAGTGTCCCATCTATCCCCAGGTGTCCCCATTGTCCCCTCAGTGTCCCATCTGTCCCCAGGTGTCCCCAGGTGTGTCCCCAGGTGTCCCCACAGTGTCACTTCAGTGTCCCCAGGTGTCCCTCCATGTCCCCAGGTGTCCCCATTGTCCCCATCTGTCCCCAGGTGCAGCGATGTCCCCCCAGGACCCCCCGGAGGCCTCGGGCTGACCCAGGACCAACCTCCATCCACCGGGGGGGGGAGGGGGCGGCTCCTTTGCTTTGCCTTTTATTTTTTATTTTATTTTATTTTCCTTTCTTTCTCTTTTTTTTATTTTTTCCTCCTTTTTTATTTTTTTTCTTTCTCATTTTTTTTATTTCCCCCTTTTCTTTATATCCCTTTGTTTTTCTTTCTCCTTTTTTTCTCCATTTTTCTCCTCTTTTTTTCCCTTTTTTAACCTCTTATTTTCCCTTTGAATTTTTAATTTTTTTCCCTTTTATCTCTTTCATTTTTTCCCCAATTTTTTCCTATTTTTTCCTCTTCTTATTTTATTTTATTTTTTTTTACTATTTTCTTCTTTTCCTTCTGTTTATTATTTTTATTTTATTTTTAATAAAAACCCCGCGCTGCCCCAACCCCCCCCCCCAAGGCCCGGCGCCTCCGCCCCGTTTTTATCGCATTGTAACCCCCCCCGCGGCCGCTTTGTACAAGTCGGAACTCGATACTTTATGTAGTTTTTATATGTTGTAATATTTCTTCACAAAATAAATCACGCCTATAAGTTATAAATAAATTATGAAAGATTTTTTTTCCCGCCGCGCTACGAGTAGGCCGCAAACATGGCGGCGTTGCTTAGCAACCCCTTCCCATCATGCCCCGCGCGCGGGGAGTTTTCCCGCCTTTCCGGGGCGGGTTTCCCGCCTCTCGGGGGCCGGAAGTGACGTGTAGCCGCCGGAAGTGGCCGGCGGCCTTTTCCGGTGTGGCGGCGTGAGGGCGGCGGAGGCGATGCCGACCGGGGACTTCGAGTGAGGGCGGCGGCGGCGGGAGCGGGGCCGGGAACGGGGATCGGGGAGCGGGATTAGGGAGGGGAACGGGGATGGAGGGCGGGAGCGGCCATAGTGGGGAGAGGGAGTGATGGGGGCGGCGTGGAGGGAGCGGCGGGCCTGTGGCGGCGGGAGGGGAGCGGGGAACGGGAGCGGGGTCTGGGATTCGTGAACGGGGACATGGCGGTCCCGGTTGTGGGGCCCGATGTGTCCCGGTTCGGGGTCCCGGAGGTCCTGTTGGGGACACAGGGACAGGAGGGGACCCTGAGAGTGGCACCGGGACAGGAGGGGACACGGAGGGGACCCTGAGGGAGGGACAGGGAGGGGACAGGGACAGGAGGGGACCCTGAGGGTGGCGCAGGGACAGAGGGACACTGAGGGTGACGCTGGGAGGGGACACAAGGGGACAGGGACAGGCACAGGAGGGGACCCTGAGGATGACACTGGGAGGGGACAGGGACAGGAGGGGACCCTTAGGGTGACACGAGGAGGGGACATGAGGGGACACAGGGACAGGAGGGGACAGAGGGTGGCACAGGGAGGGGACAGATGAGAACACAGAGGGGACCCTGAGGGTGACACTGGGAGGGGACAGGAGGGGACAGGAGAGACTCTGAGGGTGGCACAGGGACAGAAGGGGACACAGAGGGGACCCTGAGGGTGACACGGGGACAGAGGGACCCCGAGGGTGGCACTGGGAGGGGACAGGGGACAGGAGGTGACAGAGGGGACAGGACACTGAGGCCGTTGTGTCCCCACAGCTCCAAGCCCAGCTGGGCCGACCAGGTGGAGGAGGAGGGAGGAGAGGATGGTGAGTGACACCTGCCACACCTGGGGGGACACCTGCCACACCTGGGGACACCTGGGGGGGGGGACACCTGCCACACCTGTGAGGTGACACCTGTGTGAGGTGACACCTGTGTGAGGTGACATCTGTGTCCTTTGGGACAAAGAGCCATCCCAGGGGCTGGGCAAGGCTGGGGAGACATGGCCAGGTGAGGGGTTACCTGAGCCCAGGTGAGGCTGTACCTGAGCCCAGGTGACTCAGGTGAGGTGTTACCTGTCCAGACAAGGTGAGGGGTTACCTGAGCCCAGGTGAGGCTGTACCTGAGCCCAATGACCCAGGTGAGGTGTTACCTGTCCAGACAAGGTGAGGGGTTACCTGAGCCCAGGTGAGGCTGTACCTGAGCCCAGGTGACCCAGGTGAGGTGTTACCTGTCCAGACAAGGTGATCACCAGTGAGCTGCTGAAGGACCTGCCCCTGCCCGGAGTCCTGGGAGGCCCCTCCAGTGCTGAGGCCGAGCTGCTCAAGGGAGGTGAGAGATCCACACCTGGACACACCTGGGGACAGCTGGGACACACCTGGGGACACAGCTGGGGACACACCTGAGGGGCTCTGGGGGCACCTGGGATACCTGCGGGATATGTGGGGACACCTGGGATACCTGGGACACACCTCGGGGAGAGCTGGAACACCTGGAAACACCTGGGACACACCTGGGGCACACTTGGGGATACACCTGGGGACACCTGGGGATACACCTGGGGACACACCTGGGGACACCTCGGGACACACCTGGGGACACCTGGGACACACCTGAGATACCGGGGACACACCTGGGGACACACCTGGGGACACACCTGGGGACACACCTGGGGGGACACCTGGGACACACCTGGGAACACCTGGGAACACCTGGGACACACCTGAGATACCGGAGACACACCTGGGGACACACCTGGGACACACCTGGGACACACCTGGGACACACCTGGAAACACCTGGGACACACCTGGGGACACCTGGGACACACCTGGGACACACCTGGGGACACCTGGGGCACACCTGAAGGGCTCTGAGGACACACCTGGGGCTCACCTGTGCTCACCTGTCCCCAGGGCCCCTCCCCTCCCCCAAGGAGGTCGTCAATGGAAACATCAAAACCATCACTGAGTACCGCGAGGAGGAGGACGGGCGCAAGGTCAAGGTGAGATCAGGGGGACAGGTGAGCTCAGGTAAGGCACAGGTGGGCACAGGTGAGCTCAGGTGAGGCACAGGTGAGGCTCAGGTGGGGACAGGTGAGGCTCAGGAGGGCACCTGAGCCCCAAATTTCGGCACCTGAGCCTTGAATTTGGCTTTTTTTTGGGGCTCAGGTGCTCCAGGTAAGTCAAATTTTGGCACCTGAGACCCAAATTTGTGTTTTTTGGGGCTCAGGTGCTCCAGGAATTCCCAAATTTTTCCCCTGTGGGGCCCAAATTTGAGGTTTTTGGACTCGAATTTCTCCAGGAATTCCCAAATTTGGGATTTTTTTTGGGCTCTGTGACTCCAGGAATTCCCAATTTTGGTTTTTTTTGGGGCTCAGGGGCTCCAAGAATTCCCAAATTTTGTCTTTTTGGACTCGAATTTCTCCAGAAATTCCCAAATTTGGATTTTTTGGACTTGAATTTCTCCAAGAATTCCCAAATTTGGGATTTTTGGACTCAGATTTCTCCAGAAATTCCCAAATTTGGGGTTTTTGGTCTCAATTTTCTCCAGAAATTCCCAAATTTGGAATTTTTTTGGGGCTCAGAGGCTCCAAAAATACCCAAATTTGAGGTTTTTGGACTCAAATTTCTCCAGGAATTCCCAAAATTTGGATTTTTTTGGGGCTCTGGGGCTCCAAAAATTCCCAAATTTGGATTTTTTGGACTCGAATTTCTCCAGAAATTCCCAAATTTCAATTTTTGGGTCCCAAATTTGGGTGTTTTTGGGGTTTCCTGATGTTTTTTCCCCCCCAGATCATCCGAACGTTCCGGATCGAGACCAGAAAAGCCTCAAAGGCCGTGGCCAGACGGAAGGTGAGAAAAATGGGAATAAAAATGGGGAAAAATGGGAAAAAATGGGAAAAAATGGGAAAAAATGATTGGATTTACCTGGGGAAAAAATGGAGAAAAAATGGGGGAAAAGGGGGGAAAAATTGGAATAAAAATGGGGAAAATGGGGGAAAAAATGAAAATAAAAATGGGGGAAAATGGGGGGAAGTGGGAATAAAATGGGAATAAAAATAGGAATAAAAATGGGGGAAAATGAGAATAAAATGGGAAAAAAATGGGGGAAAATGAAAATAAAAATGGGGGAAAATGAAAATAAAAATGGGGAAAAATGGGGAGAAAATGGGGAGAAAATGGGGAAAAAATGGGAATAAAAATGGGGGGAATGGGGAAAAAAGGGGAAAAAAAGAGAATAAAAATGGAGGAAAATGGGGAAAAAATGAAAATAAAAAATGGGGGAAAATGGGAATAAAATGGGGAAAAAATGGGAATAAAATAGGAATAAAAATGGGGGAAAATGGGAATAAAAATGGGGAAAATGGGAATAAAAATAGGAATAAAAATAGGCAAATATGGGGAAAAATGGGGATAAAATCGGGGAAAAAATAGGGGAAAATGATGGGATTTAGCTGGGGAAAAATGAGAAAAAAAATCAGGAAAAATGGGAATAAAAATGAGGAAAATGGGGGAAAAATGGGGATAAAATTGGGGGGAAATGGGAATAAAAATGGGGAAAATGAGAAAAAAATCAGGAAAAATGGGAATAAAAATGAGGAAAATGGGGGAAAAATGGGGATAAAACTGGGGGGAAATCGGAATAAAAATGGGGAAAATGAGAAAAAAATCAGGAAAAATGGGAATAAAAATGGGATGGAAATGGGAAAAAAAAAGGCAAAAAAAATCAGTAAAAAATGGGAATAAAAATGGAAATTCCCAGAATTTTCAGGTGTTTTTTTTTCCTCCCAGAACTGGAAGAAATTTGGGAATTCGGAGTTCGACGCCCCCGGGCCCAACGTGGCCACGACGACCGTGAGCGACGACGTGTTCATGACCTTCATCACCAGCAAAGAGGTGACGGGGACAGGTGTGGGGCAGGTGGGACAGGTGGGACAGGTGTGGGGCAGGTAAGGACAGGTGTGCCCCAGGGAGGGACAGGTGTGCCCCAGGTAAGGACAGGTGTGCCCCAGGTAAGGACAGGTGTGCCCCAGGGAGGGACAGGTGTGCCCCAGGTAAGGACAGGTGTGCCCCAGGTAAGGACAGGTGTGCCCCAGGGAGGGACAGGTGTGTCCCTGGGAGGGACAGGTGTGCCCCAGGTAAGGACAGGTGTGCCCCAGGGAGGGACAGGTGTGCCCCAGGTAAGGACAGGTGTGCCCCAGGTAAGGACAGGTGTGCCCCAGGGAGGGACAGGTGTGCCCCTGGGAGGGACAGGTGTGCCCCAGGTAAGGACAGGTGTGCCCCAGGCAGGGACAGGTGTGCCCCAGGCAGGGACAGGTGTGCCCCAGGGAGGGACAGGTGTGCCCCAGGCAGGGACAGGTGTGCCCCAGGTGGGGACAGGTGTGCCCCAGGTAGGGACAGGTGTGCCCCAGGTGGGGACAGGTGTGCCCCAGGGAGGGACAGGTGTGCCCCAGGTGGGGACAGGTGTGCCCCAGGTAAGGACAGGTGTGCCCCAGGTAAGGACAGGTGTGCTCAGGTGTGCCCCAGGGAGGGACAGGTGTGCCCCAGGTAAGGACAGGTGTGCCCCAGGTGGGGACAGGTGTGCCCCAGGTGGGGACAGGTGTGCCCCAGGTAAGGACAGGTGTGCCCCAGGGAGGGACAGGTGTGCCCCAGGTAAGGACAGGTGTGCCCCAGGGAGGGACAGGTGTGACCCAGGCAGGGACAGGTGTGCCCCAGGGAGGGACAGGTGTGCCCCAGGTAAGGACAGGTGTGCCCCAGGTAAGGACAGGTGTGACCCAGGGAGGGACAGGTGTGCCCCAGGTAAGGACAGGTGTGCCCCAGGTAGGGACAGGTGTGCCCCAGGTGGGGACAGGTGTGCCCCAGGTAAGGACAGGTGTGCCCCAGGTAGGGACAGGTGTGACCCAGGGAGGGACAGGTGTGCCCCAGGGAGGGACAGGTGTGCTCAGGTGTGCCCCAGGCAGGGACAGGTGTGCCCCAGGGAGGGACAGGTGTGGGGCAGGTGGGACAGGTGTGGGACAGGTGTGGGGCAGGTGGGACAGGTGTGCTCAGGTGTGCCCCAGGGAGGGACAGGTGTGCTCAGGTGTGCCCCAGGGAGGGACAGGTGTGCCCCAGGTAAGGACAGGTGTGCCCCAGGGAGGGACAGGTGTGACCCAGGGAGGGACAGGTGTGCCCCAGGTAAGGACAGGTGTGCCCCAGGTGGGGACAGGTGTGACCCAGGGAGGGACAGGTGTGTCCCTGCCCAGCCATAGGACTCAGGTGTGCCCTAGGTAGGGACAGGTGTGGGGACAGGTGTGCCCAGGTGTGCCCCAGGGAGGGACAGGTGTGACCCTGGAGCGCTCAGGTGTGTCCCTGGCCAGGTTTAGGGACTCAGGTGTGGACAGGTGTGCCCCAGGTAAGGACAGGTGTGACCCTGGAGTGCTCAGGTGTGTCCCTGGCCAGGTTTAGGGACTCAGGTGTGGACAGGTGTGACCAGAGTGTCCCCAGGTGTGCCCAGGTGTCCCCAGGTGTGCTCAGGTGTGTTTTTCCCCTGTGCAGGACCTGAACTGCCAGGAGGAGGAGAACCCCATGAACATTTCTGGGTGTTCCCTTAGGGGGGTTATCAGGAGTGTCCCCAGGTGTCCCCAGGTGTTCTCAGGTGTCCCCAGGTGTTCTCAGGTGTCCCCAGGTGTGTTCAGGTGTCCCCAGGTGTCCCTAAGTGTCCCCAGGTGTGCCCAGGTGTCCCCAGGTGTGCCCAGGTGTCCCCAGGTGTGCTCAGGTGTCCCTGTTTTGCAGGACCTGAACTGCCAGGAGGAGGAGGACCCCATGAACATTTCTGGGTGTTTCCTTAGGGGGGTTATCAGGAGTGTCCCCAGGTGTCCCTGAGTGTCCTCAGGTGTGCTCAGGTGTCCCCAGGTGTGCCCAGGTGTGCTCAGGTGTGCCCAGGTGTGCTCAGGTGTCCCCAGGTGTGCCCAGGTGTGCTCAGGTGTCCCCAGGTGTCCCCAGGTGTGCTCAGGTGTCCCTGTTTTGCAGGACCTGAACTGCCAGGAGGAGGAGGACCCCATGAACAAGCTGAAGGGCCAGAAGATCGTGTCGTGCCGGATCTGCAAAGGCGACCACTGGACCACGCGCTGCCCCTACAAGGACACGCTGGGCCCCATGCAGAAGGAGCTGGCCGAGCAGCTGGGGCTCTCCACGGGGGAGAAAGAGAAACTGCCTGGAGGTGGGGACACAAATTCCAATTTTTGGGGATTTTTTGGGAATTTTTGAGGGATTTTTTTGGGATTTTTTGGGATTTTTCCTGTGTTTTTTCCCATTTCTGTGTGATGTTGTGGTGGCCCCATCCAGGAGCTCCTGGGGCTCCACGGGGGAAAAAGAGAAACTTCCTGGAGGTGGGGACACAAATTCCAATTTTTGGGGATTTTTTGGGAATTTTTGGGGGGATTTTTTAGGGATTTTTTCCCATTTTTTCCTGGTTTTTTTCCTGTTTTTCCCGTGTTTTTCCTGATTTTTCGTGTGATGTTGTAAGTGGTGGTGGCCCCATCCAGGAGCAGGTGGGGCTCTCCACAGGGGAAAAAGAGAAACTTTCCAGGGGTAGGAACCCAAATTCCAATATTTTTTAAGGAATTTTGGGGGTTTTTGGGGGATTTTTTAGAGATTTTTTGGGATTTTTTCCTGGTTTTTTCCTATTTTTGTACCATTATTTTTTGTACCGTTATGTGGCCTCAGGGTCATTGTTGTGGTGGCCCCGTGCAGGAGCTCCTGGGATTCTCCTCTTTTTCTCCACGGGGGAAAAAGAGAAACTTCCTGGAGGTGGGGACACAAATTCCAATTTTTGGGGATTTTTTGGGAATTTTTGAGGGATTTTTTGGGGATTTTTTGGGGATTTTTTGGGATTTTTCCTGTATTTTTTCCCATTTCTGTGTGATGTTGTGGTGGCCCCATCCAGGAGCTCCTGGGGCTCTCCAGGGGGAGAAGGAGAAGCTGCCTGGAGGTGGGGACACAAATTCCAATTTTGGGGATTTTTTGGGGGATTTTTTAGGGATTTTTTAGGGATTTTTTGGGATTTTTTTTCCCATTTTTTCCTGGTTTTTTTTCCCATTTTTCCTGTGTTTTTCCTCATTTTCGTGTGATGTTATGAGTTGTTGTGGTGGCCCCATGCAGGAGCTCCTGGGGCTCTCCAGGGGGAGAAGGAGAAGCTGCCTGGAGGTGGGGACACAAATTCCAATTTTTTGGGGATTTTTGGGGGAATTTTGGAGTTTTTGGGGAAATTTTGGTGTTTTTTTGGGGAATTTTGGGAGGAATTTTGGGGTTTTTATCGGGGAATTTTGGGGATTTTTTCCTGGTGTTTTCCCATTTCTCTATGAGGTCACAGGGGTTGGGCTCTTACCTGTCCCTCACCTGTTCCTTCCCCCTTTTACCTGTGCCCTCACCTGTCTGTCCCCTCACCTGTCTCACCTGTCCCACCTGTCCCTCATCCCTTTTACCTGTGCTCTCACCCCTTTACCTGTCCCCTCACCTGTCCCACCTGTTCCCTCACCTGTCCCACCTGTCCCCTCACTTGTCCCTCATCCCTTTACCTGTGCTCTCACCTGTCCCACCTGTCTCACCTGTCCCCTCATCCCTTTACCTGTCCCTCACCTGTCCCACCTGTCCCTCCCTCCTTTACCTGTGCTCTCACCTGTCTGACCTGTCCCTCATTCCTTTACCTGTGCTCTCACCTGTCCCATCTGTTCCCACCTGTCCCCTCACCTGTGACCTATCCCTCATCCCTTTACCTGTCCCCTCACCTGTCCCCTGTCCCTCACCTGTCCCTCATCCCTTTACCTCTCCCTCACCTGTCTCACCTGTCTGACCTGTCCCACCTGTCTCACCTGTCCCACCTGTCCCCCCTGTTCTCACCTGTGCCCTCACCTGTCCCCAGAGCCGGAGCCTGTGGCTGCCCAGGTGAGCAAGACGGGCAAGTACGTCCCGCCCAGCCTGAGGGACGGGGCCAGCCGGCGCGGGGAGTCCATGCAGCCCAACCGCAGGGGTGAGACACCTGGGCACACCTGGGGGGGTAAAATACACCTGGGACACACCTGGGGGGGTAAAACACACCTGGGACACACCTGGGGACACACCTGAGGGCCCAGCCTGAGGGACGGGGCCAGCCGGCGCGGGGAGTCCATGCAGCCCAACCGCAGGGGTGAGACACCTGGGCACACCTGGGGGGGTAAAATACACCTGGGACACACCTGGGGGGGTAAAACACACCTGGGACACACCTGGGGACACACCTGAGGGCCCAGCCTGAGGGACGGGGCCAGCCGGCGCGGGGAGTCCATGCAGCCCAACCGCAGGGGTGAGACACCTGGGCACACCTGGGGGGGTAAAATACACCTGGGACACACCTGGGGGGGTAAAACACACCTGGGACACACCTGGGGACACACCTGAGGGCCCAGCCTGAGGGACGGGGCCAGCCGGCGCGGGGAGTCCATGCAGCCCAACCGCAGGGGTGAGACACCTGGGGGCACCTGGGCACACCTAGGGACACACCTGGGGGGGTTAAAACACTCCTGGGACACAACTGGGACACACCTGGGGAGGTTAAAACACATTTGGGGGACACTTGGGACACACCTCAGGGGCTCTGGGGACACACCTGGGGGAGGAAAACCACACCTGGGGACACCTGGGACACACCTGGGAGCGCTCTGGGGACACTTGGGACACACCTGGGGACACTTGGGGGCACACCTGGGGACATTTGGGGCACATCCAGAGGAAAGGAACACACCTGGGGATGCACCTGAGGGGCTCTGGGGACACACCTGGGGACAGTTGGGACAGCTGGGGATACCTGGGACACACCTGAGGGGCTCTGGGGACACCTGGGACACACCTGGGGGAGGAAAACCACACCTGGGGACACCAGGGACACACCTGATGGGCTCTGGGGACACCTGGGGGAGGAAAACCAGACCTGGAAACACCTGGGACACACCTGGGAGGCTCTGAGGACACCTGGGGGTGCTCTGTGAACACCTGAACCCCTCTGTGACCCCACCTGAGCTCACCTGAGCTCACCTGAGCCCCCCTGTCCCCCCCAGCCGACGACAACGCCACCATCCGCGTCACCAACCTGTCGGAGGACACGCGCGAGACCGACCTGCAGGAGCTGTTCCGCCCCTTCGGCTCCATCTCCCGCATTTACCTGGCCAAGGACAAGACCACGGGCCAGTCCAAGGTGAGCCCCTCACCTGGGCCACGCCCCCTGCTCAGGTGTGTCGGGGTTTTAATGAATTTTTGGGGGTTTTTTTTTAGGGTTTTGCCTTTATCAGTTTCCACCGGCGCGAGGACGCGGCCAGAGCCATCGCGGGCGTGTCGGGCTTCGGATACGACCACCTGATCCTCAACGTGGAGTGGGCTAAGTGAGCACACCTGGGCACACCTGGGGACACACCTGGGGGGTTACACACACCTGAGGATACCTGGGACACACCTGGGAGGGTTACACACACACACACACCTGGCCCTGCCATCGTGGGCGTGTCGGGCTTCGGATACGACCACCTGATCCTCAACGTGGAGTGGGCTAAGTGAGCACCTGGGCACACCTGGGGACACCTGGGGACACCTGGGGAGCTTACACACACACCTGGGGGGGTTACACACACACCTGGGGAGCTTACACACACACCTGGGGGGTTACACACACACCTGGGGAGCTTACACACACACCTGGGGGGTTACACACACACCTGGGGGGGTTACACACACACCTGGGGGGTTACACACACACCTGGGGGGGTTACACACACACCTGGGGGGTTACACACACACCTGGGGGGTTACACACACACCTGGCCCTGCCATCGCGGGGGTGTCGGGGTTCACATACGACCACCTGATCCTCAACGTGGAGTGGGCTAAGTGAGCACCTGGGCACACCTGGGGACACCTGGGGGGGGGTTATACACACCTGAGGGGTTACACACACCTGGGCACTCACCTGGGGACACACCTGGGGACACACCTGGGGACACACCTGGGACACACCTGGGACACACCTGGGACACACCTGGGGGGGTTACACACACCTGGGCACACCTGGGGGTCTCTCACCTGTCCCTGACTCTGTTTTTCCCCCCCCAGGCCTTCAACCAACTGAGCCGCTCCCAGTTCAGCCCAGTGGATCCCAGTTCAGACCAGTTCAGACCAGTTTGGCTCCAGCAAATCCCAGTTTGGTCCCAGTTTATCCCAGTTTGGTCCCAGTTCAATAAATCCCTGGGCTCAGCAGCCCCGTCCTTGTACTGGGATTTTGGGGGGGAAAAATGGGAATTTTGGGTGGAAAAAATGGGAATTTTCAGTGGGAAAATGGGAATTTGTGGTGAGAAAAAAAAAAGGAATTTTTGGTGGAAAAAATGGGAATTTTGGGTGGAAAAATTGGAATTTTCAGTGGAAAAACGGGAAATTGGGTTGGGAAAAAATAAAGGAATTTTTGGTAGAAAAAATGGGAATTTTGGGTGGAAAAAATGGGAATTTTCAGTGGGAAAATGGGAATTTGTGCTGGAGAAAAAAAAAGGAATTTTTGGTGGAAAAAATGGGAATTTTGGGAGGGAAAATGGAATTTTCTGCAGGAAAAAAAAAAAGGGATTTCTGGGGATTTTTTTGGTGAAAAAAGTGGGATTTTTGGTGGAAAAATTGGGAATTTTCCTGGAAAAAAAAGACCAAACACCAAACCTGGAAACGGCTCCAACTTTATTCTGGCTCCTCCCACGGGGAGGAAAAAAAACCTCCCAAATTCCCCAAAATTTCCAACCTGGAAATTCCAACCCCAAAATCCCCCAAAAATTTTTTTAGTTTTTTTTTTTTTTAGGATTTTTCCCCCTTTTTTTTGGGTAAATTTTCCCATTTTTGGGTTTTTTTCCTTTTTTTCTTTTAGTTTTTTCCCATTTTTTTGGGGCTAAATTTGGGAAATCCCAAAAATTTTTCTAAAAACCCCAAAATTTTTCTAAAAAAACCCCAAAATCCCGAATTTAGGGGAGTCCCAAATTCCCAATTTTTAATTTTATTTTTATTTTAATTTTTCTTTTTTTGGGTTTTTTTGGGTTTTTGGAATTTTGGGGAGATTTTTTGGGAATTCAGGAGTTTCCCACGGTGGGATTTGGGTTTTTTGGAATTTTCTGGGGAGGATTTTTGGGATCCAAAATGAGATTTTGGGGTTTCCTGTTGGGATTTGGATTTTTTGGGATTTCCTGGGTGGGATTTTTGGGATCCAGGATGGAATTTTGGGGTTCCAGGTTGGGATTTTTGGGATTTGGAGGTTCCAGGTCGGGATTTTTGGGATCCAAAATGGGATTTTGGGGTTTTCTGATGGGAATTTTGGGATCCAGGTTGAAATTTGGGGGATTTTGGGGATCCAGAACCAAATTTTGGGGTTCCAGGTCGGGATTTTTGGGTTCCAGGTTGGGAATTTTGGGATTTGGGGGTTCCAGGTCGAGATTTTTGGGATTTTGGGTTTTTCCTCCGTCGTTTCCGGGCCTGGGGAGCCCCCGAGGGGTTTCTCTTCCTCTTGGAGCTGCCGGGGAACAAATCTGGGGGGAAAAAGAGGAAAAAATGGGAATTCAGAGGGGAAAAATGGGATTTAGGGTGAAAAAATTGGGATTTGGGGAAAAAAATTGGGATTTGGAGGGAAGAAAATGGGATTTAAGGGAAAAGAATTTGGGATTTGGAGGGGAAAAAATGGGATTGGGGGGGAAAAGTTGGGATTTAGGGTAAAAATATTGGGATTTATGGTAAAAAAATTGGGATTTGGGGGGAAAAATGGGATTTAGGGGAAAGAATTTGGGATTTTGGGGAAGGAATTTGGGGCCTGGAAGTGTCAGAGCGTTTACTTTGATCCCAAATCACGGAAATTCAGGAGGTTTTTGTGTCATCAGCCACTTCCAGGAGGGAAAAATGGAAATAAAACCCAACCCTGCCCCAAAATAAACCTGGAAACTCCAAAATCTCCTTTTTATTCCCCTAAAACTCACCTGGAAACCCCAAAATTCTGTTTTATTCCCCTCAAACTCACCTGAACACCCCAAAAATTTCCCTTTATTGTCCCCAAAACTCACCTGGAAACCCCAAAATTTCCTTTTACCCCCCAAAATTCACCTGAATTGTCCCCAAAATCACCTGAAAAACCCCAAACTTTTATTTTATCCCCCCCAAAACTCACCTGGAACCCCCAAAATTCCCTTTTCCCCCTCCAAAAGCTCACCTGGATCCCCCAGGACTCACCTGGAACCCCAAAAAACTCACCTGGGACCCCCAAAACTCACCTGGAAACCCCCAAATTTCCTTTTATCCCCCCAAACTCACCTGAAAAACCCCAAAATTTTATTTTATCCCCCCAAAACTCACCTGGAAACCCCAAAATTCCCTTTTCCCCCTCCAAAAACTCACCTGGATCCCCCAGGACTCACCTGGAACCCCCAAAACTCACCTGGGACACCCCAAAATTTCCTTTTATCCCCCCAAACTCACCTGAAAAACCCTGAAATTTTACTTTATCTCCTCTAAACTCACCTGGATCCCCCAGGACTCACCTGTGTCGGGCTCCTCCCCCAGCTCCTGTCTGTAATACTCGGCCTCGTCCTCCTCCGACTCCTCCTCACCTGCCTCAGGTGCCCCGGGGTCCTCAACCTCACCTGAGGCCTCACCTGGGTCACCTGAGGGCTCACCTGAGCTGCGGCCCATCCCGGCCAGGCTGCGCTGCCTGAGGGGGGAGATGGGGACAGGTGAGGACAGGTGAGGGGACAGGTGAGATGGGGACAGGTGAGATGGGGACAGGTGAGGGGGGACAGGTGAGATGGGGACAGGTGAGAGGGGACAGGTGAGGGGACACCTGGGGGAGTCTCACCTGTGTGACCTTTCTGCCCTCACCTGTGTGACCCTCCTCACCTGGGAACCCCCTGCCACCCTCACCTGGGTCACCTGAGCCTGGAGACACCTGAGCCCTCACCTGTGTCCCACCTGAACCTTCACCTGTGTCCCACCTGTCTCACCTGTCTAACCTGTGTCTAACCTGTGTCTCACCTGTGTCCCACCTGTCCCCTCACCTGTCTCACCTGTCCCCCCTGTGTTTCACCTGTCCCACCTGTCCCCCCCATGTCTCACCTGTCCAGGTGTCTCATCTGTCCCTCACCTGTGCAGGTGTCTCACCTGGCTCCTCACCTGTCCCCTAGGTGTCCCCCTGTCCCCCAGGTGTCTCACCTGTCCCGGTGTCTCACCTGTCCCCTCACCTGTCCTGGTGTCTCACCTGTGCTGCTCCCGCAGGCGCCGTTTCCTGTCCAGGTTCATTTCCTGTCTCCGCCTCCTCTCCGCCCTCACCTGCAGCTGCTGCTCCTTCCGGGCCAGGAGCTCCTGCAGCTCCTCGGGGCTCTTGGGGGCTGCGGGGAGAGCTCGGCTCACACACCTGGGCACACCTGGGATACACCTGGGCACACCTGGGATACACCTGGGATACCCAAACACACCTGGGCACACCTGGGATACACCTGGGATACACCTGGGATACACCTGGGCACACCTGGGATACACCTGGGATACCCACACACACACCTGGGCACACCTGGGATACACCTGGGCACACCTGGATACACCTGGGATACCCATAGGCACACCTGGGCACACCTGGGATACACCTGGGCACACCTGGGATACCCACACACACACCTGGGCACACCTGGGATACACCTGGGATACCCACACACACACCTGGGCACACCTGGGATACCTGGGAGACACCTGGGCACACCTGGGATACACCTGAGATACCCACACACACACCTGGGCACACCTGAGATACCTGGGAGACACCTGGGCACACCTGGGATACACCTGGGATACCCACACACACTCCTGAGATACACCTGGGTACACCTGAGATACCTCGGCACACCTGAGATACACCTGAGATACCCACACACACACCTGGGCACACCTGAGGTATCAACACACACACCTGGACACACCTGGACACACCTGAGATACCCACAGACACACCTGGACACAGGTGAGATCCCCCCCTCTGCTGTCCCAGGTGTCCCCAGGTGTGTCACTCACCCAGGCCGTGGTACAGGTGTGTCCCCAGGTGTGTCCCAGGTGTGTCACTCACCCAGGCCGTGGTACAGGTGTGTCCCCAGGTGTCCCCAGGTGTGTCACTCACCCAGGCCGTGGTACAGGTGTGTCCCAGGTGTGTCACTCACCCAGGCCGTGGTACAGGTGTGTCCCCAGGTGTCCCAGGTGTGTCCCAGGTGTGTCACTCACCCAGGCCGTGGTACAGGACGTTCCCCTGGCCCAGCCCCTCCTCCACCTTCACCAACTGCAGCGTCAGACGGGGCCCGATCTGGGATGGGGACAATGACAGGGGACAATGACAGGGACAGGGGACAGAGACAGGACAGGAGGACAGGGGACAATGACAGGGGACAGGAGACATGGGACAGAGGGAACAGGGACAGAGGGGACAGAGGGGGGACCAAAGTGAGGTGCGGTGACACCTGGGCACCATCCCCACCTGTCCCCACCACCTGTGTGTCCCCAGTGTCCCCTCCATGTCCCCAGTGTCCCCAGTGTGTCCCCAGTGATGTCCCCAATGTCCCCTCATTGTCCCCAATGTCCCCAACGTCCCCAATGTCACACCTCGGTCAGCCTGACCGCGCTCTGTTTCGTGACCTCGTTCCCCAGTGTCCCCAATGTCCCCAATGATGTCCCCAATGTCCCCAATGTCACACCTCAGTCAGTCTGACCGCGCTCTGTTTGGTGGCCTCGTTCCCCAATGTCCCCAGTGATGTCCCCAGTGTCCCCAGTGATGTCCCCAATGTCACACCTCGGTCAATCTGACCGCGCTCTGTTTGGTGGCCTCGTTCCCCAGTGTCCCCAATGTCCCCAGTAATGTCCCCAATGTCCCCAGTGTCCCCAATGTCCCCAGGATGTCCCCAGTGTCCCCAGTGTCACACCTCAGTCAGCCTGACCGCGCTCTGTTTGGTGGCCTCGTTCCCCAATGTCCCCAGTGATGTCCCCAGTGTCACACCTCTGTCAATCTGACCGCGCTCTGTTTGGTGGCCTTGTTCCCCAGTGATGTCCCCAGTGTCCCCAGTGTCACACCTCGGTCAGTCTGACCGCGCTCTGTTTGGTGGCCTCGTTCCCCAGTGATGTCCCCAATGTCCCCAGTGATGTCCCCAGTGTCCCCAATGTCCCCAGTGATGTCCCCAGTGTCACACCTCAGTCAGTCTGACCGCGCTCTGTTTGGTGGCCTCGTTCCCCAGTGATGTCCCCAATGTCCCCAGTGATGTCCCCAATGTCCCCAGTGATGTCCCCAATGTCCCCAGTGATGTCCCCAGTGTCACACCTCTGTCAGCCTGACCGCGCTCTGTTTGGTGGCCTCGTTCCCCAGTGATGTCCCCAATGTCCCCAGTGATGTCCCCAGTGTCACACCTCAGTCAATCTGACCGCGCTCTGTTTGGTGGCCTCGTTCCCCAGTGATGTCCCCAATGTCCCCAGTGATGTCCCCAGTGTCCCCAATGTCCCCAGTGTCACACCTCTGTCAGCCTGACCGCGCTCTGTTTTGTGGCCTCGTTCCCGCGCCCGGCGCAGTTTTGGGGCAATTCCAGCACGTTTTGGGTCCCGTCGGGCTCCGCTTCGCTCTCGGACAGGAGCACGTTCCTGAGGGGACAGGGACAGTGACAGGGGACATCTGTGAGGGGACAGGAGCACGTTCCTGGGGGGACAGGGACAGGGACAGGGACATCTGTGAGGGGACAGGGACAGGGACAGGAGCACGTTCCTGAGGGGACAGGGGACAGTGACAGGGGACAGGGGACAGGGGACATCTGTGAGGGACAGGAGCACGTTCCTGAGGGGACAGGACAGTGACAGTGACATCTGTGAGGGACAGGAGCACGTTCCTGGGGGGACAGGGACAGGGGACAGGGACAGGGGACATCTGTGAGGGGACAGGAGCACGTTCCTGAGGGGACAGGACAGGGATAGGGACATCTGTGAGGGGACAGTGACAGGGGACAGTGACACCTCTGGGGGACAGGGACGGGACAGGAGCATGTTCCTGAGGGGACAGGACGGTGACATCTGTGAGGGGACAGGAACAGGGACAGTGACACCTCTGGGGGACAGGGACAGTGACACCTCTGGAGGTGTCCCCAGGTCTCAGTGTCACGAGGCACCCCAGGAAGTTCTTGTGTCCCCCAAGGTGTCCCCAAAGTGTCCCCAAGGTGTCCCCAATGTCCCTGATGACCCCAGGATGTCCCTGATGTCCCTAAGGTGTCCCCAGGCTGTCCCTGATGTCCCCAGGATGTCCCCAAGGTGTCCCCATACCCCGTCAGGAGGTCACTGGTGTCCCCAATGTCCCCAGGATGTCCCCAATGTCCCCAGGTGTCCCCAGGCTGTCCCTGATGTCCCCAGGATGTCCCCAGTGTCCCCAAGGTGCCCCATACCCCGTCAGGAGGTCACTGATGTCCCCAGGATGTCCCCAATGTCCCCAAAGTGTCCCCAGGCTGTCCCCACTGTCCCCTACCCCGTCAGGAGGTCACTGACGTCCTCGGCCCGGCCCAGGATGCCCCCAAGCTGTCCCTGATGTCCCCAAGGTGTCCCCAATGTCCCTGTGATGTCCCCAAGGTGTCCCCAAGGGTGTCCCCAGTGTCCCCAGGATGTCCCCAAGGTGTCCCCAATGTCCCCAAGGTGTCCCCAAGGTGTCCCCAAGGTGTCCCCAAGGGTGTCCCCAGTGTCCCCAATGTCCCCAATGTCCCCAAGGTGTCCCCAATGTCCCCAAGGTGTCCCCAATGTCCCTGTGATGTCCCCAAGGTGTCCCCAGGATGTCCCCAATGTCCCCACTGTCCCGTACCCCGTCAGGAGGTCACTGACGTCCTCGGCCCAGCCCAGGATGTCCCCAAGGTGTCCCCAATGTCCCCAAGGTGTCCCCAAGGGTGTCCCCAGTGTCCCCAGGATGTCCCCAATGTCCCCACTGTCCCCAAGGTGTCCCCAAGATGTCCCCAAGGTGTCCCCAGGATGTCCCCAATGTCCCCACTGTCCCGTACCCCGTCAGGAGGTCACTGACATCCTCGGCCCGGCCCAGAATGTCCCCAATGTCCCCGAGGTGTCCCCAATGTCCCCGAGGTGTCCCCTACCCCGTCAGGAGGTCACTGACGTCCTCGGCCCGGCCCAGGTTGGGGAATTTCTCCTGGAGGATTTTCCGGATCCCCCGACTGAGCCCCACGGGAACCACCTGGATACTGCTGGAATTGGGGGAAAAATGGGAATTTGGGGAAAAAAACCCAGAAAAAGGGGAAAAATGGGAATGGGGAACCACCTGGACACTGCTGGAATTGGGGGAAAAAATGGGAATTTGGGGAAAAAATGGGAAAATCATGGAAAAATGGGGATGGGGGACATGGGGAATCACCTGGACACTGCTGGAGTGGGGAAAAAATGGGAATTTGGGGAAAAATCATGGAAAATCGAAAAAATAGGAAAAAAATGGGGATTTGGGAGTGTGGGAATTACCTGGACACTTGGAAATGGGGAAAAAAAACAGGAAAAAAAATCAGAAAAATGGGAAAAATGGGAAAAAATGGGAGTGGGGAACCACCTGGACACTGCTGGGATTGGAGGGGAAAAAATGGGATTTTGGGATGGGAATTTGGGGTGAGAATTTATGGATTTGGGGTGGGAATTTGGGGATTTGGGGAAAAGGGGAATTTGGGGATTTGGGAATTTGAGAATTTGGGGATTTCGGATTTTGGGGATTTGAGAATTTGGGATTTTGGGGATTTGGGGATTTGAGGATTTGGGAATTTGGGACTTTGAAAATTTGGGATTTGGGGATTTGGGACTTTGGGAATTTGAGATTTGGGACTTTGGGGATTTGGGACTTTGGGATTTTGGGAATTTGGGATTTGAGGATTTGGGATTTTGGGACTTTGGGACTTTGGGATTTGAGGATTTGGGATTTTGGGACTTTGGGACTTTGAGATTTTGGGGATTTTGGGATTTGGGGATTTTGGATATTTGAGGATTTGGGACTTTGGGATTTGGGAATTTGAGGATTTAGGAATTTGGGACTTCGGGGATTTGGGATTTTGGGAATTTGGGACTTTGGGAATTTGGGATTTTGGGGATTTTGGGGATTTGGGAATGGGCAAAAAGGGATTTTGGGAATTTGGGAATTTGGGACTTTGGGAATTTGGGATTTTAGGGAATTTGAGAATTTGGGATTTGGCCTCACTAGTGCCGGAGCTCCAGGTGCTGGGACTCGGCGTCGTAGGAAATCAACAAACAGCGACGGATGGAATTGAGATTGAGCTGCAGAAACAACGGGAAAAACAACGGGAAAAATGGGAAAAATGGGAAAAATCCCCCATTCCCCAGCCCCGTCTGCCCCTTTCCCAAATTCTGAATCTCAAACCCCAAATCCCAAACCTTGACCCCCAAATTCCCAAAACTCAAATTCCCGTTCCTAAATCCTAATTCCCATTTTCCCATTTCCCCCATTCCCAAATCCCCAAACCCCAAATTCCCAAATTCCCAAAACCCCAAACCCCAAACCCCAAATTCCCAAATTCCCAAATCCCCAAACCCCAAACCCTCATTTCCCCCATTCCCAAAACCCCCAAACCCCCAAATTTTTGTTTCCCCCAAACCCCAAATTCCCATTTCCCCCATTCCCAAAACCCCAACCCACAAATTCCCATTTCCAAATCCCATTTCCCCCATTCCCAAACCCCAACACCCCAAACCCCAAACCCTCAAACCCCCAAAAACCCCGAATCCCAAATTCCCACTTCCCCCATTCCCAAACCCCAAATCCTCATTTCCTCCATTCCCAAAACCCCAAAACCCTCAAACCCCAAACCCCAAATTCTTATTTCCCCCATTCCCAAACCCCAAAACCCCCAAACCCCCAAATCCTCTTTCCCCCATTCCCAAACCCCAAATTTCCAAACCCCAAATCCCCATTTCCCCCATTCCCAAAACCACCAAACCCCATTTTTTTGTTTCCCCCATTCCCAAATTCCCATTTTTTTTTTATTTCCCCCATTCCCAAAACCCCCAAACCCCAAATTCCCATTTCCAAATCCCATTTCCCCCATTCCCAAAACCCCAAAACCCCAAAACCCTCAAACCCCAAATTCCCATTTCCAATTCCCATTTCCCCCATTCCCAAACCCCAAAATCCCCGAATTTTTGTTTCCCCCAAACCCCAAATCCCAATTCCCATTTCCCCCATTCCCAAAACCACAAAACCCTCAAACCCCAAACCCCAAATTCCCATTTCCTCCATTCCCAAACCCCAATTTCTGTTTCCCCCATTCCCAAATTCCCATTTTTTTTAATTTCCCCCATTCCCAAAACCCCAAACAAAACCCCAAAACCCCAAACAAACCCCAAACAAACCGACCTTGTGCACGTTGAGGGCCGGGAACATCCCCTGGAACATCCCTGCCATGAGTTTGAGGTGAATTTGGGGAGCCCCAAAGTTCCCCAGGACCAACAACGGGGGGTGCAGGAACTGCTGCTCGTGCATCCGGTGCCTTTTTAGGGATGAGACCACGTCACGCACCAGGGAGTACTGAAATTGGGGAAAAAAGGGGAAAAAATGGGAAAAAAGGGGAAAAAAATGGGATTTATCCCTAAAAAATCAAGCCTAGAAAGTCAAAATCCCAAAAAAAAACAGCCCGGAAACAAAAAATCCCCAAAAAATCAACCCCGGAAACTCAAAATCCTAAAAAAACCCCATCCCAGGAACCCAAAATCCCAAAAAAATCAACCCCAGAATCCACAATCCCAAAAAATCAACCCCAGAAGCCCAAAATCCCCCCAAAAATCCACCCCAGAATAGTAAAAAATCCCACAGAATCCATTCAGGAATCATGAAAAAACCCCAATCCTTAAAATCCCCCATGTCCTGGACCAGGGAGTGCTGAAAAAGGGGGAAAAATGGGATTTAATCCTAAAAAATCAACCCTAGAAACAAAAAATCCTAAAAAAAACCAGCCCAGAAACAAAAAATCCTAAAAAAATCCACCCCAGAATCCAAAAAAGCTCCAAAACCCTCAAAAAACTCCATAAAATCTCTTTTAGAATCATGAAAAAAAGGCCAAATCCCAAAAAAAAAAAACCCAATCCCAAAAAATCCCCAAAAAAATCAACCCCAGAAACCCAAAATCTCAAAAAAATCCACTCCAGAAACTCAAAATCCCAAAAAAAATCCACCCTGGAATAGAAAATTCAAAAATAACCAGCCCAGAACCCAAAAAAACCCACCAAACCCCCAAAAAATCCACCCCAGGAACCAAAAATCCCCAAAAAATCAACCCCAAAAATTCAAAATCCTAAAAAAAACCAGCATAGGAACACAAAATCCTAAAAAAAAGCCCAGAATCACCAAAAAAACCCAAAATACCAAAAAAAACCCCTCCCAAAACAGCCCAGAATTCTAAAAAAAACCATAAAATCTCTTTTAGAATCCTGAAAAAAAACCCCAATCCCCCAAAAAAATCCCAATCCTAAAAAATCCCCCAAAAAATTAACTCCAGAAGCCCCAAAATCCTAAAAAAATCCACCCCAGAAACCCAAAAAACCCTCCAAGCCCAAAAAAACCAGCCCAGAATCCTGAAAAAAACACCAAATCCCCCCCCAAAAACCCCAAAAATCCTCAAAAAACCCCAAGAAATCCTCAAAAAAAAATCCAAAAAATCCACAAAAAAACCCCCAAAATCATCGAAAAGCCCCAAAAATCCTCAAAAAAAATCCAAAACCCAAAATCTGCAAAAAAAAAAACCCCAAATCTCCTCTCGAATCCACAAAATCCACAGTGAGATCTGAAAAAAAAAAAAAAAAAAAAACAATCCCAAAAAATCCCAAAAAAATCAACTCCAGGAACACAAAATCCCAAAAAACTTTCACGCCAAAATGGCCCCGAAAAATCCCCAAAAAATTTGGGGGGAAATCCAGAAAAATCCTGGGAGAAACCAAGAAAAATCCAGGGAAAAATCAAAGAAAAATCGAGGAAAAAAAATCCATATAAAATTCTGAGAAAAACCCAGAAAATATCCAAAAAAATCCCAGAAAAATCCAGGAAAAGTCCCAGAAAATTCTGGGAAAAATCCCAGAAAAACTGAGGAAAAAATCCAGGGAAAATGGGAAAATTCTGGGAAAAATCCAGGAAAAATCCCAGAAAATTCTGGGAAAAATCCCAGAAAAATCCAGGAAAAATCCTGGGAAAAATCCCAGAGAAATCAAGAAAAATAATCCAGGGAAAATTCTGGGAAAAATAAAAAAAAATCCCAGAGAAACCCAGGAAAATCCTTGGAAAAATCCCAGAAAAATTCTGGGAAAAATCCCAGAAAAAAAATTGGGAAAATCCCGGAAAAAATCCCAGAAAAATCCAGAGAAAAATCCTGGAAAAATCGAGAAAAAAAACTGGGAAAATCCTGGAAAAATCCCCAAAAAAAAAAAAATCGAGGAAAAATCCCAGAAAAATCTCAGAAAAATCCAGGAAAAAATCCCCAAAAAATCAAGAAAAAAAATCCAGGAAAACCCTCCCAAAAAAAATCCCAAAATTCTCTTTAGAATCCACAAAAATCCACCCCAGAATTCTCAAAAAATCCCCCCAGAATTCCCAAAAATCCCCAAAAAATCCCCCAAAATTCCCCAATTTCCCCCTGGACTCACCTGGAGAATTTTGAAGGTCAAAGTGGGACCCCCCGGGAGACGGAAAAGTTTCTGGAAAAGAGAAAAAAAAGGTTCAAAAATGGGAAAAAATCCCAGAAAAAAAATGGGGAAAATTGGGGAAAATTCCAGAAAAAAATTGGGAAAAATTGGGGAAAATTCCAGAAAAAATCTGGGAAAAATCCCCAAAAAAATCTGGGAAAATTCAGGGAAAAAATGGGAAAAAATCTGGGGAAATTCTGGAAAAATACAGGAAAAATAATGGGAAAATGTGGATAAAAATCCAGGAAAAAAAAACAGGGAAATTTTGGAAAAATACAGGGGAAAATCTGGGAAAAATTTAAAAAAAAAGAGAGAAAAAAATCCAGGAAAAATCCTGGGAAAAAATAGAAAAAAAAAATCCAGGAAAAATCCAGGAAAATTTATTAAAAAAAATTCCAGGAAAAATCCCAGAAAATCCAGGAAAAATCCTGGAAAATCAGAATAAAAATCCAGGAAAAATCCTGGAAAAAAAAAAGGGAAAATCTGAAAAAAATCCTGGAAAAAATTCAAGAAAAATTCTGGAAAATCCCAGGAAAATCTGGGAAAAAATCCTGGAAAAATTCCGGGAAAATTCCGGAAAAATCCCAGAAAAATCTTGGGAAAAAATCCTGCAAAAATCAAGAAAAAAATCAGGGAAAAATCCTGGAAAAATCCCAGAAAAAAAATCTGGAAAAATCGAGGAAAATCGAGGAAAAAAATCCTGGGAAAAATCAAGAAAAAAATCCAGGAAAAATTCTGGAAAAATCCCAGAAAAATCCTGGAAAAATTGAGAAAAAAAATCCAGGAAAAATCCCAGAAAAATCAAGAAAAAATCCTGGAAAATCTGGAGAAAAATCCAGGAAAAATCAAAAAAAAATCCAGGAAAAATGCAGATACAAATCCTGGGAAAATCCTGGGAAAAAAATTGGGAAAATCTGAAAAAAATCCTGGAAAATCAGGAAAAAATCTGGAAAAAAATCCTGGAAAAATCCCGGAAAAAATCCTCAGAAAAAATCCAGGAAAAATCCTGGGGAAATTCCAGAAAAATGCAGGAAAAATCTCGGGAAAATTCTGGAAAATTCCCAGAAAAAAATCTGGAAAAATCCCCAAAAAATCAAGAAAAAAATCTGAGAAAAATCCTGGAAAAATCCCAGAAAAAATTTGGAAAAATTGAGGAAAAAAATCCTGGAAAAATCGAGGAAAAAATCCAAGAAAAAAACAGGAAAAATCCTGGAAAAAGTCCCAGGAAAATTCTGGAAAATTCCCAGAAAAAAATCTGGAAAAATCCCAAAAATATCAAGAAAAAAGTCTGGGAAAAATCCTGGAAAAATCCCAGAAAAAAATCTGGAAAAATCCCAGAAAAAAAATCTGGAAAAATCCCAGAAAAATCCCAGAAAAAATCTGGAAAAATCAAGAAAAAAATCCAGGAAAAATCCCAGGAAAATCTTGGGGAAATTCTGGAAAATGCCCAGAAAAAATCTGAAAAAATCCCCAAAAAATCAGGAAAAAAATCTGGGAAAATGTTTGGAAAAATCCCTGAAAAAATCTGGGAAAAATCCAGGAAAAAAATCCAGGAAAAATCTCATGAAAAACCCAGAAAATCCCAAAAAAAAAAGATGAAAAAGAACCTAAAAATCATTTTTTTTTTCTCTCTGGGATGGACTGAAAGCCCCAAAATTTGGGAATTTCATCCCCTTCCACCCCAAATCCCAAATTTCCAACCCTAAAATTCCCAAAATTCCCAATTTTCTGCCCCCCCAGATCCATCAGAGCGTTTACTTTGGAACAATCACGGATTTAAATCATGGAAATAAAATTTTTCATCATTTGGGTCTGGGAGGGCTCTTGGGACACTCAAAATTCCCCAAAAAAATTCCCAAAATGCCCCAAAAAATCCCCAAAAAAATCCCAAAAAAATTCCCAAAAAATCCCCAAAAAAATCCCAAAAAATCCCCAAAAATTCCCCCCCAAAAACCTGGAAAAATCTCCCCCAAAAATCCCGAAAAAATTCCCAAAAAATCCCTCAAAATTTCCCCAAAAAATCCTCAAAAAGTCCCCCCAAAATCCGCCCAAAAATAAAAAAAAAATTCCCAAAAAATTCCCCCCAAAATTTCTGAAGAATCCCCCAAAAATTCCAAAAAAAATCCACCAAAAAATCCCCCCAAAATTCCCAAAATTCCCCCCAAAAATCCAGAAAAAATCCCACAAACCTCCCCAAAAAATCCAGCAAAAAATAAAAAAAAAATCCAAAAAAATTCCCTCCAAAATTTCCCAAAAAATCAAAAAATAATCCCCCTAAAATTCCCCCCAAAAATTCTCAAAAAAATTTCAGCAAAACCCCCTCAAAATTCCCAAAAACATCCCCAAAAATCCCCCCCAAAATCCAGAAAAATCTCCGCCCAAACCGGAAAAAAAAAAAAAAAAAAAACCAAAATTCCCAAAAACTCCCCAAAAAATCCAAAAAAAATCCCGCAACCCTCCCCCAAAAATTCCTAAAAAACCCCCCAAAATTTCCCCCCAAAAATCAATTTAAAATCCTAAAAAAAATCCCAAATAAAAACCCCAAATCTCACCACGTTGACCCCGGTCTGGGACTTGCTGAGCACCAGGAACTGGGTGACCCCCAAAAATCCCTAAAAATCCCCTCAAAAGAATAAATAAATCCTGAAAAAAAATCCCCAAAAATTCCTCCAAAAATCCAGCCAAAATATCCCCAAAAAGTTAAAAAAAATCCCACAAAAAAATCCCAAAAAATTGCAAAAAAATGCATTAAAAATCCAAAAAAAAATCGCAAAAAAAAATCATAAAAATTCCCAAAAAATCCCAAAAAAATCCCAAAAAAAATCCCAAAAAATTCCCTCTAAAATTTCCCAAAAAATACCTAAAATCCCCCCCAAAAAATCTCAATTTTCCCCCCAAATCTCACCAAGTTGACCCCGGTCTGGGACTTGCTGAGCACCAGGAACTGGGTGACCCCCAAAGGTCCGGCCACGGCCACCAAATCCCGCAGGGAGTTGCTGCGACGCACCTGGAAAACACAAAATTCCTCAGGGATATCCCTAAAAAATCCTGGAAAAGATCCTGAAATTCTTGGAAAAAAAGCTGAAAATTTCTGGAAAAAAACAAACAAACAAAAATCTGGATGGAGAAGAGGTCCAGGACCTTCCTGAGGCCATTCCCAGTACTCCCAGTATCCATTCCCAGTATTCCCAGTACTCCCAGTATCCATTCCCAGTATTCCCAGTACTCCCAGTATCCATTCCCAGTCCCACCTGCAGGTTCCTGGCAGTGAAGGGCTCCAGGACCCTCCAGGCCATTCCCAGTATCCCCAGTATCCCCATTAATCCTATTATTCCCATTAATCCCATTGTTCCCATTATACAGTCCCAGTATTCCCAGTGCTCCCATTATCCAATCCCAGTACTCCCAGTATCCATTCCCAGTATTGCCATTATCCATTCCCAGTGCTCCCAGTGCTCCCAGTGCTCCCAGTACCTGCAGGTTCCTGGAGGTGAGGGGCTCCAGGACCCTCCTGAGGCCATTCCCAGTATCCCCAATATCCTCATTAATCCCATTATTCTCATTACTCCCATTATCCATTCCCAGTATCTCCAGTATCCCATTCCCAGTATTCCCAGTTCTCCCAGTATCCAATCCCAGTCCCACCTGCAGGTTCCTGGTTGTGAAGGTCTCCAGGACCCTCCAGGCCATTCCCAGTGTCTGTTCCCAGTATCCCCAGTATCCCCATTAATCCTATTATTCTCATTAATCCCACTGTTCCCATTATACAGTCCCAGTATTCCCAGTGCTCCCATTATCCAATCCCAGTACTCCCAGTATCCATTCCCAGTATTGCCATTATCCATTCCCAGTGCTCCCAGTTTCCATCCCAGTATTCCCAGTACTCCCAGTATCCATTCCCAGTATTCCCAGTGCTCCCAGTATCCATTCCCAGCACTCCCAGTATCCATTCCCAGTACTCCCAGTATCCATTCCCAGTATTCCCAGTGCTCCCAGTTGTTGTTACCTGCAGGTTCCTGGCGGTGAAGGGCTCCAGGACCCTCCTGAGGCCATTCCCAGTATCCCCATTACCCCCATTATCCCCAGTACCCCACTCCCAGTATTCCCAGTACCCCAATCCCAGGGCTCCCAATATTCCCAGTGCTCCCAGTATCCAATCCCAGTGCTCCCAGTTGCTGTTACCTGCAGGTTCCTGGCGGTGAAGGGCTCCAGGACCCTCCTGAGGCCATTCCCAGTGTCCCCATTACCCCCATCATCCCCAGTACCCCATTCCCAGTATTCCCAGTGCTCCCAGTATCTCCCACCTGCAGGTTCCTGGCGGTGAAGGGCTCCAGGACCCTCCTGACGTCCCTGCAGAGGGTCCTGAGGCCATTCCCAGTATCCCCAGTACCCCCAGTACCCCAATCCCAGTATTCCCAGTGCTCCCAGTATCCATTCCCAGTATTCCCAGTGCTCCCAGTATCCCTGACCTGCAGGTTCCTGGCGGTGAAGGGCTCCAGGACCCTCCTGACGTCCCTGCAGAGGGTCCTGAGGCCATTCCCAGTATCCCCAGTACCCCCAGTACCCCAATCCCAGTATTCCCAGTGCTCCCAGTATCCATTCCCAGTATTCCCAGTGCTCCCAGTATCCCTGACCTGCAGGTTCCTGGCGGTGAAGGGCTCCAGGACCCTCCTGATGTCCCTGACGAGGCTCCTGAGGCCACTCCCAGTATCCCAATCCCAGTATCCCCAGTATCCCCAATATCCATTATCCCCATTATTCATTGCCAGTACTCCCAGTGCTCCCAGTATCCATTCCCAGTATTCCCAGTGCTCCCAGTATCCATTCCCAGTGCTCCCAGTATCCATTCCCAGTATTCCCAGTATCCAATCCCAGTCCCACCTGCAGGTTCCTGGCGGTGAAGGGCTCCAGGACCCTCCTGATGTCCCTGCAGAGGCTCCTGAGGCCATTCCCAGTATCCCCAGTACCCCCAATATCCCCAGTACCCCAATCCCAGTATTCCCAGTACCCCAATCCCAGGGCTCCCAGTATTCCCAGTGCTCCCAGTATCCAATCCCAGTGCTCCCAGTTGCTGTCACCTGCAGGTTCCTGGCGGTGAAGGGCTCCAGGACCCTCCTGAGGCCACTCCCAGTATCCCCATTATCCCATTAGCCCCAGTATCCATTCCCAGTCCTCCCAGTATCCATTCCCAGTATTCCCAGTATCCCCAGTATCCCTGACCTGCAGGTTCCTGGCGGTGAAGGGCTCCAGGACCCTCCTGAGGCCATTCCCAGTATCCCCAGTATCCCCATTAACCCCATTATCCCCAGTATTCATTCCCAGCACTCCCAGTATCCATTCCCAGTCCTCCCAGTGCTCCCAGTACCTGCAGGTTCCTGGCGGTGAGGGGCTCCAGGACCCTCCTGAGGCCATTCCCAGTATCCCCAATATCCCCATTAATCCCATTAACCCCTAATTATTCTCATTACTCCCATTAATCCCATTGTTCCCATTACACAATCCCAGTGCTCCCAGTATCCATTCCCAGTATTCCCAGTATTCCCAGTTGCTGTTACCTGCAGGTTCCTGGCGGTGAAGGGCTCCAGGACCCTCCTGATGTCCCTGCAGAGGGTCCTGAGGCTCCTCCCGGGGCGTCCCCGCGGGAACACGAAGGAGTGAGGGACGGCCCCGAACTCCTGCTCCGAGCGCAGCCGGGCCTGGGCCCTCTGGGCCCGCTGGAAACGGCTCTGGGGGGGCAGAAAATGCAAAATTAGACCAGAAATCCTGAATTTTCAACCCTAAATTGGCCCAAAATCCCAAAAATTCCCATTCGCGAAATCCCGAATCTGCGCTCTGAGAGTTGTCGGGTTTGGGCCCGTTGGAAATGGTTCTGGGAGGGCCCAAAAATCCCAAATTATCCCAAATTCTGGAATTCTCAATCTCTAAAATCCCAAATTCCCAATCCCAAAGTCCTGAATTATCCCAAATTGGCCCCAAATCCCAAAAATTCCCATTCTCAAAATCCCAAATTTCTGCTCTGAGCGTTGTTGGGCCTGGAAATGGCTCTGGGGGGACCAAAAATCCCAAAAAATCCCAAATTATCCCAAAAAATCCAAAATTCTCAATCCTAAAATCCAAAATCAGACCAGAAATCCAAAATTTTCAACCCCAAATTGGCCCAAAATCCCAAAAATTCCCGATCGTGAAATCCCAAATTTCTGCTCCAAGTGTTGTTGGGTTTGGGCTGGAAATGGCTCTGGGGGGACCCAAAAATCCCAAATTATCCCAAAAAAACCGAAATTCCCAATCCTAAAACCCAAAATCAGACCAGAAATCCCAAATTCCTAACCATAAAATCCTAAATTATCCAAAAAAATCCCAAATTTCCAACCCAAAAATCCCAAATTAGCCCAAAAAATCCCAAATTAGCCCAAAAATCCCAAATTCTCAATCCTAAAATCCCAAATTATCCTAAAAATCTCGAATTCCCAACCCTAAAATCCCAAATTATCTCGAATTATCCTAAATTAGCCCAAATTATCCTGAAATTTGGGGGTTTTGGATCCCAAAATACCAAATTCCTGCTGGAAACGGCTCTGGGGGGACCCAAAATTCCCAAATTAATTCCTAAATTATCCCCAAAAATCCCAAATTCTCAATCCTAAAATCCCAAATCAGACCAGAAATCCCAAATTCTCCACCCAAAAAAATCCGGGAAAAAAAAACCCCAAAAATTCCTGCCAGAAAAAAAAAAAAAAAAAAAAAAAAAAAAAAAAAAAAAAAAAAAAAAAAAAAAAAAATCCAAAAATTTTTTTTAAAAAACCTAAAAATTCCCGAAAAAAAACCCACAGAATTTGGAATTTCCGGGACCCCAAATCTCGATTTTTTTCCACCGGGAAAACCCAAAAAATTTGGGAATTTCAGGAGCTCAAACCCTTCAATCTTCTGAGGGGATTTTTAAACCCCAGAAATGGGTTTTTAAAATCCCAAAATTCCTCAAATTTGGGAATTTTCGATCCCGATTTTTCTGACGGGATGGGACCCCCCCCCCCCAAAAAAAAAAAAATCCCAAAAAATTTAGGAATTCCCCCAAAAATTCCTTATTTTTAAAAAATAACCCCCCCAAGGAATTCCAACCCTCCTAACGCTTCAAACTTTGAGAATTCCCAAATTTTCCCCACAGAAATCCCAAATTTTCCCTCAAAAACCCAATTTTTTCGCCCCTCCCGCCTCGTTTTTCCCCATTCTCGCTCCCCCCGCCATTCCCGACCCGCCTTTTCTCCCCCGACCCCTCCCTGTCCTTATTTTATCCCGTTTTTTCCCTTTTTTTCGTGTTTTTTCCCCTTTTTTTCCCGTTTTTCCCCCGTTTTTTTCCCTCCCGACCTTCCCGGGCCGCCCCATCCCGGCGCCTCCACGCGGCCTCCGCAACTTCCGGTTTCCGCCCGCCAAAACCTTCCGGTCACTTCCGGTGCGTCACTTCCGATTTGCTCCGGGCGTCAAACGTTGTCCCCAAACTTCAGTTCCGGTTGTTTTTTTGCCCCCTCGACTTTTTTGAGATCCCAAAAACAAACCCCAAAAAAGCCCCAAAATGCCCCAAAAATCCCCAAATTCTCCGGCGCGACAATGAACGAGAAGGGGCCGGTTGTGGAAGGAGTTCCAGGTTTAATGAGACACCGAAAATCCCCCCAAATTTCCCCCCAAAATCCCACCCAAAATCCTCCCAAATCCTCCAATTTCGCCCCAAATTCCCCAATTTTCACCCAAAATCTCCCAAAAACCCCCAAATTTTAGGATCCTCTTATGCTGAGCTGGGTCAAAGACACCTGAGGAGCCCCAGGCTGAGATGAGACCCCCCAAAACCCCAAAATTCCCCCTAAAACCCCCTAAAAACTCCGCGATTTCACCCAAAATCACCCAAATTTTGCCCCAAATCTCCCCAATTTTGCCCCAAATCTCCCAAAAACCCCCAAATTTTGGGGTCCCCTCATTCAGGACTTATTGAACAACACCTGAGCATCTCTAGGCTCAGGTGAGACCCCCATAGACCCCAAAATTCCCCCCAAAAACCCCTAAAAACTCTGCGATTTCACCCAAAATCACCCAAATTTCGCCCCAAATTCCCCAAATTTCACCCAAAAAAACCCCAAATTTTGGGATCCTCTTATTCTGGGCTGGGTCAAAGACACCTGAGCATCTCCAGGTTGAGATGAGACCCCCCAAAACCCAAAATCTCCCCCCAAAACCCCCTAAAAACTCCCCAATTTCACCCAAAATCACCCAAATTTTGCCCTAAATTCCCCAAATTTCACCCCAAAAACCCCAAATTTTGGGGTCACCTCACTCACGACTGACTCAAAGATACCTCAGGACCCCCAGGTTGGGATGAGACCCCCCAAAACCCAAAATCTCCCCCCAAAAACCCCCTAAAACCTCCGCGATTTCACCCAAAATCCCCCAAATTTCGCCCCAAATTCCCCAATTTTCACCCAAAATCTCCCAAAAACCCACAAATTTTGGGGTCCTCTAATACAGGATTGACTCAAAGACACCTGAGCATCCCCAGGTTGAGGTGAGACCCCCAAAACCCAAAATCTCCCCCCAAAAACCCCCTAAAAACTCCACGATTTCACCCAAAATCCCCCAAATTTCACCCCAAATTCCCCAAATTTCACCCAAAAAATCCCATTTTTTTTTCCCCCTCAGACAGGGGTGACCCTGCGGCGGCAGCAGCGGCAGGTGAGACACCTGAGCAGCCCCAGGCTGAGGCTGAACACGGGCCCCAGGTCCCAGAGGAGTTTCTGGAAGGTTCTCAGCCCCAGGTCCCCGCTGGGGTCGGCGAAGCGAAGGGAGAGAAGGGGAGAGTAAAGGGGGTTCGTGGGGACCCGGAATTTGGGTCTGGGGGAGGTGATCACGTCCATGATGGCCTGGAAAAAATAGGGGGAGAGGTGAGGGGGAGTGGGAAAAAATATCTAAAAAATTGGCAAAAAAATTCACCCTAAAATTCAGAAAAAATTCCCCAAAAAATTCTCAAAAAATCAAAAAAATTCCCCCCAAAATCCCAAAATATTTCCAAAAAAAAATTCCCCCCAAAAATCCTAAAAAAATTCCAAAAAATTCCCCCAAGAATTCCCTCCAAAATTCACAAAAAAATTTCCCAAAAAATCCCCCCAAAAATTCCCAAAAATATTCCCCCAAAAATGCCACAAAATTTCCCCCCAAAATTCCAAAAAAAAATCCCCCAAAAATTCTCAAAATCTCCCCTCAAAATTCCCAAAAAAAAAAAAAAAAAAAAAAAAAAAATCCCCCCAAAATACAAAAAAATTCCCCAAAAAAACCCCAAAAATTGCCCAAAAAATCCCAAATTTTTTCCCAAAAATCCCAAATTTTTACCTGGGCCACCTGCTCAGGGCTCTGCCCAAAGGTGGCAAATTCCAGGTGAGACCTGGATTAATTACACCCAAAATAGGCCAAAAAATACCCCAAAAATCACCATAAAAAATCCAAAAAAATCCCAAATTTCGCCCAAAAAATCCCAAATTTTTTCCCAAAAATCCCAAATTTTTACCTGGGCCACCTGCTCAGAGCTCTGCCCAAAGGTGGCAAATTCCAGGTGAGACCTGGACCAGTTACACCCAAAAATGCCCAAAAAATACCCAAAAATCGCCATAAAAATCCAAAAAAATCCCAAAAAATTGCCATAAAAAAACCCAAAAATACCAAAAAAATCCCAAAAAATCCCAAATTTCCTCCAAATCCTCACCTGGGCCACCTGCTCAGGGCTCTGCCCAAAGGTGGCAAATTTCAGGTGACACCTGGACCAATTACACCCAAAATAGCCAAAAAATACCCAAAAAAATCGCTGTCAAAACCCCAAAAATCACCATAAAAATTCCAAAAAAATCCCAAATTTTGCCCAAAAAATCTCAAAAAATTCCAAATCTTGACCTTTGCCACCTCCTGGGGCCTCTGGGCAAAAGTGTCAAATTCCAGGTGAGACCTGGATCAATTACACCCAAAATAGCCCAAAAAATACCCAAAAATCACCATAAAAATTCCAAAAAAATCCCAAATTTTGCCCAAAAAATCCCAAATTTCCCCCAAAAATTTAAAAAAATTCCAAATTCTCACCTGGGCCACCTCTGGCTGAAGGTGTCGAATTCCAGGTGAGACCTGGACCAATTAAACCCAAAATCGCCCAAAAAATACCCATAAAAACCCCAAAAAAACCCAAATTTTGCCCAAAAAAACCCCAAATTTTGCCCAAAAAATCCCAAATTTTTTTCCCAAAACTCCCCAAATTTTTACCTGGGCCACCTGCTCAGGGCTCTGCCCAAAGGTGGCAAATTCCAGGTGAGACCTGGATCAATTACACCCAAAATAGGCCAAAAAATACCCAAAAATCGCCATAAAAACCCCAAAAATCGCCGTAAAATCCCCAAATTTTGCCCAAAAAATTCCAAATTTTTCCCCAAAACTCCCCAAATTTTTACCTGGGCCACGTGCTCAGGGCTCTGCCCGAATGTAGCGAACACCTCTCGACTCGCAGGCAGATAAACCTCGCGGAAATATCGCAGAGTCTCGGCGTCGGTCTCGGGAAATTCCGATTTTTCCACCTCCTGAAGCACCTTCCGCTCAAAGGCCGTGTTCACCGGGCCCGGCTCCACCAGGGACACACTGACATTTTGGAAAAAATTTGGGATTTTTTTGGAATTTATTATTAGTAGTAGTATTTGGGATTTTTTCAGATTTTTTTTTGCATTTTTTTGGGAATTTTTTGGATTTTTTTCAGATTTTTTTCCGGATTTTTTTGGATTTTTTTTTTATTATTTTTTTCGGATTTCTTCTTTATTTTTTATTGATTTTTTTTTTTTTTTTTTTTTAGTGATTTTTTTAAATGATTTTTTAATATTTTTTTTAGTGAATTTTAAATTATTTTTAATATATATTTTTAGTGATTTTAAAATTGATTTTTAAATGATATTTTAAATGGTTTTTTAAGATTTTTTTTAGAATTTTGGGGATTTTTTGGATTTTTTTTTAATTGATTTTCTAGTGATTTTTTAGTGATTTTTTGGAGATTTTTTAAAAATTTTTTGAGGTGGTTTTAGGGGGATTTAGATCGGGTACAGACACCTGAATTTGGGATTTCTTGGGGATTTTTTGGGATTTTTGGGAGGTTTTTTTCGGATTTTTGGGGGAATTTTGGGGGGATTTTTTTGGGATTTTTGGGGGATTTTTTGGGGATTTTTTGGGGGGTTTTTGGGGATTTTTTGGGGATTTTTTGGGGGGTTTTTATTGGGGAAATTCCGATTTTTCCACCTCCTGAAGCACCTTCCGCTCAAAGGCCGTGTTCACCGGGCCCGGCTCCACCAGGGACACACTGACGGTTTGGGGGGAATTTGGAAAAAATTTGGGATTTTTTTTTTAATTGGATTTTTTGGGATTTTTTTCAGATTTTTTTTGGAATTTTTTGGGATTTTTTTCAGAATTTTTTTTTGGAATTTTTTGGGATTTTTTGGGATTTTTTTTGAAATTTTTTTATTTTTTTATTGATTTTTTTAATTGATTTTTAAGTGATTTTTTATTGATTTTTAAATGATTTTTTGGGGATTTTTTAGTGATTTTTGTGGATTTTTTTAGTGATTTTTTTCAGGATTTTTTTTTTATTTTTTTATTGATTTTAAATGATTTTTTTAATGGTTTTTAAACGATTTTTAGGGGGTTTTGAGACGGTTTTAGGGGGATTTAACTCAGGAAAAGAAACGGGAAATTTGGGGGTTTCAGGGGACAATTTTGGGGTGATTTTGGATGATTTTTGGGGACAATTTTGGGTGTTTTTGGGGACAATTTTGGGCCAATTTTTGCTGTTTTTTGGGGGACAATTTTGGGCGTTTTTGGGGACAATTTTGGGTTGATTTTGGGTGATTTTTGGGGACAATTTTGGGTGTTTTTGGGGCCGATTTTGGGTGTTTTTGGGGCCAATTTTGGGTCGATTTTGTGTGTTTTTGGGGACAATTTTGGGATAATTTTGGCAATTCCTGGGGCTGATTTTGGGTTGATTTTGGATGATTTTTGGGGCCAATTTTGGGTGGTTTTGGGTGATTTTTGGGGACAATTTTGGGGGTTTTTGGGTTGATTTTGGGTTGATTTTGGGGCCAATTTTGGGTGGTTTTGGGGTCGATTTTGGGTTGATTTTGGGTGTTTTTGGGGCCGATTTTGGGATGATTTTGGGTGTTTTTTGGGGATAATTTTGGCAATTCCTGGGGCTGATTTTGGGTGTTTTTGGGGCTGATTTTGGGCAGATTTTGGGTTGTTTTAGGCCCCCCCAGCACTCACAAAACGTTGAACTGCAGCAGCTGCACGGCCAGGCTCTCACACAGACCCTCCACCGCAAACTTGGAGGCCGAATAGACGTCGTTGAAAACAACCCCTGGGGGACCAAAAAAGGGGGTTTTGGGGTCTTGATCCTCCAAAATTTGGGGTCTGGGGTCTCCAGTCACCCAAAATTTGGTTTTTGGGGACACCCAGGGGGGGTTTAGGAGCCGTTTTGGGGGTCTGGGAGGGGTTTGGGGTCTTGATTCCACCAAAATTTGGGGTCTGGGGTCTCAATCTCCCAAAATTTGGAGTTTGGGGTCTCCAGTCACCCAAAATTTGGGGTCTGGGGTCTCAATCCCCCCAAAATTTGGGGTCTGGGAGGGGTTTGGGGTCTCAATCCCCCTAAAATTTGGGTCTGGGGTCTCAATTCCCCCAAAATTTGGGGTCTGGGAGGGGTTTGGGGTCTCGATCCCCCTAAAATTTGGGTCTGGGGTCTCAATTCCCCCAAAATTTGGGGTCTGGGGTCTCAATCCCCCCAAAATTTGGGGTCTCAATCCCCCAAAATTTGGGGTCTGGGGTCTTGATCCCCCAAAATTTGGGGTCTGGGGTCTCAATTCCCTGAAAATTTGGGGTCTGGGGTCTCAATTCCCCCAAAATTTGGGGTCTGGGGTCTCCGGTCACCCAAAATTTGGTTTTTGGGGACACCCAGGGGGGGTTTAGGAGCCGTTTTGGGGGTCTGGGAGGGGTTTGGGGTCTTGATTCCACCAAAATTTGGGGTCTCAGGTCTCAGTTCCCTGAAAATTTGGGGTTTGGAGTCTCAATCCCCCCAAATTTTGGGGTCTGGGAGGGGTTTGGGGTCTTGATCCCCCAAAATTTTGGGGTCCCTGGGGGTTTTTGAGGATCCCAAATCCGAATTTTGGGATATTTTAGGAGGATTTTGGAGTCTCAAACCCAAATTTTGGGTCCCTGGGGGTTTTTGAGGACCCCAAACCCAAATTTTATGGTCCCAAACCCGAATTTTGGGGTCCGAAAGTCGAATTTTGGGGTGTTTGAGGAGGATTTTGAGGGTTTTAACCTCCATAAAGTGCCTGGGGGGTTTTGGGGACTCAAAACCCAAATTTTGGGTCCCTGGGGGTTTTTGCGGACACCAAACCCAAATTTTGGGGTCCCAAATCTGAATTTTGGGTCTCTGAGTCGAATTTTGGGGTCTAAAAAATTGAATTTTTGGGTCCGAAACCCAAATTTTGGGGTATTTTGAGAGGATTTTGGGGCCCTGGAGGTTTTTGGGGACGCGAAACCCAAATTTTGGGGTCCCAAACCCAAATTTTGGGGTCCTAAACCTGAATTTTGGGGTATTTTAGGTGTATTTTGGGCCTCACCCTGCAGGCCCATGACGCTGCTGACCACCACGATGTGACCCCTGGGGAGTTTTGGGGATCTCAAACCCCAAATTTTGGGGTCCCAAATCCAAATTTTGAGGTCCCTGAGAATATTTTGGGGTCCCAAACCCAAATTTTAGGATCCGAAAGTCGAATTTTTTGTGCGTCAAGGAGGATTTTGGGTCCCTGGGGGTTTTTGAGGATCCCAAACCCGAATTTTGGGATATTTTAGGAGGATTTTGGAGTCTCAAACCCAAATTTTGGGGTCCCAAATCTGAATTTTGGGTCTCTGAGTCGAATTTTGGGGTCTAAAAAATTGAATTTTTGGGTCCGAAACCCAAATTTTGGGGTATTTTGAGAGGATTTTGGGGCCCTGGAGGTTTTTGGGGACGCGAAACCCAAATTTTGGGGTCCCAAATCCAAATTTTAGGATATTTTAGGTGTATTTTGGGCCTCACCCTGCAGGCCCATGACGCTGCTGACCACCACGATGTGCCCGCGGCGTCTGGCCTTCATCTGGGGCAGCAGCGCCCGGAGCAGCCGCAGGAGCCCGAAGACGTTGGTGTCGAAGACGCGCTGGACCTGCGGCCCCGAGGCGCTTTCCAGGGGCCCCACCAGCCCCACGCCCGCGTTGTTCACTGGGGAGAAAATAAATATATTGTTAAATGGGGGCTGGGGGTGGTGGGATACACAAATTCCAAAAAATCCCAGAAAAATCTGAATAAAAATCCCAAAAAAATAAAAAAAAAATCCCAAAAATATCCCAGAAAATCCCCAAAATATCCCAGAAAATTTAAAAAAAAAAAAAAAAATCCCAAAAATATCCCAGAAAAAAAAAAAAATCCCAGAAAATCTCAAAAAACCAGCCATAAAATCTGAATAAAATCCCATAAAATTCTCAAAAAATACCATAAAATCTGAATAAAACCCCCCCAAAAAATCCCCCCCAAAAATACCATAAAATCCCATAAAAATCAAAGAAAATCCCAAAAAAATCCCAGAAAATCTGAATAAAATCCCAGAAAATCCCATAAAAAAAAAAAAAAAAAAAAAAAAAAAAAAACCAGAAAATCCCAGGAAAATCCCAGAAAAATCAGAATAAAATCCACCCTAAATCTGCCCCAGGGGCCCCACCAGCCCCACGCCCGCGTTGTTCACTGGGGAGAAAATAAATATATTGTTAAATGGGGGCTGGGGGTGGTGGGAGAGAGAAATCCAAAAAAAATCCCAAAAAAATCCCAGAAAATTGGCACAAAATCCCATAAAAATCTGCACTAAAACCCATAAAAATCTGAATAAAATCCCATAAAATCAAAAAAAAAAATCCCAGAAAATTTAAAAAAAAAAAAAAAAAAGCCAAAAAAAATTCCCAGAAAATCCCCAAAAAAATTACCAGAAAATCCCCCCAAAAATACCATAAAATCCCCCAAAAAATCCCAGAAAAATCCCCCCAAAAATCCCAAAAATATTCCAGAAAATCTGAAAAAAAAAAACCCATAAAAATCCCAGAAAATTAAAAAAAAATCCCATAAAATCTGAATAAAATCCCAGAAAATCTGAAAAAAAAAATCCCAGAAAAATCTCAATAAAATCCCATAAAAATCCCCCCCAAAAAAAATCCCAAAAAAATCCCATAAAAATCCCAAAAAAATCCCATAAAAATCCCATCAAAATCCCAGAAAAATCCCAGAAAAATCTGAATAAAATCCACCCTAAATCTGCCCCAGGGGCCCCACCAGCCCCACGCCCGCGTTGTTCACTGGGGAGAAATAAATATATTGTTAAATGGGGGCTGGGAGTGGTGAGATACACAAATCCCAAAAAATCCCATAAAAAATCCCCCCAAAAATACCATAAAAATACCATAAAAATCGAGAAAATCTGAATAAAATCCTATAAAAATCTGAATAAAATCCCATAAAAATCCCATAAAAATCCCAAAAAAAATCCCAGAAAATCCCATAAAAATCCCCAAAAATATCCCAGAAAATCCCCCCCAAAAAATCACAGAAAATCCCATAAAAATCTCATAAAAATCCCATAAAAATCCCATAAAAATCCCCAAAAAATCCCAAAAGTATCCCAGAAAATAAAAAAAAAATCCCATTAAAATCCCATTAAAAAAAGATTCCCATAAAAATCCCCAAAAAATCCCCAAAAAATCCCAGAAAATAAATAAATTTAAAAAAATCCCAGAAAATAAATAAAAAAAACCCATAAAAATCCCCCCCAAAAAAATATCCCAGAAAATAAAAAAAAATTCCCAAAACATACCAGAAAATCCCAAAAAATATCAGAAAATAAAATTAAAAAAAAATCCCAGAAAATCCCAAAAAATCCCATAAAATCCAAAAAAAAAAAAAAAAAAAAAAAAAAAAAAAAAAAAAAAAAAAAAACACCAAAAAAAACCACCAAATAATCCCCCCAAAAAATCCCAAAAAATTCCCGGAAAATCCAAAAAAAATCCTAAAAAAAATCCCAGAAAAATCCCCAGAAAATCCCATAACAATCCCAGAAAATCCCCCCAAAAATACCATAAAATCTGAATAAAATCCCAAGAAAATCCCCCAAAAACTCCCAGAAAATCCCAAAAAAACCCATAAAAATAATTTTAAAAAAATCCCAAAAAAATTCCAGAAAAAAAAAAAAATCCCAGAAAATAAAATAAAAAAAAATCCCAAAAAATTTCCAGAAAATCCCAAAAAAATCCCAAAAAGTCCCAGGAAAAAAAAAATCCCAGAAAATAAAAAACTAAAATTAAAAAAAAAAAAAACATCCCATAAAAATCCCATAAAAATTCCCAGAAAAAATCCCCCAAAAATCCCAGAAAATTTAAAAAAAATCCCAAAAAAATCCCCAAAAAAATCCCATAAAAATCTGAATAAAATCCCTCCAAAATACCAGAAAATCTGAATAAAAATCCCCCCAAAAATACCAGAAATATCCCAGAAAATCAAAAAAAATCCCATAAAAATAAAATAAAAAAAGCCACATAAAAATCCCAAAAGAATCACAGAAAATCCCCCCAAAAAAATCACAGAAAAAAAGAAAAATCTCATAAAAATCCCCAAAAAATCCCCAAAAATATCCCAGATAATAAAAATCCCAAAAAAATCCCAGAAAATAATAATTTTTTAAAAATCCCAGAAAATTAAAAAAAAAATCCCCAAAAAATCCCCCCCAAGAATCCCAGAAAAATCCCCCAAAAAATCCCAGAAAATAATTTAAAAATATATCCCTAAAAATCCCCAAAAAAATTCCCAGAAAATCCCAGAAAAATCCCAGAAAAATCCCCCCCAAAAAATATCCCAGAAAATAAAATTTAAAAAAAAAAAAAAAAAAAAAAAAAAAAAAAAAAAAAAAAAAAAAATCACAAAAAATATCGGAAAATAAAATTTTTAAAAAAAATCCCAGAAAAATCCCAGAAAATCCCAAAAAATAAAATCCCAGAAAATCCCCCCCCCAAAAAATTCCAGAAAATCCCCCCCAAAAAAATTCCCAGAAAATCTGAAATATATATCCCATAAAAATCTGAATAAAATCCCAGAAAATAAAAATTTAAAAAAAAAAAAATCCCCGAAAAATCCCAGAAAAAAAATCCCAAAAAATCCCAGAAAAATCCCATAAAAATCCCATAAAAATCTGAATAAAATCCACCCTAAATCTGCCCCAGGGGCTCCACCAGCCCCACACCCGCGTTGTTCACTGCCAGGGGGTGGGGAGAGAAAAAAAAAATCATAATTTACAGACTGGGATTGGTTTGATACAGAAATTCCAAAAAAAATCCATAAAAATCCCAGAAAATCTGGCCCAAAATCCCCCCAAACCTGCCCAAAACCCCCATAAATTGATGTGAATCCCCCCAAATCCTCCCAAAAACTGCCCCAAATCTCCGAAAATCCCCCCAAAACTCCCCAAAATTCCCTCAAATCCCCCCAAAATATCCCCAAACTCCCATAAATTGACACAAAACCCCCCCAAATCCCCCCCAAATCTCCCCAAAATCCCCCCAAACCTGCCCCAAAATATCCCCAAACTTCCATAAATTGACACAAAACCCCCCAAAATCCTCCCCAAAACCCCCCAAAACCCCCCAAAATCCCCCCAAACCCCTCAAAATCCCTCATAAATTGACACAAACCCCCCAAAAATACCCCCAAAATTGACACAAACCCCCCAAAAATACCCCCAAATTGACACAAACCCCCCAAAATCCCCCCAAACCCCTTTAAAATCCCCCCAAAATTGACACAACTCCCCCAAAATCCCCCATAAATTGACACAAACCCCCCAAAATCCCCCCAAAATCCCCCCAAAACTCCCCCAAATCCCCCAAAATCCCCCCCAAATCCCCCCAAACCTGCCCCAAAATGCCCCCAAAACCACCCCAAACCCCTCAAAATCCCCCAAAATGCCCCCAAAACTGCCCCAAACTCCCCAAAATTCCCCCAAACCTGCCCCAAATCCCCCTAAACCTGCCCCCAACCCCCCCAAATTGATACAAACCCCCCAAATTCCCCCAAAATCCCCCCAAACCTGCCCCAAATCCACCCAAAACTGCCCCAAAATCTCCCCAAAATTCCCTCAAATCCCCCAAAATCCACCATAAATTGACACAACCCCCCCCAAATCCCCCCAAACCCCCCAAAATCCCCATAATTAATGCAAACCCCCCCAAATCCTCCCAAAATCCCCCTAAAACTGCCCCAATATCCCCCCAAAATTGACACAAACCCCCCAAAATCCCCTCAAAACTGCCCTAAAATTCCTCCAAACCTGCCCCAAAATTCCCTCAAATCCCCCAAACTCCCCCAAAATTCCCACAAAACCCCTCAAAATCCCCCCAAATGGACACAAAACCCCAAAAATCCCCCCAAAATCCACCCAAACCCCCCAAAATCCCCCATAAATTGACACAAATCCCCCCAAATCCCCCCCAAATCCCCCAAACCATCCCAAAATCCCCCCAAATCCCCCCAAACCTGCCCCAAAATCCCCCCAAATCCCCCCAAACCTGCCCCAAAATCCCCCCAAATCCCCCCAAACCTGCCCCAAAATCCCCCCAAATCCCCCCAAACCTGCCCCAAAATGCCCCCAAAATCCCCCCAAACCCCCCAAAACTCCCCCCATAAATTGACACAAACCCCCCAAAATCCCCCATAAATTGACACAACCCCCAAAATCCCCCCCAAATCCCCCCAAATCCCCCCAAATTGACACAAACCCCCCAAATCTTCCCAAACTCCCCCAAAATATCCCCAAATCCCCCCAAATCCCCCCAAGCCTGCCCCAAAATGCCCCCAAAACCACCCCAAACCCCTCAAAATCCCCCAAAACCACCCCAAACCCCTCAAAATCCCCCAAAACCCCCCAAATTTGACACAAATCTCCCCAAAATCCCCCCCAAATGCCCCAAAATCCCCCCAACTCGTCACCCAGGACGTCCACTGTCCCCCCCGGGAGCTGCCCCAGGCACTGGGCCACGGACTCGTCGCTGGTGACGTCCAGGGGGAGAATCCTCAGCGTGTCCCCCAGAGTGACCCCGGCCGCCTCTTCCAGGGGACCCCGGCGGGACAGGTCACGCATGGTGGCCAGCACTGGGGGGGAAAAAAATTAAAAATAAAATAAAAATAATCCATTAGAAATCCAAAAAAAATCCATTGCGGATCAAAAAAAATTCATCAGGGATCCCAAAAAACCCCAAAAAAATTCATCAGGGATCCCAAAAACCCCCCAAAAAATTCATCAGGGATCCCAAAAACCCCAAAAAAATCCATCAGGGATCCCAAAAAACCATTGAAGACTCGCCATGAAAGGTCCCACATGGTGGCCAGGACTGAGGACACCAAAAATATAAAAAATTCATTAGAAATCCCAAAAAAACCCCCAAAAAATCCATTAGAAATCTCAAAAAATCCATTAGAAATCTCAAAAACACAAAAAAAATCCCAAAAAAATCCATTAGAAATCTCAAAAACACAAAAAAATCCCAAAAAAACCCCATTAGAAATCCCAAAAACATTCATCAGGGATTCCAAAAATTTGTCAGGGATCAAAAAAAAAAAAAAAAATCCATCAGAGATCCCCAAAATTCCCCAAAAATTCATCAAAGATCCTGAAAAATCCATCAGGGATCCTCAAAACTCCCCAAAAATCCATGAGGGGTTCCCCAAATCCCTTGTTGGGGACAATCCTGGGATGCCCCTCCCTCACCCTCCCCACCTTGGGGACATTTGGGGACACCCCCATCACCCTCCCCACCTTGGGGACATTTGGGGACACCCCCATCACCCTCCCCGCCTTGGGGACATCCCAGGGTGTCCCTTAAGGAGTTGGGGACAATCCTGGGATGTCCCACCTTTCCCTGCCCTCCCACCTTGGGGACACTTGGGGACACTTGGGGACCCCTGGGGACACTCGGGGACCCTTGGGGACACTTGGGGACATCTGGGGACACTTGGGGACACTTGGGGACACTTGGGGACACTCCCCCTCCCCCTGCCCGCCCTGGGGACCCCTGGGGACACTTGGGGACACTTGAGGACCCTTGGGGACTCTTGGGGACCCCTGGGGACACTTGAGGACACCTGGGGACACCTGGGGACCCCTGGGGACCCTTGGGGACACTTGGGGACCCTTGAGGACCCCTGGGGACACTCGGGGACACTTGGGGACCCTTGGGGACCCTTGGGGACACTTGGGGACCCTTGAGGACCCCTGGGGACACTCGGGGACACTTGGGGACCCTTGGGGACCCTTGGGGACACTTGGGGACATTCTCCCTCCCCCTGCCGGCCCTGGGGACACTTGGGGACCCTTGGGGACACTTGGGGCCCCCTTGGGGACACTTGGGGACACTTGGGGACCCCTGGGGACACTTGGGGACACCTGGGGACATTGGGGACACTGTGCTCACCCAGGAATCGCCGCTGGGGGTCCCGGGCCAGCCGCAGCGCCAGGGCCAGCCCGATGCCCGAGGAGCAGCCGGTGACAAGGACAGTCCGGCCCGGGGGGGTGGCCATGGTGGCACCGCTGTCACCTCTGTCACCTCTGTCACCTCCCCCCCCCCGGCGGGTTAAAGGGGATTAAAGGGATCAGAGAGCACGTGACAGCGGATTGGGGACAGGGCGGGGGGTGACACAGGGGGTGACAGGGGGGTGACATGGGGGTGACACAGGGGGTGACACAGGGGGTGACACAGGGGTGACATGGGGGGTGACACAGGGGGTGACACAGGGGGGACATGGGGGGTGACACAGGGGGTGACACAGGGGGGACATGGGGGGTGACACAGGGGGTGACACAGGGGGGACATGCTTATTGGGGACATCTGGAGTTGTCACCCCTCTGTGTGACCCCCTGCCTTGGGGACACCCTGGGGTGTCACCCCCCTTTGTCACCCCCTCATTGGGGACACCCCTGGGTGCCACCTTCCTGTGTCACCCCCTCAGAGTGTCACCCAGCTGTGTCACCTCCTCATTGGGGACACCCCTGGGTGTCATCCCTCTTTGTCACCCCCCCAGGGTGTCACCCCCTGCCTTGGGGACACCTCAGGGTGCCACTTCCCTTTGTCACCCCCCCAGAGTGTCACTCCCCTGTGTCACCTCCTCATTGGGGACACCCCTGGGTGTTACTTCCCTTTGTCACCTCCCCTGAGTGTCACCCCCCCTTTGTCACCCCCCTGTGTCACCCCCCTGTGTCACCCCCTGTGTCACCTCCTCATTGGGGACATCCCAAGGTGTCACCCCCCTGTGTCACCCCTGCCTTGGGGACACGCTGGGGTGACACAGGGGGTGACACCCTGGGGGGGAGTGACAAAGGTAAGTGACACCCCAGGGTGTCCCCAATGAGGAGATGACAAAGTGGGGTGACACCCTGGGGGGGTGACACAGGGGGGTGACACCCCAGGGATGTCCCCAATGAGGGGGTGACAAAGAGGGGTGGCACCCAGGGGTGTCCCCAATGAGGGGTGACACAGGGGGGTGACAACCCAGGGTGTCCCCAAGGCAGAGGTGACACAGGGGGTGACACGCCCCCCTCCCCCCACCAAAAAACCTCATCTCCAGGAGGGAAATTTGGGGTCCCATAGACCCAAACAGGCTGGAAAGGGGAAGGTTGGGGGGTCCCCAGAGACCCCCGGGGAGGGGGAATTTGGGGACCCCGGGTGGGTTTCCAGGGGCCTGAGGGTGACACCCCAAATCAAGGGGGGGGTCCCCAAAATTTCAGAGCCCCAGGTGGGCACTGGAGCCATTCCTGGGGGTCTGGGAGACCCCGAAATTGGGGGGAGACCCCGAAATTGGGGCTAGACCCCCAGACCCCGCCCCATAATGGGAGGGGCGGGAGATTTGCATAACCACGCCCACCCCATATAAGGAAACTATTCGGGGGCTCCTCCCATCGCCCACCAATCACAGAGCGCGATCCCTCCTGTATTTGCATAACCACGCCCACCCCGAATACAAATAAATTATCCTGGGAGCTCCTCCCATCGCCCACCAATCACAGCGCGCGGTCTCTCCTATATTTGCATAACCACGCCCACCCCATACAAGGACACTATCCCAGGGGCTCCTCCCATCGCCCACCAATCACAGCGCGCGGTCTCTCCTATATTTGCATAACCACGCCCACCCCATACAAGGACACTATCCCAGGGGCTCCTCCCATCGCCCACCAATCACAGCGCGCGGTCTCTCCTATATTTGCATAACCACGCCCACTCTGAATACAAATAAACTATCCCAGGGGCTCCTCCCATCGCCCACCAATCACAGCGCGCGGTCTCTCCTATATTTGCATAACCACGCCCACTCTGAATACAAATAAACTATCCCAGGGGCTCGTCCCATCGCCCACCAATCACAGCGCGCAGTCTCTCCTATATTTGCATAACCACGCCCACCCCAATATAAGGAAACTATGCCGAGGGCTCCTCCCATCGCCCACCAATCACAGCGCGCGATCGCTTCTGTATTTGCATAACCACGCCCCATAACTTGCTTCCCCAGGGGGGAAAATAGATTTGAGAAATCCCATCTGATCCTTTATAGGAGATTAAAGAACATTTTCTGTGTGTTGGAATGTGCTCCAATTAGTATTTTAGAATATGTAAGATGGTGTTTAGTGAACACCCAACACTTTTGCAGATATTTAAGCACCACAAATATGGGAAAATCCCAAGAAGAACTAAAAGAACCAAACTAAAAACAGAATAACAGGGCGCAGATAAAGAGAAAAAACACAGACTCTTAAAATACTCTGTTCCCTTGAAAACCTGACAATGATTTATTAAAAAAATATGGATATTAATGATTTCCATGATTTATCAGTTCCTCCCATGATTTATCAGTTCCTCCCATGATTTATCAATTCCTTCCCTGATTTATCAGTTCCTCCCATGATTTATCAATTCCTTCCCTGATTTATCAGTTCCTCCCATGATTTATCAGTTCCTCCCATGATTTATCAGTTCCTCCCATGATTTATCAGTTCCTCCCATGATTTATCAGTTCCTTCAGTCTGTGGATGGACACTGGTCTGGATGGACACCTGACCATGGATCCCAGCTGGACACTGGTCTGGATGGACACTGGTCTGGGTGGACACCAGTCATGGATCCCACTGTGGATGGACACTGGTCTGGGAGGACACTGGTCAAGATGGACACCAGTCATGGGTCCCAGCTGGACACTGGTCTGGGAGGACACTGGTCTGGGATGGACACCAGACCATGGATCCCACTGTGGATGGACACTGGTCTGGATGGACATTGGTGTGGATGGACACTGGTCTGGGATGGACACCAGACCATGGATCCCACTGTGGATGGACACTGGTCTGGATGGACACTGGTCTGGATGGACACCTGACCATGGATCCCAGTTGGACATTGGTCTGGGTGGACACCAGAGGAGGAGGAAGAAGAAGAGGAAGAAGAAGAGGAAGAAGAGACTGTGACTAAAACACCAAAATTGTCATTGCGGGACCCCCCAGGTGTCACATCCAGGGGACTCCAGGGACCTTCGCGGTGTCACCAACGGGAAAAGGGACATCACCGCCCTGGGGAGGAGGAGGAGGACAAGAAGAGGAGGAAGAGGAAGAAGAGGAAGAAGAAGAAGAGGAGGAAGAAGAGAAAGAAGAAGAGGAAGAAGAGGAAGAGGAAGAAGAGGAAGAAGAGGAGGAGGAAGAGGAGGAAGAAGAAGAGGAGGAAGAGGAAGAAGAGGAGGAGGAGGAGAAAGAAGAGAAAGAAGAAGAGAAAGAAGAGGAAGATGAAGAAGATGAAGAAGAGGAAGAAGAGGAGGAGGAGGAGGAGGAGGAAGAAGAGGAAGAAGAGAAAGAAGAGAAAGAAGAAGAGAAAGAAAATGAAAAAGAAGAAGAAGAGAAAGAAGAGGAAGAAGAAGAAGAGGAGGAAGAAAGGGAGGAGAAAGAGGAGGAGGAGGAGGAGGAGGAAGAGCCCGGGGTGTGCCTGACGCTCCTGCCCGGTCACATGGAGGGGAAGGAGCCGCCACAGGAACCGGAGCCGAGCGCGGGCGCAGCACCGGAGGTACCTCGGGGAGACCTGGGGAAAACCCCCAAAAACCCCCCAAAAATCCCCAAAAAAATCCCAAAAAATCCCTCTGGGTTGGGGAGGGGTCGCGCCACATCCTCAGGGGGGTGGGAACTGGGGGAGGGGAGGGTGTCCCCAAAAAAATATTTTGTCACCTCCCCAAATAGGATGTGGGGCACCCCCCCCTTTTTTTTCTCTTCCCCCGCGCGGTTTTGGGGCGCTGGGGACACTTTTGGGGGGGGGAGGTGACAAAAAGGTGCCACCTGGGGGGGTTTGGGGAGGACAGGGGGGTCCTGAGGGGTCCCCGAGGGGTGACAAAGGTGACAAAGGTGACAAAGGGGGGGTCGGGGGGGTGGAGGAGGGGAGGGATGGGATGGGATGGGGGGGGGAGGGGAAGGACGGAAACGCCTCCGGTCCCGCCTGAGCCCCGGGCGGGACACCTGTCAGTCTGTCCGTCTGTCCGTCTGTCAGCCTGTCCGTCTGTCCGTCTGTCACTCTGTCAGTCTGTCCGTCTGTCAGGCTGTCCGTCTGTCCCCTCGGCAGCCTGTCCATCTGTCCCTCTGTCACTCTGTCCCCCTGTCCCCCTGTCCCCTTGTCCCTCTGTCCCCCTGCCCTCCTGTCCCCCCTCCCTCTGGCAGTCTGTCTGTCCCTCTGTCCCCTCGGCTGTCTGTCCCCCTGTCCCCTTGTCCCCCTGTCCCTCATCCCCCTGTCCCCTTGTCCCCTTGTCCCCCTGTCCCTCATCCCCCTGTCCCCTTGTCCCCTTGTCCCCCTGTCCCTCATCCCCCTGTCCCTCTGTCCCCTTGTCACTCTGTCCCTCATCATCCTGTCGCCCTGTCCCCCTGTCCGTCTGTCTCCCTGTCCTTCTATTCCTCTGTCCCCCATCCCCCTGGCAGTCTGTCTGTCCCCCTGTCCCCTGTCCCGCTGTCCGTCTGTCCCTCTGTCAGCCTGTCCTCCTGTCACTCTGTCCCCCTGTCCCTCTGTCCCCCTGTCCCTCCCCAAATTACTCTCCCCATCCCACCGCCCCCAAACTCAACTCCCCCCATCCCCACAACCCCAAATTCAACCCCCAAAAATGCCTCCCCCAACTCACAACCCCCAAATCCAGCCCATGGACCCCCCCAAACTCCATTTCCCCCATTCCACTGCCCCAAAATCCACCTCCTGAACCCCCCAAAACTCAACCCCTTCCACCCCACCAATCCCAAATCCACCCCCTGGACCCCCCGAATTACTCTCCTCATCCCACTGCCCCCAAATCCAGCCCTGGACCCCCCAAACTCAACTCCACTCACCCTCTAACCCCAAATCCAACCCATGGACCCCCCAAATTCAACTTCCCCCAGCCCCTAACCCCAAATCCAACCCCAAATTCAACTCCCCCCAGCCCCTAACCCTAAATCCAACCCCCAAAATCCCTCCCCATCAACCTCCAAAATTATTTCCCCACCCCACAAACCCCCAAATCCACCCTGAAACCCCCAAACTCAAATCCCCCCACCCCACAACTCCAAATCCATCCTCTGAACCCCCCAAATTCAACTTCACTCACCCTCTCACCCCAAATCCAACCCCCAAAATTACTCCCCCAACCCCACAAACCCCCCAGATCCACCCCCTGAACCCCCCAAATTCAACTTCACTCACCTTCTAACCCCAAATCCAACCCCCAAAATGCTTCCCCCCATCCCCACAATCCCAAATCCAACCCCTGGACCCCCAAAAACTCAACCTTCCCACCCCCTAACCCCAAATCCACCCCCTGAACCCCCCAAAATCCCTCCCCACAACACCCAAAATGACTCTCCCACCCCATAAACCCCAAATCCAACCCCTGAACTCCCCAAAATCCCTCCAAAATCCCCCAAATTCCTCCCACAACCCCCAAAATCCCTCCCCAACCCCACAACCCCCCCCAAATCCACCCTAAACCCCCCAAATTCAACTCCCCCCACCCCACGACCCCCAAATCCACCCCCTGAACCCCCCAAAATCCCTCCCACAACCCCCAAAATCCCTCCCCAACCCCACAAACCCCCCAAATCCACCCTAAACCCCCCAAAAACCCCTCATTTCCCCTCCTCTTCTCCCCACAGATGGAACCCGACCCCCCTCCTCCCCCCACCGAGCCCCCCGCCCTGTTAAAAACCTACAAATGGCTCACGGCGACCCCCGGAGGGGGAGGGGACCCCGAAAAGGGTGGGGGGTCCCCTGGGAGCCGTCGCTGGGCTCGTCTGCAGGGCTGGAAACGCTCCCACAGCCACCCCGAGAGCGAGGGGGACACGGGAGGGGACAGGAGTGTCCCCAAGGCCACCACCAGGCGCTCCCTGTTCCAGAGGGCCTTTTCTGCCCCTTCCAAAGCACCCAAAGGGGACACCAAAGCACCCAAGGGTGGCCTAGGGGACACCAAAGCACCCAAGGGTGGCCTAGGGGACACCAAAGCACCCAAGGGTGGCCCAGGGGACACCAGAGAGAGGGGACAGGAGGGGACAAGGCCACCCCCCCTGCAGAGGTACCTGCGGTCAGTGGGGAGGAGGAGAGGACAAGGAGATGGAGGAGCCAGAATGGAGGTCGGGGAGAAGGAGGGAGCAGGTGAGGAATTGGGGGGTTTTGGGGGGTTTGGGGGGGTTTGGGGTGGGGTGATGGGGTTTTGGGGTGATTGTGGAGTAGGGTGATGGGTTTTTGAGGTGTTTATGGGGTGGGATGTGGATTTTGGGTGAAGGGTGATGGGTTTTGGGGTGGTTTTGGGTGGGGGGTGATGGATTTTGGGGTGTTTATAGGGTGAGGTGATGGATTTTGGGTGGGGGGTGACGGATTTTGGGGTGATTTGGGGGTGATTATGGGGTGGGGGATGATGGATTTTAGGGTGGGGTGGATTTTGGGGTGGGGGATGATGGATTTTGGGTGGAGGGTGATGGGTTTTGGGGTGGTTTTGGGGTATTTTTGGGATGAGGGTGGTGGATTTTAGGGTGATTATGGGGTGGGGGATGATGGATTTTAGGGCGGGGTGGATTTTGGGGTGGGGGATGATGGATTTTGGGTGGAGGATTTTGGGGGGTTTTGGGGTGGGGGGTGATGGATTTTAGGGTGATTATGGGGAGGGAGGTGAATTTGGGGTGTTTTGGGTGGAGAGTGATGGATTTGGGGAGAAGGAGGGGGCAGGTGAGGAATTGGGGTTTTGGGGTTTTGGGGTGGGTTTGGGGTGGTTTTTGGGGTGGTTTTGGGTGGGGGTGATAGATTGTGGGGTGGGTTGGGGTAGTTTTGGGGTGGATTTGGGTGGTTTTGGGTGGGTTTGGGGTGGTTTTGGGAGGAGGTGGTGGATTTTTTGGGTATTTGTGGGCTGGGGTGATGGATTTTTGGGTGGTTTTGGGTGGGGGGCAATGGATTTTGGGATATTATTGGGGTGGGATTTGGATTTTGGGTGGAAGGTGACGGATTTTGGGGTGATTTGGGGATGATTATGGGGTGGGAGTGGTGGATTTTTGGGGTCTTTATGGGGTGGATGTTGGATTTTTGGGGTGTTTATGGGGTGGAGTGAAGATTTGAGGTGGGGGTGATGGATTTTTGGGTGGTTTTGGGTGGGGGGTGATGGATTTTGGGGTGTTTATAGGGTGAGGTGATGGATTTTGGGTGGGGGGTGACGGATTTTGGGGTGATTTGGGGGTGATTATGGGGTGGGGGTGTGGATTTTGGGATGCTGACTTTTTGGGATGCCAAATTTTAGAATTCTGAATTTTGGGGGTGTTGAATTTTGAGGATTCTGAATTTTGAGGTCCTGAATTTTGGGATCCTGAATTTTGGAGGATGCTGAATTTTGGGGTCCTGATTTTTTTGGGATACCGAATTTTAGAATTCTGAATTTTGGGGGTGTTGAATTTTGGGGTCCTAAATTTTGGGGCATGCTGAATTTTTGGGGAATGCCAAATTTTAGGATTCTGAATTTTGGGCTCCTGATTTTTATGGGATACCGAATTTTAGGATTCTGAATTTTGGAGGATTCTGAATTTTTGGGAGATGCCAAATTTTTGGGGTCCTGATTTTTTTGGGGGGCCCTAAATTTTGTGCTGCTGATGTCTGTGAGCTGCTGCCCTGTCCCCTGATGTCCCCTGATGTCCCCTGATGTCCCCTGGTGTCCCCAATCCCGGTGGCACCGGGCCAGGGACCCGCCCGAACCGGCTCTGTCACCTCCAGTGCCACCCACGGGGCCACCCGGGCCTGTCCCCACACGTGTGTGACCTGTCACTGTCACCTGGCCACGCCCAACGCCAGGGCCACCCACGGGATGGGCGTGGCTTGTCATTGTCACACGGCCACGCCCACCACTGGGGACAACACATGGACATGTGTCCCCTGGTGTCACCTCACCCTTGGTGGCACCTCCATGGCCGTGTGTCCCCTGGTGTCACCTCACCCTTGGTGTCACCTCCATGGCCATTTGTCCCCTGGTGTCACCTCACCCTTGGTGTCACCTCACCCTTGGTGGCACCTCCATGGTCATTTGTCCCCTGGTGTCACCTCCCTCATGGTGGCACCTCCATGGTCATTTGTCCCTTGGTGTCACCTCCCTCATGGTGGCACCTCCAAGGCCATTTGTCCCCTGGTGTCACCTCCCTCATGGTGTCACCTCCATGGTCATTTGTCCCTTGGTGTCACCTCCCTCATGGTGGCACCTCCATGGCCATTTGTCCCCTGGTGTCACCTCACCCTTGGTGGCACCTCCATGGTCATTTGTCCCTTGGTGTCACCTCACCCTTGGTGTCACCTCCATGTGTCCCCTGGTGTCACCACCCCCCCTGTGGGTGACAGGGACACTTTGTTCACCCACCCCCTGTCCTGTCCTGTCCTGTCCTGTCCTGTCCCCTCAGGGCCACCCTTGGGGACGTCCCCGCTGTCACCCGATGCCACCGTGTGGGACGTGTCCCAGTTCTCGCTGGTGGACGGTCACCTGGTGCCGCTGGGCCGGGACGACGAGGTCGGTGGGGACAGCGGGAGTGTCACCTGGGGTGGCATTTGGTGTCCCCTGGGGGGTGGCAGGGTGACACTTGGTGTCCCCAGGGGATGTCACCTCCTGTGCCTGCAGTGTCCCCTGGGGGTGGCACTTGGTGTCCCTTGAGGGGTGGCAGAGTGTCCCTGTGCTGTCCCCAGGGGGGTGGCACTTGGTGTCCCCAGGAGGTGACAGGGTGTCCCCTTGGTGTCCCCAGGGGGTGTCACCTCCTGTCCCTGCAGTGTCCCCTGGGGGTGGCACTTGCTGTCCCCTGGGGGTGGCAGGGTGTCCCCACAGTGTCCCCTGGGGGTGGCAGGATGTCCCCGGGGGGGTGGCAGGGTGTCCCCGTGGTGTCCCCAGGGGGTGTCACCTCCTGTCCCTGCAGTGTCCCCTGAGGGTGGCACTTGGTGTCCCCAGGGGGATGGCAGGGTGTCCCCAGGGGGGTGGCGGGTTGTCACCTCCTGTCCCCCTGTCCCCGCTGTCCCCAGGGGAGTGGCAGGGTGTCCCCAGGGGTGTCCCCGAGGTGTCCCCAGGTGGCTGGCGGGTTGTCACCTCCTGTCCCCCCTGTCCCCGTGTCCCCAGGGGTGTCCCCACAGTGTCCCCAGGTGGCTGGCGGGTTGTCACCTCCTGTCCCCCCTGTCCCCACTGTCCCCAGGGGTGTCCCCGCAGTGTCCCCGGGTGTCTGGCAGGATGTCACCCCCTGTCCCCCTGTCCCCGTGTCCCCAGGGTCCGTGGCGCAGCAGGGCCCGCGCTGGCAGTGCCACCTCCGAGGGTGTCACCAGGAGCCCCGAGAATGAGGCCCCGGCCCCGAGCTCCCAGTTCGGGAATGTCAAGGTGGGACAGCCCTGTCACCTGTCACCATTGTCACCTGTCATTGTCACCTGTCATTGTCATTGTCACCTGGCCCTGCCCTCTGTCACTGTCCCCTCTCCCTGTCCCTGTCCTTGTCCCTTGCCTTGTCCCCTGTCCCCGTCCCCTCCTCGCCACCCTGTGGGTGACATGGAGCTGTCCCTGTCCTTGTCCCCATCCCTGTCCCCATCCCTGTCCCCTCCCCGTCTTTGTCCCCTGTCGCTGTCCCATCCCTGTCCCTGTCATTGTCCCCTCTCCCTGTCCCTGTCCCCATCCCCTGTCCCCATCCTTGTCCCTTCCCCTGTCCCTCTCCCTGTCCCTGTCCCCTCCCCATCTTTGTCCCCTGTACTTGTCCCTGTCCCCTCCCTGTCCCTGTCCCCATCCCTGTCCTTGTCCCATCCCTGTCCCTGTCCCCATGTCCCCATGTCCCCATGTCCCTGTCCCCTCCCCATCTTTGTCCCCTGTCCCTGTCCCTGTCTCATCCCTGTCCCTGTCCCCATCCCTGTCCCCATGTCCCCTGTCCCTGTCCCCATGTCCCCATGTCCCCATGTCCCCATGTCCCCATGTCCCTGTCCCTGTCCCCATGTCCCCATGTCCCCATGTCCCTGTCCCTGTCCCCATGTCCCCATGTCCCCATGTCCCTGTCCCTGTCCCCAGGGGCTGCTCTGGAAGAGGCTCCTCCGGGACAGGAAAAGTCGTGGTGGCACCAAAAGTGACTCGGTGGTGACAGTCCCCGAGGGTGACAGGTAGGGGACACGGCTGGGGGGGTGGCAGTGACATTGCTGTCCCTGTTGGTGGCCCTGGTGACACTGCTGTCCCCTCAGGGTCCCCATTCATGGCCCTGGTGACACTGCTGTCCCCGTTTGGTGGCCCTGGTGACACTGCTGTCCCCTCAGGGTCCCCATTCATGGCCCTGGTGACACTGCTGTCCCCTCAGGGTCCCTTTTGGTGGCCCTGGTGACACTGCTGTCCCCATTTGGTGGCCCTGGTGACACTGCTGTCCCCATTCATGGCCCTGGTGACACTGCTGTCCCCTCAGGGTCCCCATTCATGGCCCTGGTGACACTGCTGTCCCCTCAGGGTCCCTTTTGGTGGCCCTGGTGACACTGCTGTCCCCGTTTGGTGGCCCTGGTGACACTGCTGTCCCCTCAGGGTCCCCATTCATGGCCCTGGTGACACTGCTGTCCCCGTTTGGTGGCCCTAGTGACACTGCTGTCCCGTCAGGGTCCCCGTTTGGTGGCCCTGGTGACACTGCTGTCCCCTCAGGGTCCCCATTCATGGCCCTGGTGACACCGCTGTCCCCGTTTGGTGGCCCTAGTGACACTGCTGTCCCGTCAGGGTCCCCGTTTGGTGGCCCTGGTGACACTGCTGTCCCCTCAGGGTCCCCGTTTGGTGGCCCTGGTGACACTGCTGTCCCCTCAGGGTCCCCGTTTGGTGGCCCTGGTGACACTGCTGTCCCCATTCATGGCCCTGGTGACACTGCTGTCCCCTCAGGGTCCCCAGCCGCAGCGGGTCCCGCGAGTCCCTGGTGTCACCCCCCGAGCTGGACCTGACAGGGGACAGTGTCATCGTCCGGCCCGTGCACGGCAGCGTCGTGGGGGAGAGGTTCTGCTTCCAGGTGTGGCCACTGTCCCTGTCACCTCCATGTCCCCTCAGTGTCCCCTCGATGTCCCTGTCACCCTTGGTGTCCCCTCGGTGTCTCCTCAGTGTCCCTGTCACCCTCTGTGTCCCCTCAGTGTCCCTGTCACCCTCTGTGTCCCCTCGGTGTCTCCTCGGTGTCCCCTCAGTGTCCCTGTCACCCTCAGTGTCCCCTCAGTGTCCCTGTCACCCTCTGTGTCCCCTCGGTGTCCCCTCAGTGTCCCTGTCACCCTCCGTGTCCCCTCCGTATCCCCATCACCCTTGGTGTCCCCTCAGTGTCCCCTGGCTGTCCCCGTCACCCTCAGTGTCCCCTGTCTGTCCCCTGTCTGTCCCCGTCACCCTCAGTGTCCCCTGTCTGTCCCCTGTCTGTCCCTGTCACCGTCTGTCCCCTCAGGTGATCACGGCCCAGGGCAGTCGCTCCTTTGGCTGCTCCTCCCTGGCCGAGCGCGACCGATGGATCGAGGAGCTGCGCCGGACGGCCCAGCCCGACAAGGTGAGAGCCCGGGGACACCTGGGGACACCTGGGGACACCTGGGGACACCTGGCGACACTCTGGGGACACCTGGGGACACCCCGGGGCTGGACAGCCCAGCCTGACACCCTGGGGACACCTGGGACACCTGGGGACACCCTGGGACACCCTGGGGACACCCTGGGGACACCCCGGGCTGGACAGCCCAGCCCGACACCCTGGGGACACCTGGGGACACCTGGGGACACTCTGGGGACACTTGGGGACACCTGGGGACACCCTGGGGACACCTGGGGGACACCTGGGGACACCTGGGGACACTCTGGGGACACTTGGGGACACCTGGGGACACCCTGGGACACCTGGGGACACCTGGGGACACCTCGGAGCTGGACAGCCCAGCCCACCCCTTGTCCCCTTGTCCTCATCACCCCTTTGTCCCCTTTTGTCCCCCACCCCCCCAGGACAACTGCGAGCGCCTGGAGCTGTCCCTGTCCCTTTGGGTCTACGAGGGCCGCCACCTCCCGGCGCGGCGCCGCCTCCGCTGCCACCTCCAGCTGGACGGCGCCGTCTTCGCCCGCACCTCCGCCAAACCCTCCGGCGCCGACGGCCAACTCTTCTGGGGAGAGCTCTTCCAGTTGGCCGCGCTGCCCCCGGCCCAAGCCCTCACCGTGGCCTTGTGCCGCGATGACCACTCCGGCCACCCTCTGGCCACCGTCACCATCCCTCTGGCCGAGCTGGCGGCGGCCCGGCAGCCCCTGGAGCGTTGGTACCCCTTGAGCGGCGCTGGCGGCGGCGGCGGCGGCGAGCGGGCGCCGGCGGTGAGGCTGCGCGGGCGGTACCGGCAGGTGAAGGTGTTGCCCATCGTGAGGTACAAGGAGTTGGCCGAGTTCATCACCTTCCACTACCGGGAGCTGTGCGGGCGCCTGGAGCCGGCCATCGCCGCGCGGCACAAGGAGGAGCTGGCCGGGGCGTTGGTGCGGGTGCTGCAGAGCACCGGCAAGGCCAAGGTGGGGTGGGTGAGGGTGGGGTGGGTTGGATTGGATGGGTTGGGCTGGGTTGAGTTTGGATGGGTTGAGTTTGGTTGGGTTGGGTTGGGTTAGGTTAGGTTGGGTTGGGTTAGGTTGGGTTGGATTAGGTTGGGTTGGGTTTGGATGAGTTGGGTTTGGATGAGTTGACTCCATTGGATTGGGGTCCAACTCCCATTGGGAGTTGGGTTGGGTTGGGCTGGGTTGGGTTTGGATGGGATGAGTTGGATGAGTCGGGTTGGGATTGGTGGGATTGGTTGGGATGGGGTGGATGGGTTGGGTTGGGTTGGGATTGGTGGGATGGATGAGTTGGGTGGGTTGGGTTGGGTTGAGTTTGGATGAGTTGAGTTGAGTTGAGTTGAGTTGAGTTGAGTTGGGTTGGGTTGAAATGTGTTGGATTGAGTTGGGTTGGGTTGGTTTGGGTTGGATTGAGTTGGGATTGATGGGTTGGGTTGGGATTGGTGGGATGGATGAGTTGGGTTGGGCTGGGTTGAGTTTGGATGGGATGAGTTGGATGAGTCGGGTTGGGATTGGTGGGATTGGTTGGGATTGGTGGGATGGATGAGTTGAGTTGAGTTGGGTTGGGTTGGGTTGAAATGTGTTGGGTTGGGTTGGATTGGGTTGGGTTGGGTTGGGATTGATGGGATTGGTTGGGATTGTTGGGATGGATGAGTTGGTTGGGTTGGGTTGGGTTGAATTGGGTTGGACTGGGTTTGGATGAGTTGAGTTGAGTTGGGTTGGGTTGAGTTGAGTTGGATTGAGTAGAGTTGGGTTGGGTTGGGTTGGGTTGGGTTGGGTTGCGTTGAGTTGGGTTGGGTTGAGTAGAGTTGGATTGGGTTGAGTTGGGTTGGGTTGGGTTGGGTTGGGTTGGGTTGGGTTGGGTTGGGTTGGGTTGAGTTGAGTTGGGTTGGGTTGAGTTGGGTTGCGTTGAGTTGGGTTGGGTTGAGTAGAGTTGGATTGGGTTGAGTTGGGTTGGGTTGGGTTGGGTTGGGTTGGGTTGGGTTGAGTTGAGTTGGGTTGAGTAGAGTTGGGTTGAGTTGGGTTGGGTTGGGTTGGGTTGAGTTGAGTTGGGTTGGGTTGAGTTGAGTTGGGTTGGGTTGAGTTGAGTTGGGTTGGGTTGGGTTGGGACAGGACTCTACCCATGAAAAACACATCTCAGGAGAGCACCAGTCCATCCAGCGTGGCTCAACTTGGTCATTTTGGGGCCACCGAGCCCTTTGTGGCCACCCAACCCTTCCCCACCTGTCCCCGCAGTCCTTCCTGACCGACCTGGGCGTGGCCGAGCTTGACCGCTTCGATGACCACGAGGCCTTGATCTTCCGCGAGAACACCTTGGCCACCAAGGCCATCGACGAGTACATGAAGCTGGTGGGGGCCAAGTACCTGCAGGACACGCTGGGTACACGCAGGGGACACCGGGGACGCGCAGGGGACACGGGGACATCCCAGGGGGTGGCAGGGGGCAGGACACCTCGGGTGGGACCGGGCAAGGGGGGTGTGGGACACCCCTGACCACCCACAGGGACGTGGTGGTGACCCCTCTGTCCCCTCACGGGCTGTCCCTGTCCCCAGGGGAGGTGGCAGTGACCCCTCTGTCCCCTCACGGGCTGTCCCTGTCCCCAGGGGAGTGGCAGTGACCCCTCTGTCCCCTCACGGGCTGTCCCTGTCCCCAGGGGAGGTGGCAGTGACCCCTTTGTCCCCAGGGGAGGTGGCAGTGACCCTTTGGTCCCCTGACGGGCCGTCCCTGTCCCCAGGGGAGGTGGCAGTGACCCCTCTGTCCACTCACAAGCCATCCCTGTCCCCAGGGGAGGTGGCAGTGACCCCTTTGTCCCCAGGGGAGGTGGCAGTGACCACTGTCCCCTCACAAGCCATCCCTGTCCCCAGGGGAGGTGGCAGTGACCCCTCTGTCCCCTCACAAGCCGTCCCTGTCCCCAGGGGAGGTGGTGGCCCGGCTCTGCAGCTCCGAGGAGAGCTCCGAGGTGGACCCCAGCAGGTGCTCGGGGCTGGAGCTGGCGGAGCACCGGCAGCACCTGCGCCAGGTGTGCCAGGAGACCCTGCGGCGCATCACCAACGGCTCCGAGTGAGGGACACACCCAGGGGACACCCGGGGGACACACCCAGGGGACACCTGGGGACACCGGGGGTGGCACCGGGGACAGGAGAACCTGGACGTGGGATGGGATCGGGGACAGGATGGGGTTGGGGACTGTCACCATCGTGGGGTGGGGGCACCAGGGTGGACTTGGGGACAAGTTGGGGACAAACATGGGGACAGGGAAGGGGGACAGACATGGGGGTGGGCACCACAAAGGACCTGGGGACAAGTTTGGGGACAGGGAGCCTGGGACAGGTTTGGGGACAGGGATGGGGATGGACACGAAGATGGACCTGGGGACAGGTTTGGGGACAGAGATGGGAGACAGTGATGAGAATGGACCCCAGGATGGACCTGAGGACAAGTTTGGGGACAGGGATGGGAATGGACCCAGGGACAGGTTTGGGGACAAGGATGAGAATGGACCTGGGGAGGAGTTTGGGGACAGAAATGGGGGACAGGGATGGACATCAGGATGGACCTGGGGACAAGTTTGGGGACAGAAATGGGGGACAGGGATGGGGATGGACATCAGGATGGACCTGGGGACAACTCTGGGGACAGAAATGGAATCGGCAACAACCACATCCTGCCAACCCAAAACCCCCATGGACACCAACACCCCACACATCCCACAGTGCCACCACCCCGTCCCCTTGTCCCCACCCTCACCATGTCCCCCATCCCAGGTCATTCCCGGCCGAGCTGGGCCAGGTGTTCGCGGCGTGGCGCGACGAGTGCGCGGCGCGGGGCAAGGCGGCCATCGGCCAGCGCCTGGTGTCGGCCTCGCTCTTCCTGAGGTTCCTGTGCCCGGCCATCATGTCCCCAAGCCTCTTCGGCCTCGTCCACGAGTACCCCGGCGAGGACACCGCCCGCACCCTCACGCTGGTGGCCAAGGTCATCCAGAACTTGGCCAACTTCACCACGTAGGTGGCTCGGCACAGGCGTGGGGACGTCCTGGTTGTGGTGTGGGGAGAGAAGGTGTGGGGAAGATGGTTGTCACCAAGGTTGGGTTGTCCTCAAGGTTGGGTTGTCCTCAAGGTTGGGTTGTCCCCAGGTTTGGGTTGTCCCCAAGGTTGGGTTGTCCCCAAGGTTTGGTTGTCCCCAAGTTTGGATTGTCCCCAAGGTTGGGTTGTCCCCATGGTTGGGTTGTCCCCAAGTTTGGATTGTCCCCAGGTTTGAGTTGTCCCCAAGCTTGGGTTGTCCCCAAGTTTGGGTTGTCCTCAAGGTTGGGTTGTCCCCATGGTTGGGTTGTCCCCAAGGTTGGGTTGTCCCCAAAGTTGGGTTGTCCCCATGGTTGGGTTGTCCTCAAGGTTGGGTTGTCCTCAAGGTTGGGTTGTCCCCATGGTTGGGTTGTCCTCAAGGTTGGGTTGTCCCCAAGGTTGGGTTGTCCCCATGGTTGGGTTGTCCTCAAGGTTGGGTTGTCCCCAAAGTTGGGTTGTCCTCAGGTTTGGGTCATCTCCTGGTTTGGGTTGTCCCCAAGCTTGGATTGTCCCCAACAGGTCATGGGGCAGTTTGGGTTGTCCCCAGTGCACCATGGGACAGTTGGGTTGTCCCCAGGTTTGGGTTGTCCCCAACAGGCCATGGGGCAATTGGGTTGTCCCCAGGGTGCCAGGGGACAGTTGGGTTGGATGGTCCCCACTCCTGAACGTGGCCTGTGACCGTGACCATGGTGGTGACCCATGTGACCATGGTGGTGGCCCATGTGACCATGTCAGTGACCCCTTGACCATGACGATGACCCCAACCATGACAATGACCCACAACCGTGTGAAGTGTCCCCAGACCATGCTGGTGACCCCAGACCATGACAATGACCCATGACCACAGTGGTCACCTGTGACCGTGATGATGACCCCTGACCGTGTCAGTGACTCCAGATCACAGTGGTGACCCCTTGACCACAACAATGACACCTGACCATGTCAGTGACCCCAGACCATGCTGGCGACCCCAGCCCATGCTGTTGATCTCTTGACCATGATGATGACCATGACAATGACCCATGACCCTAGTGGTCACCTGTGACCATGACAATGACCCCTGACCATGCCAGTGACCCCAGACCACACCGGTGACCCCAGACCCCAGTGACCAATGACCCCTGACCCCAGGTTCGGCGAGAAGGAGCCCTACATGACCTTCATGAACGACTTCCTGGAGCAGCACTGGGCCACCATGTCCGAGTTCCTGGTGGCCGTGGCCACGCCCGAGGCCAGCGCACACATGGCCACCTACGACGGCTTCGTGGACCTGGCCCTGGAGCTGGCCACGCTCCACCTGCTGCTCTGTGACATCTTCTCCGGCCTCGACCAGGTGCCACCACCCCTCTCTGTCCCCAAAACCTCCTTCCTTGTCCCCAATAATGTCCCCGTGGTGTCAGGGGCCACCAGGGCCACCCGTGATGTCCCCGTGGTGTTGGGGGCCACCAGGGCCACCCGTGATGTCCCCGTGGTGTCGGGGGCCACCAGGGCCACCTGTGATGTCCCCGTGGTGTCGGGGGCCACCCTGATGTCCCCGTGGTGTCGGGGGCCACCCTGATGTCCCCATGGTGTCCTCGCAGGCCACCCAGGAGGAGCTGGAGCCGCTGCCCACCATCCTCAGGGCCATCAGGGAGGGGACACCTGTCCCCGTGTCCGTCCGCCTCAGCTCGGCCGCCAGGAGGAGGTACCGGGGGACAATGGGGACAATGGGGACAATGGGGACAGTGAGGACATTTGGGGACAATGGGGATGCATGGGGACAAGGGGGATGTGTGGGGACAATGGGGACATCTGAGGACAACAGGGACATCTGAGGACAAGGGGGACAATGGGGACAGTGGGGACAAGGAGGTCATGTGGGGACACCCCCTCGGAGCCCCCCAAACCCACCTTTGTCCCCTTTGTCCCCACAGCCCCTCAGACCCCCCAAACCCACTTTTGTCCCCTTTGTCCCCACAGCCCCTCAGACCCCCCAAACCCACTTTTGTCCCCTTTGTCCCCTTTGTCCCCATTGTCCCCACAGCCCCTCGGAGCCCCCCAAACCCACCATTGTCCCCATTGTCCCCACAGCCCCTCGGAGCCCCCCAAGCCCGGCTTCGTCCCCCCCCGTGACCTGGCCAAGCACAGCCCCCTGATCAAGAGCCAGTCCCTGACCAGCGTCCGGCGCCTCCGCGGCCCCGAGGAGGGGACAGTGACAGGGACAGGGACAGACCCCGAGCCATCCCCCGAGCCCACCCCGGTCACGGCCCCGGTGCCGACCCGGCGTCGCCGGAACGTCCAGCGCACCCAGAGTGTCCCTGCCCAGGCCAAGGCCACCCGGTGTCCGGCCAAGCCGGACGGTGCCGGACACGGCGAGGCCGAGGTGACACCCGAGGGTGGCACGGGGTCACCTGTGTCCGGTGATGGACAGGTGAGTGCTGGTGGTCACTGGGGTGTTGGGGGTTTGAGGGGTTTGGGGACATTAATGGGGGGCTGGGGACATTAATGGGGGTTTGGTGACATTAATGGGGGTGTGGTGACATTAACTGGGGTGTGGTGACATTAATGAGGTTCTGGTGACATTAATGGGCGTTCTGGTGGCACTAACTGGGGTGTAGTGACATTAACCGGTGCCCCAGTGACAGTGTTGTGGTGACAATACCGGTGACACTAATGGCTGTCACAGCGTCACGGTGACATTAACGTGACAATCCCGGTGACACTGATGGCTGTCGTGGTGACAATCCCGGTGACACTGACGCCTGTTACAATGTCACAATGACAATCCCGGTGACACTGACGCCTGTCACGGTGACAATCCCGGTGACACTGACGCCTGTCACGTTGTCCCGGTGACAGTCCCGGTGACACTGACGCCTGTCCCGGTGACAATCCCGGTGACACTGACGCCTGTCACGTTGTCCCGGTGACAGTCCCGGTGACACTGACGCCTGTCACTGTGTCACAATGACAATCCCGGTGACACTGACGCCTGTCACGTTGTCTCGGTGACAATCCCGGTGACACTGACGCCTGTCACAATGTCACAATGACACTCCCGGTGACACTGAGGCCTGTCCCGGTGACAATCCCGATGACACTGACACCTGTCACAATGTCACAATGACAATCCCGGTGACACTGACGCCTGTCACGGTGACAATCCCAGTGACACTGACGCCTGTCACGTTGTCCCGGTGACACTCCCGGTGACACTGAGGCCTGTCCCCGTGTCCCAGCCCCGGGGGAAGCTGCTGCGCTCGTCGGCGTCGCTGCCGCGCAAATCCACCGTGCCCTGGCAGCGCCTGGCCGAGGACTCGGGGGCGCCGGGGGAGCTCTACGCGCTGCGGCCGCTCGAGAAGGTAACCCCGGGTGTGTCCCGGTGTCCCCAGTGTCCCCAGGTGTCCCCTGGTGTCCCCCGGTGTCCCCAGTGTCCCCAGTGTCCCCAATGTCCCCAATGTCCCCAGTCTCCCACTGTCCCCAGTGTCCCCAGTGTCCCCAATGTCCCCAGTGTGTCCCCAGTATCCCCGGTGTCCCCAGTGTCCCCGGTGTCCCCAGTGTCCCCACTGTCCCCAATGTCCCCTGTGACCCCAATGTCCCCAATGTCCCCACTGTCCCCAATGTCCCCAGTATCCCCAGTGTCCCCAGTGTCCCCAATGTCCCCAGTGTCCCCAGTGTCCCCAATGTCCCCAGTATCCCCAGTGTCCCCAGTGTCCCCAATGTCCCCAATGTCCCCGGTGTCCCCAATGTCCCCAATGTCCCCAGTGTCCCCAATGTCCCCAGTGTCCCCACTGTCCCCAGTGTCCCCAATGTCCCCGGTGTCCCCAATGTCCCCAGTGTCCTCGGTGTCCCCGGTGTCCCCAGTGTCCCCGGTGTCCCCAGTGTCCCTGTTGTGGTGTCCCCAGCACGGGCGGCTGCTGGAGTGTCTCCGGGAGGAGCTGGCCGAGCTCCGGGAGCGCCTGGAACGGGCCGAGGCTCGGGCGGCTCGGGCCGAGGAGCAGCACCGGGAGCGCCTGGAGAGGATCCGGGGCCAGCTGGACGAGGGGAACGCCCGAGCCGCCAACCTGGCCGCCAGGTGGGCATGGGGGACACCCAAAAATTGGGGTGGGGGGCCCTAAAATTTGGATGGGGAGCCCTAAAATTGGTGTCATGAAATAGGGGGAGATATTAAACAGAGGGGACCCCAAAATTGGAAATGAGGGAAATACCTGAGCTGCCAACCTGGCGGCCAGGTGGGCATGGGGGACACAGAAATTGGGGTGGGGGGGTCCCAAAATTTGGGGGGAAATACCTGGGGTGTCACTGAACAGGGGGGACCCCAAAATTGGAAATGAGAGAAATACCTGAGCTGCCAACCTGGCGGCCAGGTGGGGATGGGGGACACAGAAATTGGGGTGGGGGGCCCCAAAATTGGGGTGGGGGGCCTCAAAATTGGGGTAGGGAGCCCCAAAAATGGGGGGGGGGCACAAAAATTGAGGTGGGGGGCCCCAAAATTGGGGTGGGGGGCCCTAAAATTAGGAGGGAGAACCCCAAAATTGTGACACTGGGGTGTCACTGAACAGGGGGACCCAAAATAGGGGAGGAGGGAAATCCCCAACCTGGCGGCCAGGTGGGGATGGGGGCACCCAAAAATTGGGGTGGGGGGCACAGAAATTGGGGTTGGGAGACCCAAAATTGTGGGGAACACACCTGGGGTGTCACTAAACAGGGAGACCCCAAACAAGGAGTGCCCTAAACCTGTGGGTGCCCAGTTTGGGGTCCCCATCCCAGTGTCCCAAACCAGTTTGGGGTCCATATTGGGGTCCCAGCCATGTCCCCCCCCAGTTTGGTGTCCCAGTTTGGGGTCCCACTTTGGGGTCCTGTCCCATTTGAGGTGCAGTTTGGGGTCCTCCCCCCGTTTTGGGGTCCCAGTTTGGGGTCCCCTCCCCATTTTGGGGTCCCATTTTGGGGTCTCAGCCCGTTTGGGGTCCCAGTTTGGGGTCCCCTCCCCATTTGGGGTCCCAGTTTGGGGTCCCCTCCCCATTTTGGGGCGCAGTTTGGGGTCCCCTCCCCATTTGGGGTCCCAGTTTGGGGTCCCCTCCCCATTTTGGGGTCCCATTTGGGGTCTCAGCCCGTTCGGGGTCCCCCAGGCTGACAGCGGCCGAGGGCAGCCGCAGGAAGGATCTGGAGAGGCTGAAAACCAGCGAGGAGAAGGGCCAGGAACTGGTGAGACTGGGATGGGGACACCAGGGGACACCCAGGGGACACCCAGGGGACATGGGGTGACAGTGGGGACACAGGGGGGACATTGGGGGACATGGTGGGGACATGGAGGGACATGGGGGACACCGAGGGGACAGCGGGGACACTGAGGGGGCACTGAAGGGACAGCGGGGACAGAGGGGACATTGGGGACAGAGGGGACACTGAGGGAACACTGAGGGGACACCGAGGGGACTTTGGGACATTGTGGACATTGGGGACACTGAGGGGACATTGGGGGACATGGTGGGGACATGGGGGGACACCGAGGGGACAGCAGGGACACCCAGGGGACAGTGGGACACTGAGGGGACATGAGGTGGACACTGAGCGACACTGAGGAGACATTGGGGGACAGCAGGGGGACATGAGGGACACTGAGGGGACATTGGAGGGCAGAAGGGACATTGGGGACACCGAGGGGACATTGTGGGACACTGAGGGGACACTGAGGGGACATTGGGGAACAGAGGGGGACATGGAGGGGACCCTGAGGTGACATGGAGGGACATTGCGGGATACTGAGGGGACATTAAGGGACATGGGGGTGACATGGGAGGGACATTGGACCACACAGGGAGGACATTGGGAACACTGAGGGGACATTTGGGGACACTGAGGGGACATTTGGGGACATTGAGGGGACACTGAGGGGACATGGGGTGACAGTGGGGACACAGGGGGGACACTGGGGTGACACGAGGGGGACATGGGACACGGGAGGGGACATGGGGGTGACACTTAGGTGACACATAGGTGACACAGAGGTGACATGGAGGGTGACCCTGAGGTGACCCTAAGGTGACCCGGAGGTGACACAGAGGTGACACTTAGGGAACACAAGGTGACCCTGAGGTGACCTGGAGGTGACACTTAGGAGACACAGGGTGACACAGAGGTGACATGGAGGTGACAGGGGACACAGGGTGACCCCAGGTGACCCCAGGTGACCCCGGTGTCCCCATGTCCCCTCAGGAGCGGCGTCTCTCGGGGCTGGAGCAGGAGCTGCGCCGGGCTTGGGGACATCCCCGCGCTGTCCCCGTGTCCCCAAGGGGCCACCAGCTGGGTGACGACGGCCAGGCCACCAGCGTGTGACACCGCTGTCCCCAAGTGTCCCCAGGTGTCCCCAAGGGGCCACCAGCCCGGCGACGACGGCCAGGCCACCAGCGTGTGACACTGATGTCCCCAAGTGTCCCCAGGTGTCCCCAAGGGGCCACCACCAGCCGGGTGACGACAGCCAGGCCACCAGCGTGTGACACCGATGTCCCCAGGTGTCCCCAGGTGTCCTCAGGTGTCCCCGAGGTGACCCCGAGGTGACCCCGAGGTGACCCTGAGGTGTCCCCAGGTGTCCCCAGGTGTCCCCGAGGTGTGGCAGGAATAAAATAATAAAAGTTGTCATTGTCACCTGTCCTGTCATCGGTGCTGGCTCTGGTGACATTCCCAGGCCTTGGGGACACTTTGGGACATCCCCAAATGTCCCCTCAGTGTCCTCTCAGTGTCCCCAATGTCTCGTCAGTGTCCCCTCAGTGTCCTCAATGTCCCTTGATTGTCCCCAGTTGTCCCTTCAGTGTCCCTCAATGTCCCCAATGTCCCTCACTGTCCTGTCATTGTCCCAAATGTCCCCCCAATGTCCCCCAAATGTCCCCCCATGTCCCCAATGTCCCCTCAGTATCCTCTCAGTGTCCCCAATGTCCCCTCAGTGTCCCCAGTGTCCCCCAATGTCCCCAATGTCCCCTAAATGTCTCTCATTGTCCCCTCAGTGTCCTCTCATTGTCCCCTAATGTCCCTCAATGTCCCCCAACGTCCCCAGTGTCCTCTCAGTGTTCCCCCAAATGTCCCCAGTGTCCCCCAAATGTCCCCTCAGTGTCCCCCAATGTCCCATCAGTGTCCCCGCAGTGTCCCCTCAATGTCTCTCAATGTCCCCTCAGTGTCCCCAGTGTCCCCTAAACGTCCCCTAATTTTTTGGGGGGGTTGGGGACACTTTGGGAAGTGTCAATGTCCCCAAATGTCCCCAACATCCCCAAATCCCCATTAACGCTCACAGCAGGCTCACACACCATGGGTTTGCATTTGGGGTCACCCCGTTTTCGGGGTCTCACCCCGGTTTATTTGGGGGTGCCGGGTTTTTTGGGGTGCCAGAGGTGCCCTGGGTGTCCCCTAAACCCCTTCAGTGTCACTCCAGTATCCCCAGTATCCCCATTAACGCTCACACCAAGCACCAGGAATGCGATCGGATTTGGGGTCACCCCGTTTTCGGGGTCTCACCCCGGTTTATTTTGGGGTGCCGGGTTTTTTGGGGTGCCAGAGGTGCCCGGGGATGGTGAAGGCATCCCCTAAACCCACTCCATGTGTCCCCAACATCCTCAATGTCCCCAAATGTCCCCATTAACCCTCACACCAATCACCGACTGCACACACACTGAGGTTGCATTTGGGGTCACCCCGTTTTTGGGGTCTCACCCCGGTTTATTTGGGGGTGCCGGGTTTTTTGGGGTGCCAGAGGTGCCCGGGGATGGTGAAGGCGTCCACGCTGCCGCTCATGGTGCGCGCCGGGAGGCGGCAGAAGCGCCGCTGGTCCGACTGGTATTTGTACAGGGCCTCCACCATGGGCAGGGGGACGCTGCGGGGCCCCGACCCCGAGAGGCGTTTCAGGGTCGGGGGGATCCCCCCCAGAGCGTAAACGCCCCGGAACTGGCAGCCCCCGTCCCGGAATAGGATCAGGAGTTGTTGGGCTGAGCTTTGTTCCATTTCCTGAGGGGGGAAAATGGGGGTTTAGGGGGGGTTTGGGGGATTTTTGGGGTGGTTTGGGGTATTTATGGGGTGTCTATGGGGTGATTTGGGGCATTTCTGGGGTACCTGGAGTGTCTATGGGGTGGTTTGGGGCACTTATGGGATGATTTGAGGGATTTATGGGGTGATTTGGGGTTTCTATGGGGTGGTTTGGAGCACTTATGGGGCACCTGGGGTGTCTATGGGGTGATTTGGGGCATTTATGGGGTGATTTGGGGTTTCTATGGGGTGATTTGGGGCATTTATGGGGTACCTGGGGTGTCTATGGGGTGATTTGGGGCATTTATGGGGTGATTTGGGGTTTCTATGGGGTGATTTGGGGCATTTATGGGGTACCTGGGGTGTTTATGGGGTGATTTGAGGGATTTATGGGGGCAGGACGGGTGTTTATGGGGCATTTTTGGGGTGATTTGGGGTATTAATGGGGTACCTGGGGTGTCTATGGGGTGGTTTGGGGCACTTATGGGGTGATTTGGGGCATTAATGGGGTACCTGGGATGTCTATGGGGTGATTTGGGGAATTTATGGGGTGGTTTGGGGCATTTATGGGGTCCCTGTGGGGTCTGGGGGTCCCTGAGTGGGTCTGGGGGTTTTGGGGGTCGGTTTTGGGGTATTTTGGGGGTCCCGGGGGTCTCACCTGCAGCACTTTGGCCCTCAGGGGGATTTAGGATCTCTATAGGATTTTGGGCTCTCAATAGGATTTTGGGGTTTTTGGGGTCTGGGGGTCCCTGGGTGGGTTTGGGGGGTTTTGGGGGTCAGTTTTGGGGTATTTTTGGGGTCCCAGGGGTCTCACCTGCAGCACTTTGGCCCTCAGGGGGATTTATTAGGAACGTTAATAGGATTTTGGGGTTTTTGGGGTCTGGGGGTCCCTGGGTGGATCTGGGGGGTTTTGGGGGTCGGTTTTGGGGTATTTTTGGGGTCCCAGGGGTCTCACCTGCAGCACTTTGTTCTTTTGGGGTCGCTATAGAAATTTAGGATCTCTATAAAATTTTGAGGTTTTTGGGGTCCCTGTGGGGTCTGGGGGTCCCTGGGTGGGTCTGGGGGTTTTGGGGGTCGGTTTTGGGGTATTTTTGGGGTCCCGGGGGTCTCACCTGCAGCACTTTGGCCCTCAGGGGGGCGTTGGGGGTCCCGGCCAGGACACAATGGGCCAGAGCGTTCTGGATCAGCGGCCGGTTGGATCGGGCCGTGGGCTCCTTGTACAGCCTCGGGCCTGGGGGGGATTTGGGGTTAAATTTGGGGGGTTTGGGGGAAATTTGGGACATCTGGGGGGATTTGGGGGAAATTTGGGGGGTTTGGGGGAAATTTGGGACATCTGGGGGGATTTGGGGGAAATTTGGGGGAGTTTGGATGGGGTTGAAGGGAAAAAATTGGGGGAAATTTGGGGATTTGGGGGAAAAATTGGGGGAAATTTGGGGGGGTTTTGGAAGGGATTGAGGGGCAGTTTGGGGAAATTTGGGGGAAAATTTGGGGTTTTGGAGGGGATTGAGGGGAAATTTGGGGGGTTTGGGGGAAATTTGGGGGTTTTTGGAGGGGATTGAAGGAGATTTGGGGGAAATTGGGGGATTTGGGGGGAAAATTTTGGGGGTTTTGAGGAGATTTTGGGGAAATTTGGGGGAAATGGGGGAAATTTGGGGCATTTTGGGGGGATTTGGGGGGAAATTTGGGGGGGTTTTGGAGGGGATTGAGGGGAAATTTGGGGGGTTTGGGGGAATTTGGGGGAGTTTGGATGGGGTTGAAGGGAAATTTGGGGGAAATTTGAGAGAAATTTGGGGATTTGGGAGAAAAATTGGGGGAAATTTGGGGGGTTTTGGAAGGAAAAATTTGGGGTTTTGGAGGGGATTGAGGGGAAATTTGGGGGGTTTGGGGGAAATTTGGGGGTTTTTGGAGGGGATTGAAGGAGATTTGGGGGAAATTGGGGGATTTGGGGGGAAAATTTTGGGGGTTTTGAGGAGATTTGGGGGAAATGGGGGAAATTTGGGGCATTTTGGGGGGATTTGGGGGGTTTGGAGGGGATTGAGGTGAAATTTGGGGACTTTGGGGGAAATTTTGGGGTTTTGGGGGAAATTTTGGGGGTTTTGGAGGATTGAGGAGAAATTTGGGGCATTTTTGGGGGTGTTTGGGGGTTTTGGGGGAATTTGGAGGTGCCAAAAATGATTTGGGGATATTGGGGGTCCCAAAGATGATTTGGGGGGCATTTGGGGGTAATTTTTGGGATATTTTGGGTAATTTGGGGAGGGGTCTCACCCGTGTACTCGGGAGGATTTTGGGGTTATTTTGGGGATATTTTGGGTAATTTGGGGAGGGGTCTCACCCGTGTACTCGGGCCCAGGGGAGGAGGGGTTGGGGGGTTATTTTGGGATATTTTGGGTAATTTGGGGAGGGGTCTCACCCGTGTACTCAGGAGGATTTTGGGGTTATTTTGGGATATTTTGGGGATATTTTGGGTAATTTGGGGAGGGGTCTCACCCGTGTACTCGGGCCCAGGGGAGGAAGGGTTGGAGTCGTTGTCCCACTCCCGGCCGGTAGGGGGCGCTCTGCTGGGAGACCCCGGCCCCGAGGGGGACCCGGCCCGGCTGGGGGGGGACAAAAGGGGAGTCAGAGACCCCTCCCCAAATCCCAAAATTCCCACCTAAAATCCAAAAATTCCCCCCCACCCAAGAGCTCCAAATTCCCCCAAAAATTCCCACCTAAACCCCCAAAATTCCTCCCCGAATTCCCTCCCTGGATCCCAAATTTCTCCCCCAGACCCTCAAATTCCCCCTCTGACTCCCCCAGACCCCAAATTTCTCCCCCCAGACCCCAAATTCCGCCCCCAGACCCCAAATTTCCCCTCCAGACCCCAAATTTCCCCCCCCAGACCCCGAATTCCCTCCCCAGACCCCAAATTCCCCCTCCAGACCCCAAATCCCCCCCCCCGACCCCAAATTCCTCCCCCAGACCCCAAATTCCCTCCCTGGATCCCAAATTTCCCCCAAGACCCCCCAAATTCCCCCTTTGACTCCCCCAGACCCCAAATTCCTCCCCAGACCCCAAATTCCCCCTCCTGGACCCCAAATTCCACCCCCAGACCCCAAATTCCTCCCCAGACCCCAAATTCCACCCCCAGACCCCAAATTCCTCCCCAGACCCCAAATTCCACCCCCAGACCCCAAATTCCTCCCCAGACCCCAAATTCCCCCTCCCGGACCCCAAATTCTCTCTCCAGACCCCAAATTCCTCCCCCAGACCCCAAATTCCCTCCCTGGATCCCAAATTTCCCCCAAGACCCCCCAATTTCCCCCTTTGACTCCCCCAGACCCCAAATTCCTCCCCCAGACCCCAAATTTCCTCCCCCAGATCCCAAATTTCCCCTCCAGACCCCAAATTTCCCCTTCAGACCCCAAATTTGCCCCCCAGACCCCAAAATCCCCCTTTGACTCCCCCAGACCCCAAATTCCTCCCCAGACCCCAAATTTGCTCCCCCAGACCCCAAATTTCCTCCCCCAGACCCCAAATTCCTCCCCCCAAATTCCCCCCAAGACCCTCCCAATTCCCCCTCTGACTCCCCCAGACCCCAAATTCTGCCCCAGACCCCAAATTTGCTCCCCCAGACCCCAAATTTTTCCCCCCCTCACCTGTTGCCGCGCCCCCCGCCCGGCTCGGCCACGCTGGACAGGGACAGCGAGCTCTGGGAATAGACCTTGGACAGGCGGGACCCTGGGGGGGTTAAAGGGGTGAGACCCCTCCCCAAATTACCTGAGACCCCCCAGACCCTCCCCAAAATCCCCTGAGACCCCCCAAACCCAGGGACCCCTCCCCAAAATCCCCCCAAAGCCAAGGACAGAGCTCTGGGAATAGACCTTGGACAGGCGGGACCCTGGGGGGGAGAAAACGGGCTGAGACCCCTCCCCAAATTACCTGAGACCCCCGAGACCCCTCCCCAAATTACCTGAGACCCCCCAGACTCTCCCCAAATCACAGAGATCCCCCCAAAATCCAGAAATCCCCCCAAAATCCAGAGACCCTCCCAAAATCCAGAGACCCCTCCCCAAAATCTGGGATTCCCTCCCCAAAGCCAAGGACAGAGCTCAGGGAATAAACTCTCCCTCAAGACCCCAGACCCATTTTAAAGGGTCTCCAGCCCCCATCCCAGGACCCCAGACCCATTTTTAGGGGTCCCCACCCTCCCCCCGAAGCCCCCAACCCCATTTCCGTACCCAGCAGCCCCTTGGGGGTGTCTCCACTCCCTCCCCAAGACCCCAGCCTCATTTTTAGGGGTCCCCACCCTCTCCCCCAAGCCCCCAGCCCCATTTCCGTACCCAGCAGCCCCTTGGGGGGGTCCCCACCCTCCCCCCAAAGCCCCCAGACCCATTTCCATACCCAGAAGCCCCTTGGGGCTGTCTCCAGCCCCCTTTTCCAAGACCCCAGACCCATTTTTGGAGGTCCCCACCCTCCCCCCCAAGCCCCCAGCCCCATTTCCGTACCCAGCAGCCCCTTGGGGGGGCTCCTCCCCAGGGCCGAGTCGTCGCAGCAGCGGGGGCGGGGTCTCCCCGAGCCCCCTCCCCTATTTTGGGCGTGTCCCCGGGCGGATTTTGGGGCGGGGGTCCCTCGGGGGGGTCTCAGGACTTTCTCCAGCTCCTCCATCAGTTTCAGCTGCTGCCGCCGCTCGTACTCCAGGCGGGTGAACTCCCCCCGCCGCGACCCCCCCCCAAATTCCTCCTCCGGGGGGGGCCTGGGGGGCGCCGGGGGCGGGGGGGGCTGGGGGGGCTCCGAGAGGGGTCTTTGGGGGGGGAAAATAAAGGATCAGGACCCCTCCCCAAAATTATCCCGGGGGGAGGTTGAGAAGACCCCTCCTCACATTTTGGACCCTCCCATTTTTAAGAGCCCCCTCCCCAAATTTTGGACTTCCTCCACTTTTAGGATCCCCCTCCCCAAATTTTGGACCCTCCCATTTTTAGGATCCCCCTCCTCACATTTTGAACCCTTCCATTTTTAAGAGCCCCCTCTCCAAATTTTGAACCTCCCAAAATTTTAGAATCCCCCTCCCCAAATTTATAGGAGCCCCCTCTCCAAATTTTGGACCCCCTCATTTTTAGGAGCCCCCTCCCCAAATTTTGGACTTCCTCCACTTTTAGGAGCCCCCTCCCCAAATTTTGGACTTCCTCCACTTTTAGGAGCCCCCTCCCCAAATTTTGGACTCCCCTATTTTTAGGAGCCCCCTCCCCAAATTTCGGAACCCCCTCCCCAAATTTTGAAATCCCTTCCATTTTTAGAAACCCCCTCCCATATTTTGGACCTCCCACCCCCTCCCCCTATTTTTAGGATTCCCCTCCCCAAATTTTGGACCCTCCCATTTTTAAGAGCCCCCTCCCCAGATTTTGGACCCTCCTCAAATTTTAGAATCCCCCTCCCCAAATTTTGAAATCTCTTCCATTTTTATGGGCCCCTCCCCAAATTTTGGACCCTCCCATTTTTGGAGTCCCCTCCCCAAATTTTGACACCCCCCCCCCCCCATTTTAGGAGCCCCCTCCCCAAATTTTGACCCCTCCCCATTTTAGGAGCCCCCTCCCCAAATTTTGACCCCTCCCCATTTTAGGAGCCCCCTCCCCAAATTTTGACACCCCCCTCCATTTTTGGAACCCCCTCCCCAAATTTTGGACCCCCTCATTTTTAGGAGCCCCCTCCCCAAATTTTGGACCCCCTCATTTTTAGGGATCCCCTCCCCAAATTTTGCCCCCCCCCGACCTGTCCGGGGGCTGTTCCTGCCCCGCCCCCCAGAGGCGGCGCTGTCGCAGGGGGGGAGGGGCGCGGCGGGGCGGGGCCGGGTCGGTGTCATCGAGCTGCGACAGGGACAGGGGACATGGGGACAGGGGACATGGGGACAGCCCCCAGTGTCCCCATGGTGTCACCCCAGTGCCACCACCCCAGTGCCACCACCCCCAGTGTCCCCATGGTGCCACCACCCTCAATGTCACCGGTGTCACCACCCCAGTGCCACCACCCCCAGTGTCCCCATGGTGCCACCACTGCCACCACCCCAGTGCCACCACCCCCAATGTCCCCATGGTGTCACCAGTGCCACCACCCCAGTGTCACCATCCCCAATGTCCCCATGGTGTCACCAGTGCCACCACCCCAGTGTCACCATCCCTGTGCCACCACCCCCAGTGTCATCGTGGTGTCACCACTGCCACCACCTCAATGCCACCATCCCTGTGCCATCTCCTCCAGTGTCCCCATGGTGTCACCATCTCTGTGCCACCCCTTCCAGTGTCCCCACGGTGCCACCACCCCCAGTGTCCCCACGGTGTCACCACCCCCAGTGTCCCCACGGTGTCACCCCAGTGCCACCACCCCAGTGCCACCACTGCTGCTATCCCAGTCCCTCCCAGTCCCTTGTCCAAGTCCCTCTGTGTCCTTTGTCCCAGTGCCACCATCCCAGTGTCACCATTGTCCCTTGTCCCAGCCCCTGTCCCTTATCCCAGTCCCTTCCAGTCCCTTGTCCCAGTGCCACCTCCCTCCTGTCCCCCTGTCCCCCATAGTGTCCCCCCCTGTCCCCATGTCCCCCCGGTGTCCCCATGTCCCCACAGTGTCCCCCCTGTCCCCCCTCTGTCCCCCCAGTGTCCCCATGTCCCCTCAGTGTCCCCCCTGTCCCCCCTGGTGTCCCCCTGTCCCCATAGTGTCCCCACTGTCCCCCTGTCCCCCCAATGTCCCCCTGCTGTCCCCATGTCCCCTCGTGTCCCCCCCAATGTCCCCTCAGTGTCCCCCTGTCCCCAGTGTCCCCCAATGTCCCCCTGTCCCCCAGTGTCCCCACTGTCCCTGCAATGTCCCCAGTGTCCCCCAATGTCCCCATGTCCTCCCTCCTGTCCCCAGTGTCCCCCAATGTCCCCCTGTCCCCCAGTGTCCCCTCAGTGCCCCCAGTGTCCCCCTGTCCCCGTCCTGTCCCCCACGTCCCCCTGTCCCCCCGTGTCCCCACTGTCCCTGCAATGTCCCCAGTGTCCCCCAGTGTCCCCATGTCCCCCCTCCTGTCCCCAGTGTCCCCCAGTGTCCCCATGTCCCCCCTCCTGTCCCCAGTGTCCCCCAGTGTCCCCATGTCCCCACAGTGTCCCCATGTCCCCATACCTTACAGAAGAACCCCACGCTGGCCCGGGGTCCCCCATTTCCCCCCTCTGTGGGGGATCCCTCCAGCGAATCCCCTTCTCCTTCCTCCTCCTCCTCTTCCTCCTCCTCCTCCTCCTCGTCCTCCTGGTGGTGCTGGGGGTGTGTCTGGGGGTGTCCCCGGGCTGTCCCCTTGTCCCCAGGGGACAGGGACACGTCGCTGGTGCCGTCCCCACAGGCCCGGGCCCGCAGGGACCCCCTGCCCGGCCCCGGGGGGGACTCGGGGGGGCCCGAGATGGGCGGGGGTCTCTGCTGGGGGGGGGAGAGAGGTGGGGTTAGAGGGGGGTGGGGTAAAGTGGCACCCAGGGGTGATGAGGGAGAAATGGGAGGTGAAAATCGGTGCAAATGTGAGGTGGGTTTGAGGAAAAACAGCACGAATCTGAGCAAAATCAGCTCAAATGTGACAAAATCAGCTCAAATGTGACCAAAATCAGCTCAAATTTGATCAAAATCAGCCCAAATCCCGCCCAAATCTGACCCGAATTACCCCAAATCCGAGTCAAACCACCCCAAACCACCTCAAACCTCACCCCAATCACCCCAAACCTGACCCGAATCACCCCAAATCAGAGTTAAACCACCCCAAATCACCTCAAACTTCACTCGAATCACCCCAAACCTGACCTGAATCACCCCAAATCAGAGTTAAACCACCCCAAATCACCTCAAACCTCACCCCAATCACCCCAAACCCGACCTGAATCACCCCAAACCTGAGTTAAATCAGCCCAAATCACCTCGAATCTGACCCGAATCACCCCAAATCCGAATTAATTCAGCCCAAATCACCTCGTATCTGACTCGAATCACCCCAAAGTTGGGTCAAACCACCCCAAACCACCTCAAACCTCACCCCAATCACCCCAAACCCGACCTGAATCACCCCAAATCAGAGTTAAACCACCCCAAATCACCTCAAACTTCACTCGAATCACCCCAAACCTGACCTGAATCACCCCAAACCACCTCAAACCTCACCTGAATCACCCCAAATCTGAGTCAAACCACCTCGAATCACCCCAAACCTGACCCGAATCACCCTAAACCCGAATTAAATCAGCCTAAACCACCTCAAACCTCACTCGAATCACCCCAAATCACCTCAAATCTGATCCGAATCTGCCCCAAATCTGCCCAAAACTGACCCAAATCACCCCAAATCCAAGTCAAACCACCCCAAACCACCTCAAACCTCACCACAACCACCCCAAACCCGACCTGAACCACCCCAAATCTGAGTTAAATCAGCCCACATCACCTCGAATCTGACCCGAATCACCCCAAACCTGACCTGAATCACCCCAAATCTCAGTTATATCACCCCAAACCACCTCAAACCTCACCTGAATCACCCCAAATCTGAGTCAAACCACCTCAAATCACCTCAAATCTGACCCGAATCACCCCAAACCTGACCTGAATCACCCCAATTCCGAGTCAAACCACCCCAAACCCACCCCAATCACCCCAAATCCCCCCAAAACCCCTCCCAAACCCCTCTCACCTCCTCCTGCTCCTCCTGCTGCTCCTCCTGGCCGTCGGCGAAGCGCAGGGAGCTGCGGGTCTGCACGGGCACCTGGCTGGGCGAGAAGCGCCTCAGGTGGGGCAGCGTGTCCACGTCGTGGGGAGGGGTCAACACCCGGGTCAGGGGCGGCAGCCGCAGCTCCGCGGGCCGGGGTCTCCTGGGGCTGCGGGGCGGAGCTTTGCGAGACCCTCCTGTCGCGATTGGAGCCGCTGATGTCGCGACAGAACCCGCTGTTGTTGTTGTTGTTCCTCCTCCTGCTGCTGGTGGTGATGCTGAATTTCCTGCTGTGTTGTTGTTGTTTCCTCCTCTCCTAGAGGGCGCTGGAGAGCCCGGGGTGTTTTTTGGGGCTGCCGAGGGGGTCTTGGCGGATTTGGGGAGGGGGATCACCCAAGCCTGGGGGGCTCCGTGGGGTCTCTGCTCCAGCAGGAGCCGCTCCTGTTGCTGCGTCAAGCGTTGCATGTCCAGCTGTAAAGAGCTCAACGCCGCGCTCAGCCTGGCCACGGCCGCCTCATACTGCCCTGGGGGCTTCTGGGGAGCCCCCAGACTCAATTCCTCCTCGGGAGGAGCTGAGGGAGGAAGAGAGGAAGGAGGAGGAGGAGGAGAAACCCCCTCCTCGTCTTGGCGGAGGCGCTGCAGCGCGTTCTGCCCCAGGCGCTGCCGGTGCTTGGCGAAAATGGCCTCGATGCGTTTCTTCTGGGCCTCGATGGCGCGGCGTTTCTCCTCCAGACGAGCCCCCAGCTGGCTCATCTCGGCGCTGAGACCCCCACCCACCTCCGGGGGACCCCCAGGAGTGCTGGGGACCCCCCCCAAATTCTCAGAGATGGGATTTGTAGAGGTGGTGTTGGTGGTGGTGTTGTTGTTGCTGGTGGCTTCTTCCAGTTTCTTCTTGCGCTCGGCAAAGCTGGTCATGGGGCGGGCGGGGGTCTGCGGGGGGTTTTGGGGGAGGTTTTGGGGGGTCCCGGGGAGGTTTTGAGGCTCAGGGGAATGGAGGAAAAAAGCATCGGGGGCTCCGTCGGGCAGGAGGCGCTCGGAGCTGTGGATGATCTGCAGGGCCTCCTCGATGCTGGGGGGCTCGGGGGGCTCGGGGACGCCGTTGGGGACCCCCGGGGGGGTGGCAGGGGTGGCCCTGGGGGGGCGGCGGGGCTGGGACAGGCTGTCGGAGCTGGCGGAGCGGGCCAGGGTCCCCCCGGCAGGGACCCCCACGGGGTTGCCCATGACGATGTCGACGTCGCTGTCCAGGCCGAAGGGGATGCTGAAGGACACGGCCTGGGACAGGGGGTGGCTGTGGGGGGGGATAGAGGGGTTAGGGGGGGTTTGGGGGGGTTTAGGGTGGGGGGTTTAGGGTGGGGATGTCCCCAAAGTGTCACCGAGGTGACACCGAAACCGCCCAGTTAAAATCTGCACCCGAATCGGGGAGAATGTGCCTCAAAATTGAGCTGAGTCAGCACAAATCTGACCCGAATTGGGCTCAAATCGTCCGAAATTTGAGTCAAGTGATCAGAGTCATCCCAAATCTGACCCAAATCACCCCAAATTTGAGTCAAAAGTGACCAGAGTCACCCCAAATGTGGCCTGAATCATCCTAAATTTGAGCTAAATCACCCCAAATCTGACCTGATTCGCTTCAAATCATCCCAAATCTGACCTGAGTCACCCCAAATCAGCTACAATACCTGAATCTGAGCTAAATCGGGCTCAAATCGCCCCAAATTTGAGTCAAAGTGACCAGAGTCACCCCAAATGTGGCCTGGATCACCCCAAATCTGACCCAAATCACCCCAAATCAGCTACAAGACCCGAATCGGGGCTAAATTGGACTCAAATCGCCCCAAATTTGAGTCAAAAGTGGCCAGAGTCATCCCTAATGTGGCCTGAATCACCCCAAATTTGAGCTAAATCATCTCAAATCTGACCTAAATCACCCCAAATCTGAGCTAAATCGCCTCGAATTTGACCCAAATCACCCCAAATTTGACCCCAAACTGACCCAGGTCATCCCAAATCTGACCCGAATCCAACCCAAAACTGATCCAAGTCACCCCAAACTGGACTCAAATCACCCCAAATCGGTGCTAAATCGTCTCAAATCCCAAATTTGAGCCCAAACTGACCCAAATCATCCCAAATCGAAGCTAAACTGGACTCAAATCACCCTAAATTTGACCCAAATCTGACCCAAGTCACCCCAAATTTATCCACATCACTCCAAATCTGCCCCTCAACCCTCTGGGACCCCCCCAACACCCCCTGGATCCCCCCAAAAGCCCCTGGGACTCCCCCAAAAACCCCTAGGGACCCCCCCAAACCCTCAGGGACCCCCCCAAATCCCCCAGGACCCCCCCAAACTCCCCCCCAATTCTCCTAAATCCCCCCAAATCCCCCCCAAACCCTCAGGGACTCCCCCAAAACCCCCTGGATCCCCCCAAAACCCCCAGGGACTCCCCCAAACCCTCAGGGACCCCCCAAAACCCCCAAGGACCCCCCCAAACCCTCAGAACCCCCCAAACTCCCCCTAAATTCTCCTAAATCCCCCCAAATCCCCCCCCCAAACCCCACTGGGCCCCCCCAAAACCCCCCAAGGACCCCCTCAAAACCCCAGGGACCCCCCCCAAACCCTCAGGGACCCCCCCAAATCCCTCAGAATCCCCCCAAACTCCCCCTCAATTCTCCTAAACCCCCCCAAATCCCCCCCAAACTCCACTGGGACCCCCCAAAACCCCCAAGGACCCCCCCAAAATCCCCAGGGGTCTCACCTGAGGGGTCTCTTGCTCCAGCCCTTCCCGAAGCCGTCGCCGTGGGGCAGGGAGGGGGAGTGGGGCAGGAGACCTTTTTTTGGGGGGGTGGAGAGAAAATTGGGTCACCCTCAGACCCCAAAACACCCCAAAATCCCTCCCAGGACCACCCAAAACCACCCAAAAATCTCAATTATCTCCCCCCCAAACCTGAAACCCCCAAAAACCACAAAATCCACCCCAAAATCCCCCCCAGGACCCCCCAAAATCCCCCCCAGGACCCCCCAAACCACCCAAAAATCTCAATTACCTCCCCCCTCAAACCTGAGACCCCCCAAAAAACCACAAAATCCACCCCAAAATCCCCCCCAGGACCCCCCAAAATCCCTCTCAGATCCTCCCCCAACCCCTAAAATTTTTTGGGGTCCCTCCCCAGGTTTTTTGGGGGGTCTCACCTGGGGGTTGCCCCCCTCCTGCCAAAAGGGGGTGTCGGAAGTTGAAACCAGGGGAGCTGTGGGGGGGAAATAAAGGGTTAAAACCTCCCAAAAAAAACCCCCAAAAATTCCCCAAATTTCCTACAAGGAAATTCAAAATCTTCTCCCTCGAAAAATTCAGAGCTCCCAAAATCTCCCCTTTGAATATTCCCCAAAATGCTTCATGATCAAAATGAGAAATATCAAAAAAAATCTCCCCAAAGACCCAAAATCCCCCCACAAAAAAAACCCAAATCCTTCCTCCAAATCCCAAAATTACTCCCCTTCAAACCTCAAAATCTCCTGCCCCAAAACCCCCAAAAGTTCCCCTCAAAACACCCCAAATCTCCCCTAAAAATCCCATCCAAAAACCCCACACTACAACTCAAAACCCCCAAATCCCTCAACGACAAAATCCTCCCCAAAAAACCTCAGATCCCCCCAAAATTCCACAGAAAACCCCAAAAATCTCCCCCCAAACCTCAAAATCCCCCAGAAAACCCCAAAATCTCCCACCAAAACCCCAATTTCCCTCCCCAAAACCCCCAATTTCCCCCCTAAAAAATAAAAATCCTTCCAAAACACCACAGTCCCCCCAAAAATCTCCAAATTATCCCCTAAAATCCCCAAATTCCCCTCCCAAAATCCCCCAAAGAAGCCCAAAATCTCCCTCAAAACCTCAGAGTTCCCCAAAACCCCAAAATCCTCCCCCAAAACCCCCAAATCCCCCCAAAACCCCAAAATCCTCCCCCAAAACCCCCAAATCCCCCCCAAAACCCCAAAATCCTCCCCCAAAACCCCCAAATCCCCCCAAAACATCCGAAAATCTTCCCCAAAATCCCCCCAAAACCCCCCAAAGAAACCCAAAATCTCCCCCCAAAACTCAAAATTTCCCCCCCAAAACCCCCAAATCTCTCCCTCAAACCCCCAAAATCCTCCAAACCCCCCCAAAATCCTCCAAAACCCCCCCAAATCATCCCCAAACCCCCAAAATTGTCCCAACCCCCCAAAATCCTCCAAAAAAACCCCAAAATCCTCCAAAAAAACCCCCCAAAATCCTCCAAAAACCCCCCAAATCATCCCCAAACCCCCAAAATCCTCTAACCCCCCCAAAGTCCTCCAAAAAAACCCCAAAATCCTCCAAAAAGCCCCCCAAATCATCCCCAAACCCCCAAAACCATCCCAAACCCCCAAAATCCTCCAAAAAAACCCCAAAATCCTCCAAAAAAACCCCCCAAAATCCTCCAAAAACCCCCCAAATCATCCCCAAACCCCCAAAATTGTCCCAAACCCCCAAAATCCTCCAAAAAACCCCCCCCCAAATCTCCCCCTAAAACCCCCAAAATCCTCCAAAAACCCCCCAAAATCCTCCAAACCCCCCCAAATCATCCCCAAACCCCCAAAATTGTCCCAAACCCCCAAAATCCTCCAAAAAAACCCCCCAAATCTCCCCCTAAAACCCCCAAAATCCTCCAAAAACCCCTCAAAATCCTCCAAAAACCCCCCAAAATCCTCCAAAACCCCCAAAATCATCCCAAACCCCCAAAATCCTCTAAAAAAACCCCCAAATCATCCCCAAAACCCCCAAAATTGTCCCAAAATCCTCCAAAAACCCCTCAAAATCCTCCAAAAACCCCCAAAATCCTCCCCAAACCCCCCAAATCCTCCCAAAATTGCCCCCAAAACCCCCCCAAAAAATCCTCACCTGCTTTTGGGGTTCGGGGTATCACCAGCAGCTGGAGATTCTGGGGAAGGGGCAGAGGAACATTGGAAACCCCCCTCCCCAAATTTTGGGGTCTCAGGACCCCCCACCCCACCTTAAAACCCTTCAGGACCACCCCCCATATTTAAGGAACCCCAAAAAAAAAAAAAAAAAAAAAAAAAAAAAAAAAAAAAAAAAAATTTGGGGGACCCCCAGATCCCTCCCCAATTTGGAGATCCCTTAAAATTTTTCCATTTTAGGGCCCCCTCCCCAAATTTGGGGTCCCCTCCTGCCTGAAACCCCAAACTTTGGGGTCTCCTCCACCTTTGGGTGTCCCCTCCCCATTTTTGGGGTCCCCTCCCCATTTTTGGGGGTCCCCTCCCCATTTTTGGATGTCCTCTCCCCATTTTTGGGTGTCCCCTCCCCATTTTTGGGGTCCCCTCCCCATTTTTGGGTGTCCCCTCCCCATTTTTGGGTGTCCCCTCCCCATTTTTTGGGGTCCTCTCCCCATTTTTGGGTGTCCCCTCCCCATTTTTGGGGTCCCTTCCCCATTTTCTGGGGTCCTCTCCCCATTTTTGAGGGTCTCCTCCCCATTTTTTGTGTCCCCTCCCCATTTTTTGGGTGTCCCCTCCCCATTTTTTGTGTCCTCTCCCCGTTTTTGGGGGTCCCTTCCCCATTTTTGGGGTCCCCTCATACCTGAACCCCCCCCCAGCTGCCGGGGGGTGACGAAGGGGGGTCTCAGCACCTCAAAGCACAGGAACAGCTCGGCCAGAAAAGCCCCCACGTTCAACTGGGGGGCACAAGGGGGGTCAGGGGGGCTCCCAGTATGGCCCAGTATGGCCCAGTGTCCTCCCAGTATGCCCCCCAGCCCCTCCCAGTGCTCCCAGTATGGCCCAGTGTCCTCCCAGTATCCCCCAGTGACCTTCAGGCATCCTCCAGCCCCTCCCAGTGTTCCCAGTATGGCCCAGTGTCTCCCCAGTATCCCCCAGTGTCATCCCAGTATGGCCCAGTATCCTCCCAGTATACCCCAGTGTCCTCCCAGTATCCCCCAGTGACCTTCAGGCATCCTCCAGCCCCTCCCAGTGTTCCCAGTATGGCCCAGTGTCTCCCCAGTATCCCCCAGTGTCATCCCAGTATGGCCCAGTATCCTCCCAGTATACCCCAGTGTCCTCCCAGTATCCCCCAGTGCCCCCCAGCCCCTCCCAGTATCCCCCAGTATCATTAAAGTATCCCCCAGTATCCCCCAGTATCATCCCAGTATCGCCCCAGCCCTTCCCAGTGCTCCCAGTATGGCCCAGTGTCCTCCCAGTATCCCCCAGTATCCCCCCAGTGCCCCCCAGTGCTCCCAGTATGGCCCAGTATCGTCCCAGTGACCTTCAGGCCCCCCCATATTCTCAGTGCCCCTCCAGTTTTCCCAGTTTATCCCAGTTCCTCCCCTCAGGGTGGTTGCCATGTTCTTCCAGTCCCTCCCAGTGCTCCCAGTCCCTCCCAATTTAACCAGTTTGACTTGTTTCTCCCAGTTTCCCCTAGTTTCTCCCAGTTTCTCCCAGTTTAACTCAGTTTCTTCCCAGTTTAACCCAGTTTCTCCCCAGTTTCCCCCTCAGAGCCAGCCCTCATGTTCCTTCACTGCTCCCACTGTTTCCAGTCCCTCCCAGTTCACCCAGTTTGACTTGTTTCTCCCAGTTGCTCCCAGTTTAATCAAGTTTCCTCCAGTTTCTCCCCAGTTTGCCCCAGTTTATCCCAGTTTCTCCCTCAGGGTCACCCACCATGTTCTCCCAGTCCCTCCCAGTTCACCCAATTTCCTCCAGTTTGCTCAGTTTATCCTAGTCACATCCAGTTTATAGCAGTTTGCCCCAATTTCTCCCCAGTTTGCCCCAGTTTAACCCAGTTTCTTCTTCAGGGTCGGCCACCATGTTCCTTCATTGCCCCCAGTGCTCCCAGTTTAACCAGTTTGACCTGTTTATCCCAGTTTAACCCAGTCCCATCATTTCACCAGTCTCCCCCCAGTTTATCCCAGTTTATCCCAGTCCTACTGAGTTTATCCCAGTTTCCCCCTCAGGGTGGCCTCCACGTTGTCCCATTGCCCCCATTGACTCCCAGTTTCCCCATTTCACCCAGTCCCCCCTCAGTTTAATCCAGTTTATCTCAACTCATCCCAGTTTCCCCCAGTTTACGGCAGTTTCTCCCGGTTTTTACCCTGAGGGCGGGCGCCGTGTTGTCCCATTACCCCCATCGACTCCCAGTTCCCCCATTTCACCCAGTCCCCCCTCAGTTTAACCCAGTTTCCCCATTTCACCCAGTCCCCCCTCAGTTTAATCCAGTTTATCTCAACTCATCCCAGTTTCCCCCGGTTTACGGCAGTTTCTCCCGGTTTTTACCCTGAGGGCGGGCGCCGTGTTGTCCCATTACCCCCATCGACTCCCAGTTTCCCCCAGTCCTCCCTCATTTTAACCCACTCCTCCCTCATTTTAACCCAGTCTCCCCTCAGTTTAACCCAGTTTAAGCCACTTTAAGCCATTTTAAGGCAGTTTTCCCGGTGTTTACCCTGAGGGCGGGCGCCATGTAGAGCAGGTCCTCCACCGCCCTCCCTCAGTTTATCCCAGTTTACCCCAGTTTCCCCCAATCTCCCCTCATTTTAACCCAATCCCCCCTCAGTTTAACCCACTTTAAGCCAGTTTAACCCAGTTTCTGGCAGTTTTTCCCGGTGTTTACCCTGAGGGCGGGCGCCATGTAGAGCAGGTTCTCCACCGCCCTCCCTCAGTTTACCCCAGTTTCCCCCAGTTTAACCCAGTTTCACCCAGTTTATGGCAGTTTAACGCAGTTTTCCCGGTGTTTTACCCTGAGGGCGGGTGCCATGTAGAGCAGGTCCTCCACCGCCCTCCCTCAGTTTAACCCAAACCCCCCTCAGTTTACCCCAGTTTACCCCAGTCCTCCCTCAGTCTCCCCTCAGTTTATCCCAGTTTCCCCTAGTTTATCCCAGTTTCCCCTAGTTTACCCCAGTCCTCCCTCATTTTAACCCAATCCCCCCTCAGTTTCCCGCCATTTTTCCCGGTGTTTACCCTGAGGGCGGGCGCCATGTAGAGCAGGTCCTCCACCGCCCTCCCTCAGTTTATCCCAGTTTCCCCCAGTTTCCCCCAGTTTATCCCGGTGTTTACCCTGAGGGCGGGCGCCATGTAGAGCAGGTCCTCCACCGCCCTCCCTCAGTTTACCCCAGTTTCCCCCAGTTTCCCCCAGTTTCCCCCAGTTTATCCCGTTGTTTACCCTGAGGGCGGGCGCCATGTAGAGCAGGTCCTCCACCGCCCTCCCTCAGTTTCCCCCAGTTTCCCCCAGTTTATCCCGGTGTTTACCCTGAGGGCGGGCGCCATGTAGAGCAGGTCCTCCACCGCCCTCCCTCAGTTTCCCCCAGTTTCCCCCAGTTTAAGGCAGTTTCCCCCAGTTTTTCCCGTTGTTTTACCCTGAGGGCGGGCGCCATGTAGAGCAGGTCCTCCACCGCCCTCCCTCAGTTTCCCCCAGTTTCCCCCAGTTTCCCCCAGTTTCCCCCAGTTTATCCCGTTGTTTACCCTGAGGGCGGGCACCATGTAGAGCAGGTCCTCCACCGCCCTCCCTCAGTTTCCCCCAGTTTCCCCCAGTTTATCCCGGTGTTTACCCTGAGGGCGGGCGCCATGTAGAGCAGGTCCTCCACCGCCAGGGGGCAGCGCGTGCGCAGGTGCCGCGCGCCGAAGTCTCTGACCAGCCCCAGGTTGTGCAGCCGGTCCGGCAGCGCCAGCGGCGCCCCCAGGCGGATCTCTGCGGGAAAACGGGGGGGTCAGAGCCTAAAAACGACCCCAAAAACGACCCCAAAAAACCCCTTGGAGACCCCCAGATTCTATGGGGTGACCTCTATGTGGGAGTTTAATGTATCCCCCATTGGGACCTCCAGGGTTTTTTTCTGTTTTCAACATGGCGCCCTCAGGTTGGGCCGGTCTGGATCACTGGAAGTCCAGGATGGGGGGGGTCAGACCCCAAAACTGACCCCAAAAACCCATCGGAGCCCCCCAAATTCTATGGGGTGCTCTCTATGTGGGAGTTTAATGTATCCCCCATTGTGACCTCCAGGTTTTTTTTCTGTTTTCAACTCGGGACCCCTCCCATGGCGCCCTCAGGTTGGGCCGGTCTGGATCACTGGAAGTCCAGGATGGGGAGGGGGGGGTTCAGACCCCAAAACTGACCCTCAAAACCCATCGGAGACCCCAAAATTCTATGGGGTGACCTCTATGTGGGAGTTTAATGTATTCCCCATTGGGATACCCAGTTTTTCTTCTATTTTTAATACAGCGCACCCCCCCCCCCCCCGCCCTCACCCTCATGGCGCCCTCAGGTTCAATGGAAAAGTCCAGGATGGGGGGGGGAAAGTGGGTGTCAGACCCCGAAACCGACCCCAAAAACCCATCGGAGACCCCCAAATTCTATGGGGTGACCTCTATGTGGGACTTTACTGTATCCCCCATTGGGAGCCTCCCAATAAAACCCACAATTTTTCTTCCGTTTTCAAGTCAGGACCCCCCCATGGCGCCCTCAGGTTGGGCCGGTTTAGATCAATGGAAAAGTCCAGGATGGGGGGGGGTCAGACTCCAAAACTGACCTCAAAAACCCCTCGGATCCCCACAAATTCCATGGGGCGATCTTTAAATAGGATTTTTCTATACTTTCCATTGGGACTCTCCATTAGGACCCCCAATTTTTCTTCCATTTTTAACTCGGGACCCCCCCCATGGCGCCCTCAGGTTGGACCGGTTTGGATCAATGGAAAAATCCAGGATTGGGCGGGAGAGGTGGGGGGTCAAACCCCAAAAATCCATCGGACCCTCCTAAATTCCATGGGGAGATCTTTAAATGGGACTTTTTTGTACTTTCCATTGGGACTCCCCTATAAGGACCCCCATTTTTCCTCCTGTTTTTAATACAGGACTCTCCCCACCCCCGTGGCACCCTCAGGTTGGGCCACTCCACATCACTGCAAAACTCTAAAATGGGAGATTTTCCATGGGAAACCCCTCAGACCCCTCCTATAGACCCCCAACTCCCCTAAAGACCCCCAAAAACCCACTCCCCATATTCCCCTATTGAAATCTTTCCCCCCATTTCCCCCTCAGGTTGATCCAGTCCAGCCGCACCACAGCGCCCCCTAGCGGATCCCTGAGTCAGCCTATTTCACCCCCCAAAATCCCAAAAAAAACCCCAAAATCCCCAAAAATCTCCCCAAAACCCACATCTTTACCCTCAAGACGAAGAAATTGGGGGCAATAAAAGTGAATAGCGGCTGCCAAGACCCCCCCGCTGGCCAAATCCTGCAGGCCCCTCACAGGGGGAAACGGGGGAGGCGCCGGGGGAGCCCCTTTGTCCTTCCGGTACCGAATCTGGGGGAGAAAAATAGGGGGGTCAAGGGGGTCCCTAAAACCCCAAAACTCCCTTAAACCCATCAAAAGTGTAAGAGTTCCTCTCAAAAAATAAAAAGAGGGGATTTCTAAACCCCCAAACTGCCTCTAGAGTAAAAAATAGTCAAAAAAATAGTTCTAAATCACCTCCCTACAGTGAAGGGATCCCCCCGTGAAATAAAAATGGAGGAGTCCTCAAAAATCTCCCTCAGGTTGGAGAGCCCAAATTATCCCAAAAATAGCAAAAAAAGGGGCTCCAAATTGAGGGAAATCCCCCAAAATTATTAAGGGGGGAGTTCTCAAAATCCCCTCAGGTTGAGTATCCCAAAATTATCCCAAAAATAGCAAAAAAAGGGGCTCCAAACTGAGGGAAATCCTCCGAAATTATTAAAGGAGGGTTCCCAAAATCCCCTCAGGTTGGAGACCCCAAAATTCTCCCAAAAAATCCTAAAAATTGTAAAAAAGAGGCTCCAAATTGAGGGAAATCCCCCAAAATTATTAAGGGGGAGCTCCCCAAAATTCCCCTAAAAATAACAAAGGAGGAGCCCCCAAACCCCCCTCCCAAAAAAAAAAAAAAAACAACAACAAAACAAAACAAAACAACAACAACAAAAAAACCACCAACAGAATTATCTTCAAAAAAGGGTCATTGAGACCCCAAAAATCCCCCAAATTCCCAAAAATCCTCCCAAAACCTCCCAAAATTCTTCCCACCCCCCCAAGCCAAGCACATGCAGGGGAAGGGGAGCCCCAAATTTTTTGGGAAGGCCAAAATTTGGAATATTCCCACCCTAAAAACCCCTAAAAATCCCTAAAAATCCCCTAAAACACCTTAAAAATTGCCCCAAATTTTGGGGTTTTTGGGGCAGGATTTTTTTTTATTTGGTCCAAGATTTTGGGGAGAATTTGGTGGTGCCTGGAGGGGGAAAACTGGGTTCCCCCTCCCCAAATTTTGGATTTTTTGGGTGGATTTTATTCCTTAAATCCCCCTAAAAACGCCCCAAAATTGGATTTTTTGGGTGGAATTTTTTTTTTGGGGGGTGGTCCAGGATTTGGGGGTGCCCAAGGTGGGGGAAAAGGGGGTTCCCCCTCCCCAAATTTTGGATTTATTTTTATTTTTTGGGGGGTTCTTACCACGGGAGGTTTATTCCCCGATTCCTTCAAACAGAAGGCGATGGCGTGCTGCGGGAAAAACAGAGTCAGGGGGACCCCAAAAACCCCCCCGGGGACCCCAAAAATGGGCAGGGGACCCCCAAAAATGGAAAGAGCGCCCCAAAAAACGGGGGGGGGGAATTTGGGGAAAAAATGGGGGGAAATGGGGAAAAAATGGGGAAAAAATGGGGAAAAATGGGAAAAATTGGGGAAAAATCGGGGAAAAAATGAGGGAAAAATGAGGGAAAAATGAGGGAAATTGAAGGAAAAAAGTGGAAAAAAACGGGGAAAAATTGGGGGGAAAATGAGGAAAATTTGGAGAAAAAATGAGGAAAAAATTGGAGGAAAAAATGAGAAAAATGGGGAAAAAATTATGAAAAGTTGGGGTGGAGTGGGAAGAAAAAATGGGGGAAAAAATGGGGGGAAATGAGGAAAAATTGGGGAAAAATGGGAAAAAAATAGGGGGAAAACGGGGGGAAAATTGGGGGGAAAATGTGGAGGAAAAAAGGGGAAAAATGGAGAAAAAATGATGAAAAATTGGGGAAAATGGGGGGGGGAAAATGGGAAAAAAATGGGGGGAAAATGAGGAAAAATTGGGGAAAATGGGGAAAAAATTGGGAAAAATGGGAGGAAAAATGGGGGAAAAAAGGGGGGAAAATTGGGGGAAAATGAGGAAAAATGAGGAAAAATTGGGGGAAAAATGGGGGAAAATTGGGAGAAAAATGGGGAAAAATTGGGGAGAAAATGGGGAAAAAATGAGGAAAAAATGGGGAAAAATTGGGGAAAAAATGGGGAGAAAATGGGGGGAAGATTGGGGGAAAAAAGGGATTTAAAGAAGGGCAAAAAGAAAAGGAGACCCTAAAACTCGGGAGGGGGCCCTGAAAAATGGGGAGGGTTGAAAAATATGGAAAAAAAATTGGTGGAAATTTTTAAAAATGGGAAAAAAATGGGGAAAAAATGGGGAAAAAATGGGAAAAAATGGGGAAAAATGGGAAAAATTGGGGGGAAAATGTGGAAAAATTGGGGGAAAAATGGGGAAAAAATGAGGAAAAAATGGGGAAAAAATGGGAAAAAATGGGGGGAAAATGGGAAAAAATAGGAAAAAATGGGAAAAAATGGGGAAAAATGGGGAAAAAATGGGGAAAAAGGGATTTAAAGATGGGAAAAAAGAAAAGGGGCCCCAAAAATGGGAAAAAAACACCCAAAATTGTTGAGGGGGACCCCAAAAAATGAAGAAAAAAACCCAAAAAAATGAGAAGAACAAAAATTTTTTTTAAAAAAGGACAAAAAAAAAAAAAAAAAAAAAAGGCCCCAAAAAATAAAAAATCCTAAAAAAAATTCCAAAAAAATTAATACTAAAAACCTTAAAGGCCCCAAAAAATTGGGGGGGGAGGATCCTCAAGCCCCTCCCCCACCCCCATTTCATGCCCCTCCCCCCATTTCATGCCCCTCCCCCCATGCAAATTCCTGCCCCTCCCCCACCCGCCCCCAAAATTCGACGCAAGACACAGAAAAAAAGGGGGGGAGGGGAAGATGCTGGAGGGGTCCTAAACCCCCAAAAAATTGGGGGGTTTGGTCCAAAAAATCCTAAAATTTTTTGGGATTTTTTGAAACTTTTTTGGCTTTTTTTTTTGAATTTTTTTGGGATTTTTTTTTTGAAGTTTTTTGGCATTTTTTGGGAATTTTTTGGAATTTTTTTTGGAATTTTTTGGATTTTTTTAAAATATTTCGGAATGTTTTTGGTAATTTTGGGGTATTTTTTTGAATTTTTTTTTTTTTTTTTGGAATTTTTTTGAATTTGGAAAATTTTTTTTAAATTTTTTTGGAAATTTTTAGGGATTTTTTTGGAATTTCTTGAGATTTTTTTTGGATTTTTTTTTAATTTTTTGGAATTTTTTTTGGAATTTTTTTCAATGTTTTTTTCCTTTTCTTTCCAATTTTCTTTTAAAATTTTTTCAATTTTTCTTTCTTTTCTTTCCAATTTTTTTCTTTTTTTTCCAATTTTTTTCCATTTTTTTTCCAATTTTCTTTTCAATTTTTTTCAATTTTTCTTCCTTTTCTTTCCAAGTTTTTTCCAATTTTCTTTTCAAATTTTTTCAAATTTTTTTCTTTTTTTCAATTTTTTTCCAATTTTTTAAAATTGTTTTTCCATTTCTTTCCAATTTTCTTTTCAAAATTTTTACCTTTTTTTCAATTTTTTTCCAATTTTATTCCAATTTTTTTCCCAAATTTTTTCCAATTTTTTTCCTTTTTTTCCATTTCTTTCAATTTTTTCTATTTTTTTCAATCTTTTTCTATTTCCTTCCCATTTTTTCCAATTTTGTTCCAATTTTTTTCTTGTTTTTCAATTTCTTTCCTTTTTTTTCAAATTTTTCCAATTTTTTTCCAATTTTTTTCCATTTTTTTTCCATTTTTTTCCCAAAATTTTTCCAATTTTTTTCCAATTTTTTCTTTTTTTCCATTTCTTTCAATTTTTTCAATTTTTTTCCAATTTTTTCCCAAATTTTTTCAAATTTTTTCCAAATTTTTTTCAATTTTTTCCATTTTTTTCCTTTTTTCCCATTTTTTTTCCTTTTTTCCCATTTCTTTTCAACTTTTTTTCCTTTTCCTTCCAATTTTCTTTCCAATTTTCTTTTCAAATTTTTTCCAATTTTTTTCCCAATTTTTTTCCCAATTTTTTCCCAATTTTTTCAAATTTTTCCATTTTTTTTCCTTTTTCCCCATTTCTTTTCAACTTTTTTTCCTTTTCCTTCCAATTTTCTTTTCAAAATTTTTCCAATTTTCTCCCAATTTTTTTTCCAATTTTTTTTCAATTTTTCTCAATTTTTTCTATTTTTTTCCAATTATTTTCCTTTTTTTTCTTTTTTCCATTTCTTTCAATTTTTTCAATTTTTTTCTTTTTTTTTCTTTTTTTTCCAATTTTTTTCTTTTTTTTTTTTAAATTTTCTTCAATTTTTTTCCCTTTTCTTTCCCATTTTTTTCCAATTTTCTTTTCAATTTTTTCCCAATTTTTTTTTCTTTTTTTTTTCCAATTTTTTCCAATTTTTTTTCAATTTTTCCCATTTTTTTTTCTAATTTTTTTCCCAATTTTTTCCCAATTCTTTCTCAATTTTTTCTCAATTTTTTCTTCACCTTTTTTCCAACTTTTCTCAATTTTTCCCCATTTTTTTCCAACTATTTTCCCCTCCAGCCTCCAAACCCCAAAACGAACAAAAATCCACCTCGGACAAATTTTGGGGGGGCGAATTTCCAAACCCCCCCCAAAATTCGTGATAAAAATCGAGCAGGAAAAGGGAATTTTTGGGGTGAAAAAAGCAGATTTTTGGAGAAAAGCAAAGGCCAAACTTACAGGAACCAACTTCCAGTACCAGCGGGTGGGACACTGAGAAAAAAGGGGGGTCAGAAAAGGGGAAAAGAGCCCAAAAATTGGGAATTTGGGGAGGGGGAGCCCCGAAATTCCACCGGGAGGGAAGAGACAGAAAAGGAGGGAAAAATGGGGAATTTGGGGGGAAAAATGGGGTTTTTAGAGGGAAAAAATGAAATTTTAGAGGGGAAAAATGGGATTTTTTAAAGGAAAAAAATGAAATTTTAGGGAGGAAAAATGGGATTTTTTTAGGGAGGAAAAATGGGGTTTTTTAGGGGGAATAATGTGGTTTTTTTAGGGGGAAAAAGTGAAATTTTTGAAGGGAAAATGGGATTTTTTTTAGAGGGAAAAATGTGGGTTTTTAGAGGGGGGGAAAAATGGGGTTTTAGAGGAGAAAACGGGATTTTTTTTTGAGGGGAAAATGTGGTTTTTTTAGGGGGAAAAATGGATTTTTTTAGGGGGAAAAATGGGGGGTTTTAGAGGGGAAAAAAATGAAATTTTACAGGGGAAAAATGGGATTTTTTAAAGGAAAAAAATGTGAAATTTTGAGGGGAAAAATGTGGGTTTTTAGAGGGGAAAATGGGATTTTTTTAGAGGAGAAAATGGGAATTTTTTAGAGGAAAAAATGGGATTTTTTTAGAAGGAGAAAATGGGATTTTTTTAGGGGAGAAAATAGGATTTTTTTAGGGGAAGAAAATGAGATTTTTTAGAGGGAAAAATGTGGGTTTTTAGGGGGAAAAATGTGATTTTTTTAGAGGGGAAAAATGTGATTTTTTAGGGGGTAAAAAGTGATTTTTAGGGATTTTTTTGGTGGTTTTTTGGGGAGTTTTGTTGATTTTTTTTTAGGGATTTTTTTAGGAATTTTGGGGGATTTTAAAGAAGGTTTTTTGTGGGATTTTGGTGGTTTTGGGGGGAATTTTTTTTGTGATTTTTTTGGCTTTTTTGGTGATTTTTTTCAGGGATTTTGAGGTAATTTTAGGGAGATTTTTTTATTTTTATAAAAATTTCCTTCACTAAAACTAAAATAAAAATTTAAATTAAAAAAAATAATAAAAATAAAATTAAAATTTATTTTTATTTTATTTTTTTGGGGTAACTTCATGATTCATTTCTTTGAATTTTTTTTATTTTGGATCAAATTTTTTTCAATTTTTTTTTTTTTTACTTTTAAATAATTTCAAATAAAATTTTTAAAAGAATAAAAAATAATTTAAAAAAATTAAAATAATAATAAAAAACTTTTTTTTTTTTAATTTTTTTTTAAATTCTCCCACAAATTTTCCTTCAACTCTTAAACAATTTTATTATTATTATTTTTATTTTTAAATTTCCAAATTATTTCAATTATTCCCCCCAAAACCCACCAAAGCAAAGGAGAAAAAACCCCAAAACCGAAGCAGAAAAAAAGTGATTTTTAGGGGGATTTTTGGGCTGATTTTTGGATTTTTTTGGGGTGTTTTTTCCCCAAATTTCTGACCAACCTTGTGGGTACAAACTGAGGCCTCGGGGACCCCCAAATTTTGGGGTGTCGCCCCCTCCCCCTTTTCGGTGTTTTCCTGCAGCTTCCGATTCACCTAAAAAAAAAATAAATTAAAAAATCAATTTTTTTTCATATTTTACCCCAAAAAACCCCAAAATTCCTCCCAAATCTCATTTTTTTCCTCCCAAAATCTGATTTTTTTTCCCCAAAATCCCAATTTTTCCCAAAAAATCCCAATTTTTCCCTAAAAAATCTCAATTTTTCCCCCCAAAAATCTCATTTTTATCCCCCCAAATCCATTTTTTTTCACCCAAATCCCATTTTTTTCCCAAAAATCTCATTTTTTTCACCCAAATTCCAATTTTTCCTCTAAAACTCAATTTTCTCCCCCAAGTCTCAAAGCTTTCCCCCCAAATCCCCTTTTTTTCCCTAAAAAATCACAATTTTCACCCCAAAATCCCAAATTTTTCCCCAAAAAATCCCATTTTTTTGCCCAAAAATCCCATTTTTTCCCTAAAAAATCCCATTTTTCCCCAAAAAATCCCATTTTCCCACCCAAAAAACCCATTTCTCCCCCCAAATCCAAATTTCCCCAAAAAACCCTCATTTTTTCCTCCAAAAATCTGAATTTTTCCCTCTCAATATCCCATTTTTCCCCAAAAAAATCCCATTTTTTCCCCTAAAAAATCCCTTTTTTTTCCCCAAAAATCCCATTTTTCCCCAATATCTCAAATTTTTTCCCTCGAAATTTCAATTTTTCCCCCTAAATCCCAATTTCCCCCCAAAAAAAAACATTTTCCCCCCGAAAAAAATCCCAATTTTCACCCAAATCTCATTTTTTCTCCCCAAAATCCCAATTTTTCCCTCCAAAATCCCATTTTTTTCCCCAAAAAAACCCCATTTCTCCCCCAAAAAAATCCCGTATTTCCCCCCAAAAAAATCCCATTTTTCCCCTAAAAAATCCCATTTCTTTCCCTAAAAAATCCCATTTTTTCCCTAAAAAAATCCCATTTTTTTCATGGAAATCCCATTTTTTTGCCCCCAAACCCCATTTTTTCCCCCCAAATCCCAATTTTTCCCCCCAAAATTCAAATTTTCCCCAAAAATCCCATTTTTTCCCCAAACTCCCGAACTCACCGTGTCCAACCAGGCGAGAATTTTGTGTTCCCAGTTTTGGGGTCCCGGGGGGGCCCCGGGAGGAGCCCCCAGACCCCGAGTGGCCTCGGTGACAAAAAGGGACATCAGGGAGTCGATCAGCGCCAGGTGCGCGCCCTGGGGGGGAAAAATGGGATTTTTTGGGGAAAAATGGGATTTTTTAGGGAAAATAATGGGATTTTTGGGCAAAAAATGGGATTTTTTGGGGGGAAAATGGGATTTTTTGGGGGAAAAATTGGGATTTTTTTTATGGAAAAATTGGGATATGGGGGGAAATTAGGGGGAAAAATGGGGTTTTGGGGGGAAAAAATGGGATTTTTTGGGGGGAAAATGGGATTTTTTGGGGGGAAATAATTGGGATTTTGGGGAAAATAAATGGGAGTTTTTGGGGGGGGAAATTGGGATTTTGGGGGGAAAGAATTGGGATTTTGGGGGAAATTTGGGGAAAAATTTGGGGTTTTGGGGAAAAAATGGGATTTGGGGGGAAATTTGGGGGAAAATGGGGTTTTGGGGGAAAACTGGAATTTTTGGGGGGGAAATTTGGGGGAAAAATTGGGGTTTGGGGGGAAAATTGGGATTTTTTTGGGAAAAATTGGGATCTGGGGGAAATTTGGGGGAAAAAATGGGATTTTTTTGGGGAAAAATTGGGAATTCAGGGGAAATTTGGAGGGAAAAATTGGGGTTTGGGGGGAAAATTGGGATTTTTTTGGGGAAAAATGGGATTTTGGGGGAAAAAATTGGGATTTTTAGGGAAAGTTTGGGATTTTGGGCGAATTTGTGGGGTTGGGGGTCCCGGGGGGTTTCAGAGGTCCTGGGGTGTAAATTTGGGGGTCCCGAGAGTTTTTTGGGGGGTCCTGAGGCGTTTGGGGGGATTTTGGGGGTCCCGGGGTCTCCCCCGCCCTTCCAGGACCCCCGGGGTGGGCGTGGCCAAGTGCGAAGGGGCGTGGCCAATGAGGGGGCGCGGTTAAAGAAAGGGGGCGTGACCAATGGGGAAGCGCGGTTAAGGGTGAGGGGCGTGGCCATGAGGGAAGGGGCGTGGCCAATGAGGGAGCGCTGTTAAGGGCGAGGGGCGTGGTTAAAGGGGCGTGACCAATGGGGAAGCGCGGTTAAGGGCGAGGGGCGTGGCCAATTAGGGGGCGCGGTTAATGGCGAGGGGGCGTGGTTAAAGAAAAGGGGCGTGGCCAAGGGGCAGGGAAGGGTTAATGGGATTGGCCTGAGCCAATTAACGGCCAATTAAAGCGGCTCGGCCTTAATGAGATTAATGACGGAGGGGCACAGACGGCTCCCAGTGCTCCCAGTAACCTCCCAGTAACATCCCAGTGCTCCCAGTAACCTCCCAGTGCTCCCAGTAACCTCCCAGTGCTCCCAGTAACCTCCCAGTAACATCCCAGTGCTCCCAGTAACATCCCAGTAACATCCCAGTGCTCCCAGTAACATCCCAGTGCTCCCAGTAACCTCCCAGTAACATCCCAGTGCTCCCAGTAACCTCCCAGTAACATCCCAGTGCTCCCAGTAACCTCCCAGTGCTCCCAGTAACATCCCAGTGCTCCCAGTAACCTCCCAGTAACATCCCAGTGCTCCCAGTAACATCCCAGTAACCTCCCAGTGCTCCCAGTAACCTCCCAGTAACATCCCAGTGCTCCCAGTAACCTCCCAGTAACCTCCCAGTGCTCCCAGTAACATCCCAGTGCTCCCAGTAACATCCCAGTGCTCCCAGTAACATCCCAGTAACATCCCAGTGCTCCCAGTAACCTCCCAGTAACCTCCCAGTGCTCCCAGTAACATCCCAGTAACATCCCAGTGCTCCCAGTAACATCCCAGTGCTCCCAGTAACCTCCCAGTAACATCCCAGTGCTCCCAGTAACATCCCAGTGCTCCCAGTAACCTCCCAGTAACATCCCAGTGCTCCCAGTAACATCCCAGTGCTCCCAGTAACATCCCAGTGCTCCCAGTAACCTCCCAGTAACATCCCAGTGCTCCCAGTAACATCCCAGTAACATCCCAGTAACATCCCAGTAACCTCCCAGTGCTCCCAGTAACATCCCAGTAACATCCCAGTGCTCCCAGTAACATCCCAGTGCTCCCAGTAACATCCCAGTAACATCCCAGTGCTCCCAGTAACCTCCCAGTAACCTCCCAGTGCTCCCAGTAACATCCCAGTGCTCCCAGTAACCTCCCAGTAACATCCCAGTGCTCCCAGTAACCTCCCAGTAACATCCCAGTGCTCCCAGTAACCTCCCAGTAACATCCCAGTGCTCCCAGTAACCTCCCAGTAACATCCCAGTAACATCCCAGTGCTCCCAGTAACCTCCCAGTAACATCCCAGTGCTCCCAGTAACCTCCCAGTAACATCCCAGTGCTCCCAGTAACATCCCAGTGCTCCCAGTAACCTCCCAGTAACATCCCAGTGCCCTCCCAGTAACATCCCAGTAACATCCCAGTGCTCTCAGCAACATCCCAGTAACCTCCCAGTGCTCCCAGTAACCTCCCAGTGCTCCCAGTAACATCCCAGTGCTCCCAGTAACCTCCCAGTGCTCCCAGTAACATCCCAGTGCTCCCAGTAACCTCCCAGTAACCTCCCAGTAACATCCCAGTAACATCCCAGTGCTCCCAGTAACATCCCAGTAACATCCCAGTGCTCCCAGTAACATCCCAGTGCTCCCAGTAACCTCCCAGTAACATCCCAGTGCTCCCAGTAACCTCCCAGTAACATCCCAGTAACATCCCAGTAACATCCCAGTAACCTCCCAGTAACATCCCAGTGCTCCCAGTAACATCCCAGTAACATCCCAGTGCTCCCAGTAACATCCCAGTGCTCCCAGTAACCTCCCAGTAACATCCCAGTGCTCCCAGTAACATCCCAGTAACATCCCAGTGCTCCCAGTAACCTCCCAGTAACATCCCAGTGCTCCCAGTAACATCCCAGTGCTCCCAGTAACCTCCCAGTAACCTCCCAGTGCTCCCAGTAACATCCCAGTAACATCCCAGTGCTCCCAGTAACCTCCCAGTAACATCCCAGTGCTCCCAGTAACCTCCCAGTAACATCCCAGTGCTCCCAGTAACATCCCAGTGCTCCCAGTAACCTCCCAGTAACATCCCAGTGCTCCCAGTAACCTCCCAGTAACATCCCAGTGCTCCCAGTAACATCCCAGTGCTCCCAGTAACCTCCCAGTAACATCCCAGTGCCCTCCCAGTAACATCCCAGTAACATCCCAGTGCTCTCAGCAACATCCCAGTAACCTCCCAGTGCTCCCAGTAACCTCCCAGTGCTCCCAGTAACATCCCAGTGCTCCCAGTAACCTCCCAGTGCTCCCAGTAACATCCCAGTGCTCCCAGTAACCTCCCAGTAACCTCCCAGTAACATCCCAGTAACATCCCAGTGCTCCCAGTAACATCCCAGTAACATCCCAGTGCTCCCAGTAACATCCCAGTAACATCCCAGTGCTCCCAGTAACCTCCCAGTAACATCCCAGTGCTCCCAGTAACCTCCCAGTAACATCCCAGTGCTCCCAGTAACCTCCCAGTAACATCCCAGTAACATCCCAGTAACATCCCAGTGCTCCCAGTAACATCCCAGTGCTCCCAGTAACCTCCCAGTAACATCCCAGTGCTCCCAGTAACATCCCAGTAACATCCCAGTGCTCCCAGTAACATCCCAGTGCTCCCAGTAACATCCCAGTAACATCCCAGTGCTCCCAGTAACATCCCAGTGCTCCCAGTAACATCCCAGTGCTCCCAGTAACCTCCCAGTAACATCCCAGTGCTCCCAGTATCCCCTTAACTGTCTCCCAGTGTCTCCCAGTCCCCCTCAATTACCTCCCAGTGCTCCCAGTATCCCCCTAACCACCTCCCAGTGCACCCCAGTCCCTCCCAGTGCTCCCAGTATCCCCTTAATTGTTTCCCAATCCCCTCCTAGTATCCCCCAATTCCCCTCCCAGTCTATCCCAGTCTTTCCCAGTCCCCACTAAACCCCTCCCAGTCCCCTCCAGTCCCTCCCAAAGCTCCCCCAGTCCCTCCCAGTCCCTCCCAGTCTGCCCCAGTCCCCACTAAAACCCCTCCAAGTCTGCCCCAGTCCCCCCCAGTCCCCCTCAAACCCCTCCCAATCCCCCCAGTCCATCCCAGTCCCCCCCAATCCCCTCCCAGTCCCCCCCAGTCCATCCCAGTCCCTCCCAAACTCCTCCCAGTCCCCCCTACTCCCTTCCTAATCACTCCCAGTCCCTCCTAAAACTCTCCCAGTCCCTCCCAATCTGTCCCAGTCCCCTCCCAGTCCCCCTCAGTCCCCTTCAATCCCCTCCCAGTCCATCCCAGTCCCTCCCAGTCCCCCCCAGTCCCCCCAGTTTACCATTCGGATGGGTCTCTGCTGCAGGTCCTGGGGGCGCACAGGGACCCCCTGCAGGGTCGGGGGGACCCCCCTGGCCGCCAGCAGCGCCAGCAGCGCCCCCAAATCCTGGGGAGGGGGCTCGGGGCGGGGCGGGGCCGTGGGCGTGGCCGCGGGGGGCGTGGCCAGGGCGTGGCTCCAGGCCCTGCAGTAAATGTCGGCGGCCAGCAGGAGGCGCTCCACCGGCGGCTTCAGGTGCTCCTGCGCGTATTGGTCCGTGTAGAACGGCTCACGGAGCTCCTCGGGGACGTTCCCTGGGCGAAAAAAGGGAAAAAATGGGAAATTTGGGTTAAAAAATGGGTAATTTGGGTCCAAAAATGGGAAAGAGCAGGTTAAAAAATGGGGTTATGGGATATGGGGGATACAGGGTGGGTGTAAAAGGGGTCACGGAGCTCCTCGGGGACGTTCCCTGGGCGAAAAAAGGGAAAAATGGGAAATTTGGGTTAAAAAATGGGTAATTTGGGTCCAAAAATGGGAAAGTAAGGTAAAAAAATTGGGAGAGAATCGGTTAAAAAATGGGAAAATTGGGTTAAAAATGGGGTTATGGGATATTGGGGACACAGGGTCGGTGTAAAAGGGGTCATGGAGCTCCTCGGGGACGTTTCCTGGGCGAAAAAAGGGAAATTTGGGTCAAAAAATGGGAAAATTGGGTCAAAAAATGGGAAAGAACAGGTTAACTAATGGGAAAATTGGGTTAAAAATGGGAAAGAAAGGGTTAAATAATGGGGTTATGGGATATGGGGACACAGGGTGGGTGTAAAAGGGGTCACGGAGCTCCTCGGGGACGTTCCCTGGGCGAGAAAGGGGGGATTTGGGTGAAAAAATGGAAAAATTGGGTCGAAAAATGGGTAATTTGGGTTAAAAAATGGGTTAAATAATGGGTAAATTGGGTTAAAAATGGGAAAGAATGGGTTTAAAATGGGAAAGAAAGGGTCAAAAATGGGATCATGGTATATTGGGGCTCACGGAGCTCCTCGGGGACGTTCCCTGGGCGAAAAAGCGCAAAAATGGGAAATTTGGGTTAAAAAATGGGTAATTTGGGTCCAGGAATGGGAAAGAGCAGGTTAAAAAATGGGGTTATGGGATATGGGGATACAGGGTGGGTGTAAAAGGGGTCCCGGAGCCCCTCGGGGACGTTTCCTGGGGGAAACGGGGAATTTGGGTCAAAGGTCATCTGGGGTCAGTCAGGGGGACACAGGGACACTGACCCACCATGGACTGACCACGGACACACCACGGACAGATGGACACTGACCCACCACAGACATGGACCCACAGACACTGACCCACCACGGACTGACCACTGACCCACCACGGACACACCACGGACACACCACTGACACACCATGGACACTGACCCACCACTAACCCACTATGGACACACTGACCCTCCATGGACCCACCACGGACTGACCATGGACACTGACCCACGGACACTGACCCACCACGGACACTGACCCACCACGGACACTGACCCACCACGGACTGACCACGGAACCACCACTGACCCATCATGGACTGACCATGGACACTGACCTACGGACACTGACCCACCACGGACATGGACACACAGACACTGACCCTCCACGGACTGACCATGGACACTGACCCACCACGGACACACGGACACTGACCCTCTATGGACTGACCACGGACACTGACCCACCACGGACATGGACCCACAGACACTGACCCACCACGGACTGACCACTGACCCACCACGGACACACCACGGACACACCACTGACACACCATGGACACTGACCCACCACGGACTGACCACTGGCCCACCACTGACCCACCACGGACACACCACTGACACACCATGGACACTGACCCACCACTAACCCACTATGGACACACTGACCCTCCATGGACCCACCACGGACTGACCATGGACACTGACCCACGGACACTGACCCACCACGGACATGGACACACAGACACTGACCCTCCACGGACTGACCATGGACACTGACCCACCACGGACACACGGACACTGACCCTCTATGGACTGACCACGGACACTGACCCACCACGGACATGGACCCAAGGACACTGACTCACCACTGACCCACCATGGACCCACCATGGACACACGGACACTGACCCATCATGGACTGACCATGGAACCATCACTGACCCACCATGGACACACCATGGACACTGACCCATCATGGACTGACCACTGACCCACCATTGACCCATCACTGACCCACCATGGACCCACCACGGACAGATGGACACTGACCCACCACGGACATGGACACACGGACACTGACCCACCACAGACTGACCACTGGCCCACCATGGACACACCATGGACCCACCACTGACCCACCACGGACACCGACCCACCACGGACTGACCACGGAACCACCACTGACCCATCATGGACTGACCATGGACACTGACCCACGGACACTGACCCACCACGGACACTGACCCACCACGGACATGGACCCATGGACACTGACCCACCATGGACATGGACACACAGACACTGACCCTCCACGGACTGACCATGGACACTGACCCACCACGGACACACGGACACTGACCCTCTATGGACTGACCACGGACACTGACCCACCACGGACATGGACCCAAGGACACTGACTCACCACTGACCCACCATGGACCCACCACTGACCCACCATGGACCCACCATGGACACACCATGGACACTGACCCATCATGGACTGACCACTGACCCACCACTGACCCATCACTGACCCACCATGGACCCACCACGGACAGATGGACACTGACCCACCACGGACATGGACACACAGACACTGACCCACCACAGACTGACCACTGGCCCACCATGGACACACCATGGACCCACCACTGACCCACCACGGACACTGACCCACCACGGACTGACCACGGAACCACCACTGACCCATCATGGACTGACCATGGACACTGACCTACGGACACTGACCCACCACGGACACTGACCCACCACGGACATGGACACACGGACACTGACCCATCATGGACTGACCATGGACACTGACCCACGGACACTGACCCACCACGGACACTGACCCACCACGGACATGGACACACGGACACTGACCCATCATGGACTGACCATGGACCCATCACTGACCCACCATGGACCCACCATGGACACACTGACCCACAGACACTGACCCACCATGGACACACCACTGACCCACCACTGACCCACCACGGACACTGACCCACCACAGACATGGACCCACGGACACTGACCCACCACGGACTGACCACGGAACCACCACTGACCCACCACTGACCCACCATGGACACACTGACCCTCCATGAACACAGATCCATGGACACTGACCCACCATGGACACACCACTGACCCACCACTGACCCATCACTGACCCACCACAGACATGGACCCATGGACACTGACCCACCACGGACTGACCACTGACCCACCACTGACCCACCACAGACTGACCACTGACCCACCATGGACACACTGACCCTCCATGGACACAGATCCATGGACACTGACCCACCATGGACACACCACTGACCCACCACTGACCCACCACAGACATGGACCCATGGACACTGACCCACCACTGACCCACCACAGACTGACCACTGACCCACCATGGACTGACCAGGAACCCCAACGAGGACCACAGAGACCCCAGAATGACCCCTGAGACCCCCAAGGACCCCACGGAACCTCAATGGTCATGGGAACCCCAAAACCAACTGTGGAGACCCCAAAATTGGCCATGGAGACCCCAAAACTGACCATGGAGACCCCCAAGGACCACAGGGACGCCAAAGATGACCATGTTGACCCCAAGAGTGACCACAGAGACCTCAAAACCACTGCAGACCCCAAGAATGACCACAAGGACCCTCAAAGACATCAAAGATCTAAAAATTGCCCCTGGAGACCCCAAAATTGGCCACAGAGACCCCAAAATTGTCCTGTGAGACCCCAAAACTGGCCCTGGAGACCCCCAAGGACCACAGGAACACCAAGGTTGACCACAGAGACCCCAAGAGTGACCACAGAGAGCCCAATAATGACCACAGAGACCCTCAAAGACCACAGAGATCTAAAAATTGCCCCTGGAGACCCCAAAATTTGCCATGGAGACCCCCAAGGACCACAGGGATGCCAAAGATGACCACGGAGACCCCAAGAGTGACCAGGAGACCCTCAAAGACCACAGAGATCCAAGAATTGCCCCCCAAGAACCCAAAATTGTCCCTGGAGACCCCAAAACTGGCCATGGAGACCCCCAAGGACCACAGGGACACCAAGGATGACCCAGAGACCCCAAAATTGGTGACGGAGACCCCAAAATTGACCCCAAATAGGACCACGAGGCCCCCCCCCGAGCGCCCCCCAAAATCCCGGCCCAGGGCCCCACGGGTGGGGGAGGGGCACATTCCAGGGGTGGGGGGTGGGGCAGGGACACGCCCACAGGTGGGTGGGGGAGGGGAGCTGGCACCCGGCCACGCCCTCAGGTGCCCCACCCACACCTGCGTGGGAAAGGGCCACACCCAGGGGACACCTGGGGCCCTCTCGTGTCACACGGCACCCACGGGACCCTCACCTGTGCTATGGCACCTATGGGACTTTCACCTGGCCCACAGGACCCTCACCTGCCCCATGGCACCCATGGGTCCCTCACCTGTGCTATGGGACCCTCATCTGTGCTATGCCACCTATGGGACCCTCACCTGCCCCACACCTATCCTTGGCACCCATGGGACCCTCACCTGTTCTATGGAACCCACGGGACTCTCACCTGTCCCACACCTGTCCCATGGCACCCATGGGACCTTCACCTGTTCTATGGGACCCTCACCTGTCCCACACCTGCCCTTGACATCCAAGGGACCCTCACCTGCCCCAGGGCACCCATGGGATCCTCATCTGCCCTATGGGACCCTCACCTGCACGACATCTGTCCCACGGCACCCATGGGACCCTCACCTGGCCCTCACCTGTTTTATGGCACCCACGGGTCACTCACCTGTTCTATGGGACCCCCACCTGCTCCACACCTGCCCTTGACACCCATGGGACCCTCACCTGTTCTATGGGACCCTCGCCTGTCACTAACCTGCTCCACGGTACCCATGGGACCCTCACCTGTCCCACAGCACCCAGGGGACCCTCACCTGTCCCACACCTGTCCTTGGCACTCACAGGACCCTCACCTGTCCCATGGGACCTTCACCTGTTCTATGGCACCTATGGGACCCTCACCTGTCCTATGGGACCCTCACCTGTCCCACACCTGCCCCATGGCACCCAAGGGACCCTCACCTGTCCCACAGCACCCATGGGACCCTCACCTGTCCCTCACCTGTCCCACAGCACCCATGTGACCCTCACCTGCTCTATGGGACCCTCACCTGCCCCATACCTGCCCCATGGCACCCACGGGCCCCTCACCTGTCCTATGGGACCCTCACCTGCTCCACACCTGCCCTTGACACCCAAGGGACCCTCACCTGTCCCATGGCACCCATGGGACCCTTAACCTGCCCCTCACCTGCCCCAGCCCCCCCAGGTGTGTAAATCGCTCCCCTCCCCCACCTGGCCCCTCCCCCTGCCCCTCCCCCCGGCCAAAGGGCATTTGGGGGGACTTTGACCCCGGGGGGGAACTGGGGGCGGGGAAAAACACCTGGAGGGTCCCAAAATACACCTGGGGGGGGGTCCCAAAATACACCTGGGGGTTCCTAAAAATACCTGAGGGGGGTCCCAAAATACACCTGGGGGACCCAAAATACACCTGGGGGGGCCTAAAACACCTGGAGGGTCCCAAAATACACCTGAGGGGGGTCCCAAAATACACCTGGGGGACCCAAAATACACCTGGGGGGGGTCCCAAAATACACCTGGGGGTTCCTAAAAATACCTGAGGGGGGTCCCAAAATACACCTGGAGGGTCCCAAAATACACCTGGGGGGGGGGCCTAAAGCAACTGGGGGGTCCCAAAAACACCTGGGGGGGCCCTAAAGCACCTGGAGGGTCCCAAAATACACCTGGGGGTTCCTAAAAATACCTGGAGGGGGGTCCCATAAAACACCTGGGGGGGTCCAAAAACACACCTGGGGGGGCCTAAAGCACCTGAGGGGTCCCAAAAAATACTTGGGGGGTCCCAAAAAAATACCTGGAGAGTCCAAAAATCACTTGGGGTGGTCCAAAAACATCCCTGGGGGGGGGTGTCCTAAAATACACCTGGGGGGGGGTCCTAAAAACACCTGGGGGTTCCTCTTTTGGGGAGGGGGTCCCCAAACCCCCCCCAAGGGGGGGCGACCCCTCCCTGCCCCCCCCCCAACACCGCAGGGGGCGGGGCTCAAACGAGGGGGGGTTTCCCCGCCTTGTGACGTCACGGCGTGACGTCACAGCCCCCTCCCCCCGAGACTGCAACAAAAGCGCCCGAGGGGCGGGGGGGGGGAACCCCGGGATTGGGGACCCCCTCCCCAAATTATTGACCGGGGACCCCTCCCCAAATATTGATCGGGGGGGACCCCTCCCCAAATTAAACCGCCCCTCCCCCTCCTCCTCAATGGCGGAACCGGCATCGACCCCGCCCCCCCCCCCCTTTAACCGCAGCCCCCCGGGATCGGGACCCCCCCCCCCCCCCAATTCGGTACTGGGACCCCTCCCCAGTACCGGGACCCCCCCCTCGGTACCGCCCAAGGTACCAGGGACCCCTCCCCGGTACCAGGGACCCCTCCCCGGTCCAGAGCATCCCCCACTCCTCTTTAACCGCATCCCGCCGGTACCGCCGCGACCCCTCCCCACGGTACCGAGACCCCCCCATTCGGTACCGCGACCCCTCCCCAGTACTGGAATCCCCCTCTCGGTACCACCCACGGTACCAAGGACCCCTCCCCGGTACCAGAACCCCCCATTCGGTACCGAGACCCTCCATTCAGTGCTGAGACCCCTCCCCAATACCAGAATCCCCCATTCAGTACCGAGACCCCTCCATTCGGTACCAAGACCTCCACCAATAACACCGAGACCCCTCCCCAGTACCGAGACCCCCCCATTCGTATACCGAGACCCCCCATTCTCAGTACCGAGACCCCCCTAATTCGATACCAGAACCCCCCATTCAGTACCGAGACCCCTCCCCAGTACCGAGACCCCCCCCCTCGATACTAGAACCCCCCATTCAGTACCGAGACCCCCCATTCGGTACCAGAATCCCCCATTCATTACCGAGACCCCTCCCCAGTACCGAGACTCCCTTCAGTCGATACCAGAAACCCCCATTCGGTACCGAGACCCCCCTAATTCGATACCAGGACCCCCCATTCTCGGTACCAGAATCCCCTATTCAGTACCGAGACCCCCCTATTCGATACCAGGAGCCCCCTATTCAGTACCAAGACCCCTCCCCAATACCGAGGACCCCCCATTCGATACCAGACCCCCCCCCCATTCGGTACTGAGACCCCTCCCCAGTACCAAAAGCCCCCATTCTCGGTACCAGAACCCCCCATTCAATAGCAAGACCCCCTCCCCATTAACAGAACCCCCCATTCGCGGTACCGAGACCCCTCCCACGGTACCAGAACCCCCCCATTCAATACCAAGACCCCTCCCCAATACCCAAAACCAACAGAACCACCCCCTCCCATCCCCATCCCGGTCTCCATCCCCCCCCTCCATCCCCTCCCCCTCTATCCCCCCCCCCATACCGGCGCCGCCGTAGCCGGTGGCGATGGCCCAGGCCAGGCTGGCGGCGCTGCGGGCCCGAGCCCCGTCGTACTGGTCGAGCGGGCGGATCTCGGGCACCAGGAACCCCCGGCGCATGGCGGCGGCCGCGGCCGGAGGGGCCGCCACCATCCCGGGGGGGACACCGGGGGGGACACCGCGGGGGGGACACCGGGGACAGCACCGGGGTGACACCGGGGACAGCACCGGCCGCGGCCACCGGAGCCCGAGCCCGGCTCCGCCTTCGGGTGCGCTCGGAGATGGTTCGGAAAGGCTTCGGGTGGGTTCGGCCCCTTCGGGTGCGCTCGGAGAGGTTCGGAGAGGATTCGGGTCCGTTCGGAGCTTCGGGTGGGCTCGGAGAGGATTCGGGTGGGTTCGGCAGCCTGGGTAAAGCTTCGGGTGGGCTCGGAGAGACTCGGAGAGGATTCGGGTGGGTTCGGGTGGGTTCGGCAGCTTCGGGTGGGCTCGGAGAGGATTCGGCCGCTTCAGGTGGGCTCGGTAAAGCTTCGGGTGGGTTCGGAAAGGTTCGGAAAGGCTTCGGGTGGGTTCGGCCGCCTCGGTAAAGCTTCGGGTGGGTTCGGGTGGGTTCGGCAGCCTCAGGTGGGCTCGGAGAGGATTCGGGTGGGTTCGGCAGGCTCGGGTGGGCTCGGAGAGGATTCGGGTGGGTTCGGCAGCTTCTGGTGGCCTCGGCAGGCTTGAGTGGGCTCGGAAAGGCTTCGGGTGGGCTCGGCAGGCTCGGGTGGGCTCGGAGAGGCTCGGAAAGGCTTCGGGTGGGTTCGGAGAGGGTTCGGGTGGGTTCCGGGGGGTTCCGGGCAGGGTTCGGGCCGGTTCCGAGGGGGTTCGGGCGGTTCCGGGCCGGTTCGGGCGCGGCGCGAGCTCCAGGTGCGGGGGGAGGGGGGGTGGGGGAGGGGGCGGGGCGCACCTGAGATCACGTGATGGGGAGCGGGGCAGGGAGGCCACGCCCCTTTGTCGGGGACGCGGGGGGAAGGGGCGGGGCTGGGACAGGGACTGGGGAGACTGGGGGGACTGGGAGTGACTGGGGGGATTGGGGAGACTGGGGGGAACTGGGAATACTGGGGAGACTGGGAGGGGTTGGGGAGACTGGGGGGGATTTGGGGGACTGGGAGGGTTTGGGGAAACTGGGGGATACTGGGAATACTGGGGGGACTGGGAGTGACTTCGAGGGATTGGAGGAGACTGGGAATACTGGGGGGACTGGGTATACTGGGAGGACTGGGAGTGACTAGAGGGACTGGGAGGGACTGGGGGATACTGGGGGGCTGGGGAGACTGTGTATACTGGGTAGACTGGGGGACTGGGAAGACTGGGGGGATTGGGAGTGACTGGGAGGGATTGGGGGGACTGGGAATACTGGGGGGACTAGGAGGGATTGGAGGGGACAGGAGGATACTGGGGGGACTGGGAATACTGGGAATACTCGGGAGACTGGGTGGGATTGGGGAGACTGGGAGGGACTGGGAGTGACTGGGGGGGCTGGGAATATTGGGGAGACTGGGAGGGATGGGAGGGGACTGGGAATACTGGGAATACTGGGGGGATTGGGGGGTCTGGGAATACTGGGGGGACTGGGAGGGACTGGGAGGGATTGGGGAGACTTGGGGGACTGGGAGCAACTGGGAAGACTGGGAGGGGTTGGGGAGACTGGGGGATACTGGGAATACTGGGGGGACTGGGAGTGACTGGTGGGGACTGGAGGATACTTGAGGGGACTGGGAGGGACTGGGGGCACTGGGGATACTGGGAGGGACTGGGAGCACTGTGCCCCCATTTCAGTGTCCCCATGTCCGTGTCCAAGTCCCCATGTCCATTTCAGTGTCCCCCATGTCCCCATGTCTGTGTCACCATCCCCTCGGTCCCTTTCTGTGTTCCCCTCATGTCCCCGTGTCCCCATGTCCCCATGTCCGTGTCCAGTGTCCCCATGTCCATGCCCGGTGTCCCCCTGTCCCCAAGTCCATGTCTGGTGTCCCCCTGTCCCCATGTCCATGCCCGGTGTCCCCCTGTCCCCATGTCCATGTCTGGTGTCCCCCTGTCCCCATGTCTGCGTCTGGTGTCCCTGTGTCCGTGTCCGGTGTCCCCCTGTCTCCACGTCCTCCATGTCCAGTGTCCCCATGTCCCCATGTCCGTGTCTGGTGTCCCCCTGTCCCCGTGTCCATGCTGGTGTCCCCTCCATGTCCCCGTGTCCGGTGTCCCCCGGCCCCTCCCCGTGTCCTATTTTCCGCCGCGGCCATGGCAACGCGGGGACCGACACGGGACACGGGGACACGGGGGGGGACACGGCGGGGACAGGGACAGGGAGGGGACAGGGAGGGGACAGGGACAGGAGGGATGAGGACAGGGACATGGCAGTGACAGAGATGGGGACAAGGGATGGGGACAGGGATGGGGACACGGTGGGGACAGGGACAGGGAGGGGACAGGGATGATGACAGGGATGAGGACACAGTGACAGACAGGAGGACATGGCAGTGACAGAGATGGGGACAGGGATGGGGACACGGTGGGGACACAGCAGGGACAGGGAGGGGACAGGGAAGGGACAGGAGGGATGGGGACACGGACGGGACACGATGAGGGTCAGGGGGACGTGACAGGGACAGAGATGGGGACATGGAAGGGACATGGGGACAGGGATGGGGACATGGGAGGGACATGGGGACAGGGATGGGGACATGGGAGGATCATGAAGACAGGGAGGGGACAGTGAGGGACAGGGACAGGAGGGATGAGGACAGGGACATGGCAGTGACAGGGGATGGGGACATAGGAGGACCATGAAGACAGGGGACAGGGACATGGGGACAGGGGTTGGGACATAGAGGGGGCAGGAAGAGGACAGGGACATGGGGACAGGGATGGGGACACGGACAGGACACGATGAGGGGACATGGGGACTTGGCAGGGACAGGGATGGGGACACGGGAGGACCATGAAGACAGGGAGGGGACAGGGACACGGGGACAGGGACAGGAGGGATGAGGACAGGGAGGGGACATGGTGAGGGACATGGGGACTTGGCAGGGACAGGGATGGGGACACGGGAGGACCATGAAGACAGGGAGGGGACAGGGACATGGGGACAGTGAGGGGACAGGGACAGGGATGGGGACAGGAAGGATTGAGGGACAGGGACATGGCAGTGACAGGGATGGGGACATGGAAAGGACATGGGGACAGGGAGGGGACATGGTGAGGGACATGGACACTTGGCAGGGACAAGGAGGGGACAGGGACGGTGACACAGAGGAGACACAAGGAGGGACATGGGGACATGGCAGTGACAGGAACAGGAGGGACAGGGACACTGAGGGGGACATGGGGACATGGCAGTGACAGGGATGGGGACAAGAAGGGACACAGAGGGGACACAGGGACATGGCAGTGACAGGGATGGGGACAAGAAGGGACACAGAGGGGACACAGGGACATGGCAGTGACAGGGATGGGGACAGGAAAGGGACACGGGGCCATGGTGGGGACATGGTGGCATCAGCGGGGACACGCCGGGGACATGGAAGTGACACATGGCGGGGACTTGGGGACACCAGAGGGACACGATGGGGACACGGAGGGGACACCGGGAAGGACCTGGGGACACCAAAGGGACACAGAGGGGACTTGGGGACACCTTGGGGACACCAGAAAGGACCTGGGGACACCAGAGGGGACACGGAGGGGACTTGGGGACACCTTGGGGACACCTTGGGGACAGCGGCGGTGCCGCAGGTGCCACCCCGCCCCGCCCCTCCCCCACCCCCCGCAGTGCCCAGTCCCAGTCCGGCCGGTCCAACTGGTTAAACTGGGAGTGGGGGAGGGGCGGGGCTGGGCACACCCGGGGGGGGGGGAGGGGCAGCGCGGGGTCTCTCCCGCCCCTCCCCCACCCCCGTTAATCCGCGGCCGCCGGGGCCCCTTAAGAGGCTTAAACCGGGCCCGGGGGGGGAGGGGAGGCACCCAAATTCCCCGCACCCCTCCCCCCACCCAAATTCTCACCCCTCCCCCCCCCAGCACCCAAATTTCCACCCCCCGCAGCCAAAATTCCCCCCCAAAATTCATCCCCGGGCCCCTCCCCCTCCCACCCCCAAAATTCCCATCCCCCCCCCCCCCCTTTTTTTTTTTTTTTTTTTTTTTTTTTTTTTTTTTTTGTGTCACCCGAATTTATTTGGGGACGACCCCGCCAGATGTCGGGGGGATGGGGGGGGGTGTCCAGTGCAGACGTCACGATCCAGATGTTGGGGGTTCCCCATCCCCCCACCAACCCCCACGTTGGGGGCTGGTCCAGATGTTTGGGGGGGGGCGTGTCCCTCCCCCATTGGCTGAGGTCCTCATCCAGATGTTGGGGTCGCCACATTAACCATGGGGTCCCCATCCAGATGTTGATGTCCCCATTCCAGATGTTAGGGTCGCCACCCTGACCTTCGGGGTCGCCACCCAGATGTCAAGATCTCCCCATCCAGATGTTGATAACGCCCTCCCCACACTCGACCTTGGGGGTGGGGGGGTCCCATCACCCCGTCCCCAGATCCCCATTCCAGATGTTGGGGGGGTCCCTCCCAATGGCAAGGTCCCCATCCAGATGTTGGGGCCCCCACCCAGACCCTGATGGCCCATCCAGATGTTGAGGGTCTCCAGCCAGACCCTGATGGCTCCATCCAGATGTTGGGGGTCTTCACCCAAATATCACCGGCCCCATCCAGATGTTGGGGTCGGTCCCACCTTGACTGGGGGGGGTCCCATCCAGATGTTGGGGTCCCACCGCCCACCAGGGTCCCCCCCAGATGTTGGGGGCAGTCCCATCAACCCCTGGGGTCCCCATCCAGATGTTGGGCCCCGCCCCAAACCCCGCCCTTGCCCCACCCCTCCCCTCTCTCCGCCCAACCTGGGCGTGGCTACGAGCCCTCCATGGCCCCGCCCCCAAGGAACTCTCCAATCAGCTTGGCCAGGGGGCGGGGCATCTCGTCGGGCAGCCAATGGGAGGCGCCGGGCAGGAGGCGGAGGCGGGCGGAGGGGCGGAGCCAGCGCAGGTGGGCGGGGCCAAGGCGCGGGTCCAGAAAGGCATCATGGGAACCCCAGAGCAGCAGCGTGGGGGGAGGGGGCGGCTCCCGCGGGATGGGCGTGTCCCTGGGGGCGGGGACAGGGTCAGGGACATCTGGGGGACACCCTGGGGACATGGGGATACCTGGGGGACAGGAGTGTCCCTGGGGGTGGGGACAGGGGTGACAGGGGTCAGGGACACCTTGGGGGGGACACAGAGTAAGGGACATCCCAGTGGGGTCCCACAAACACCAGTGACCCAACTGGGACCATCCCAAACCCAACTGGGACCATCCCAAACCCAACTGGGACCATCCCAAACCCAACTGGGACCATCCCAAACCCAACTGGGACCATCCAAACCCAACTGGGACCATCCCAAACCCAACTGGGATCACCCAAACCCAACTGGGACCATCCCAAACCCAACTGGGACCATCCAAACCCAACTGGGAACATCCAAACCCAACTGGGACCATCCCAAACCCAACTGGGACCATCCAAACCCAACTGGGACCATCCAAACCCAACTGGGACCATCCCAAACCCAACTGGGACCATCCCAAACCCAACTGGGACCATCCCAAACCCAACTGGGAACACCCAAACCCAACTGGGACCATCCAAACCCAACTGGGACCATCCAAACCCAACTGGGACCATCCAAACCCAACTGGGAACATCCCAAACCCAACTGGGGGAATCCAAACCCAACTGGGACCACCCAAACCCAACTGGGAACACCCAAACCCAACTGGGACCATCCCAAACCCAACTGGGGGAATCCAAACCCAACTGGAAACATCCCAAACCCAACTGGGACCATCCAAACCCAACTGGGACCATCCCAAACCCAACTGGGACCATCCCAAACCCAACTGGGACCATCCCAAACCCAACTGGGATCATCCAAACCCAACTGGGAATGTCCCAAACCCAACTGGGATCACCCAAACCCAACTGGGACCATCCCAAACCCAACTGGGACCATCCCAAACCCAACTGGGGGAATCCAAACCCAACTGGGACCATCCCAAACCCAACTGGGAAGATCTCAATGGGGTCCCACCACCACCAGCACCCAACTGGAACCACCTGGGACCCCCCAGCCCCACCCCCTGGGCCCCACCCACCGGAAGAGGTTCCTGTAGTAGTGGACGGGGGGGCTGAGCCCCCCGGGCTGGGAGAGGCTGAACAGGTACGAGTCCAGTTCCTGCTCCGAGAGGCGCCGCGCCGGGTCCTGGATGCCCGTCCGGACACTGGTCAGGAACGTCCTCACCAGCTGTGGGGACACCGTGGGGACACGGGGATGGGGGGCAGCAATTCCTCAGGAATGGGGGAGAAAACCAGCCAAAATTTGGGATAAAACCACTGAAAATTGGGAAAAAAACCCCACCCAAAATTGGGGAGAAAACACCTAAAATTGGGGAGAAAACCAGCCCAAATTGGGGAAAAAAACACCACAACTGGGGAAAAAGCACCCGAAATTTGGGATAAAATCACCCAGAATTGGGGAGAAAAACCATCCAAATTTGGGATAAAACCATCCAAAATTTGGACAAAACACCCAAAAATGGGGGAGAAAACCATCCAAAACTGGAGAGAAAACGACCCAAAATTGGGGAAAAAACCACCCAAAACTGGGAAAAAAACCACCTGAAATTGGGCACAAAATCACTCAAAATTTGGGACAAACCCACCCAAATTTGGGGACAAAACCACCCGAAATTGGGGACAATGAGGGGGACACGAGGTCTGGGTGACACCAACCCCCCGAAATTGGGGACAAAGAGGGGGACACGAGGTGTGGGTGACACCAAACTCCTCAAAATTGGGGACAAAAAGGACACACAACACTTTGGGGTTGGTGCTTCTTGAGGAGCTCCTTGGGGTGGGAGGTGGCACTGAGGGGACACGGAGGGGACAGGGAGGGGACACCGAGGGGACAGGGCTGACCTCGAAGTCGGCCAGGGACAGCAGCAGCTCGGGCAGCCAGGGCAGCTGGAACATGAACATGTAACAGGAGCGGAGCAGCTGGGACGGGTGACGGGACACGAAACCTGGGGACAGGGACACTGTGGGGTCACTGTGGGGACAGGGACAGGGCCAGTGTCCCCAGTGTCCTCAGTGTCCCCAGCATCCCCAATACCCTCAATGTCCCCAGCATCTCAATGTCCCCACTGTCCCCAATATCCCCAATAATGTCCCCAGTGTCCCCAGTATTCCCAGTGTCCCCAGTATCCCAATGTCCCCAATATCCCCCAGTGTCCCCAGTGTCTCTGATGTCCCCATTCTCCCCAATGTCCCCAACGCCCCCAATGTCCCCCATTATCCCCAACATCCCCTATTATCCCCAATGTCCCCCGTGTCCCCATTATCCCTGATGTCCCCACTGTCCCCATTATCCCCAATGTCCCCATTATCCCCCAGTATCCCCAGTGTCCCTGATGTCCCCAATGTCCCCACTGTCCCAGGTGTCCCCATTATCCCCAATGTCCCCACCGTCCCTAATGTCCCCAATGTCACCCATGTCCCCAGTGTCCCCAGTATCCCCAATATCCCCCAGTGTCCCCCATGTCCCCAACATCCCCGATGTCCCCACTGTCCCCAGTATCCCCCATGTCCCCATTATCCCAAATATCCCCCATTATCCCCGATGTCCCCAATGTCCCCACTGTCCCATTATCTCCCATGCCCCAATGTCCCCAGTATCCCCAATGTCCCCATTACCCCCCATGTCCCCAGTGTCCCCACTGTCCCCGTCACCTGCCATCACCCCCCTCTGGGGCGCGTCCATCACCACCAGTTTCTCCACCAGCTGGGGGTGACTCGAGGCCACCTCCCAGGCCAGGACCCCTCCCCAGTCGTGTCCCACCAGGACACAGCGCGGGGTCCCCGCCGGTGTCCCCAAGGCCTCGATGACCTCGCAGATGTCCCCGAGGAGCAGCTCCAGGCGGTAGCTGTCCCTCCCTGGTGGCTTCTCCGAGTCCCCGTAGCCACGGAGGTCCAGGGCCACCACCCGGAACTGGGGGCTGAACTCCTGCATCAGGTGACGCCAGCAGAACCTGGGGACAGGGGGACACTGGGGGTGCTGGGGATAATGGGGACACTGGGGGCATTGGGGACATTGGGGATGTTTGGGGACACTGGGGATGCTGGGGACAGAATGGACATTGACGACCTTGGGGACATTGGGGATGTTGGGGACAATGGGGACATTGGGGATGTTGGGGATAGAGGGGACATTGGGGACACTGGGGACATTAGGGACACTGGGGACCTTGGGGATATTGGGGACATTGGGGACATTGGGAATGTTGGGGACTGGGGGACATTGGGGGACATTGGAGGGTCATTGGGAACACTGGGGACATTGGGGACACTGGGGATGCTGAGGACACTGGGGTGGCACAGCGGGGACAAACTGATGGCAGGAGCATGGGGACACCTTGGGGACACCATGAAGGACATGGGAACACCTGAGGACACTTGGGGACACTTGGGGACACCTGGGGCCACTCACCAGTTCTGGGGGAAGCCGTGGAGCAGCAGCATCAGGGGGGCCCCGGGGGGACCCCGAGTGACGTAATGGAGCCGCAGCCCCGAGCCCTGGGGGACATTGGGGACATTGGGGGGACAATGGGGACACTGGGGGGACAATGGGGACAGACGGGGTGGGGACACCCCCAAATCAGCCCCTCTCCCCCCCCCAGGGAACCCCCCCTGAGTCTGTCACAGGAGGAGCCACTGGAGTTGTCAACGCTGATGTCCCCAAAGCCACCCCGAACTCACCCCAAAATCCCCCAAATTTACCCCAAAATCTCCCCCGATTCCACTGAGGAATCCCCCAGGACCCCCCAAAATCCATTCCAAAGCCCATCGATCCTTCCAGGACCTTCCAGAGCCCCCCCAAATGCCCCCAAACACCCCCAAATCCCCCCACAATCCTAAAATCCCTCTAAAATCCCCCCAGGACCCCTTAAAATCCATCCATGATTCCCCAAACAGCCCCAAATCCCCTCCAAATGCCCCAAACTTTCTTAAAAATACCCCCAATTCCCCCCAAAAAACCCTCCAAATCCCCCCAAAGACCCCCAAATTCCCTAAAACCCGACGGCACCCCCCAAACATCCCCCAAATCTCTCCCCAATCCTCTTAAAATTCCCCCAAACATCCTCCAAATCCGGCCCCCAAATCCTCTTAAAATTCCCCCAGAATCCCCCAGGACCCCCCAGACACCCCCAAATATCCCTGAACACCCCCCCCCCCCCAAAACCCCAAATCCTTCTAAAATCCCCCCAAAATCTCCCAGGAGACCCCCAAAAATCCCCCCCAAAGCCCCAAATCCCCCCAGATTCTCCTAAACCCCCCCTAAAATCTCCCCAAAATCCCCCAGGACTCCCCAAAATCCCCTTCAAATCCTCCAAATCCCCCCAAAAATCCCCTAGAACCCCCTAAAATCCCTCCAAACCCCCCAAATCCCCCCAAACACTCCCCCTTCACCCCAACCTCCCCCAGAAACCACTAAATCCATCCCCAACACCCCCAAATCTCCCCCAGACCCTCCTAAAATTCCCCCAAACACCCCCAAATCCTCCCCCAATCCTCCTAAAATCCCCCCCAAATCCCCCAGGACCCCTCAAAATCCCCTCTAAAAGCCCCAAATCCCCCCAACCTCCCCTAAAATCCCCAAAATCCCCCCCAAAATCCCCCCAAATCCTCCCAAGCATCCCCAACCCTCCCCCAAATCCTCCTAAAACCCCCCCAGACATCCCCAAATCCCCCCAAAATCCCCCCCCAAAAAAACCGAAATCCCCCCAACATCCCCTAGAATCCCCCAACATCCCCTAAAATCCCCCTGGACCGCCCAAAATCCTTCCCCAAAATCCCCTAAATCCCCCAAACCTCCCCTAAAATCCCCTAAATCCCCCCCAAACACCCCAAAATCCCCCCCAAACATCCCCAACCCCCCCCAAATCCTCCTAAAACCCCCCAAATCCCCCCCAACACCCCAAAAACACCCTCAAATTTCCCCAAATCCTCCTAACCCCCCCCCCAAAATCCCCTCTAAAAAACCCCAAATCCCCCCAACCTCCCCTAAATCCCCCCAAATCCCCCCAACCCCCCTGACCTTGAGGCTGATGTGGCGGTGCTCCCCGAAGGTGCCATCGGCCAGCCCGGCCGGGGCCGTGTCCCTGCGGTGCCACCTCAGTGTCGCGCGGGGTCCCCGGCGCAGCAGCAGCGCCACCGCCCAGAGGACAAAGGCCACCCCCGAGGCCACCGCGGCCACCGCCAGCGCCCCCCGGGCCAGGAGACCCCGCAGGGCCAGCAGGAGCCGCGTGGGGGCCAGCAGCAGGGACAGCAGCCGGCGCGGCATGGCGACACCTGGGGACACCTGGGGACAGTGATGGGACACCGGGGGACACCTGGGGATACAGGACAGGGGCATGGGGACACCTGAGACAGTGATGGGGACAGTATGGGGACAATGCTGGGGACATTGCTGGGACACCTGGGGGACCTGGGGACAATGTGGGGGCAATGTATGGACACCTGGGGATACAGGACAGGGGCATGGGGACACCTGGGGATACAGGACAGGGGCATGGGGACACCTGGGGACAGTGATGGGGGACCTGGGGACACCTGGGGATACAGGACAGGGGCATGGGGACACCTGGGGACAGTGATGGGGGACCTGGGGACAGTGTGAGGACAATACTGGGACACCTGGGGATACAGGGATAGGGGCATGGGGACACCTGGGGACAATGTGGGGACACCAGGGGACAGCTGGGGACAATGTGGGGGCAATGTAGGGACACCTGGGGATACAGGGATAGGGGCATGGGGACACCTGGGGACACCTGGGGACAATGCTGGGACACCTGGGGACAGTTTGGGGACAATGTGAGGACAATGCTGGGACAGCTGGGGATAATGTTGGGACACCTGGGGGCAGCTGGGGACACTTGGGGACACCAGGAGACCATGCTGGGACACCTGGGGATACACAGATAGGGGCACGGGGACACCTGGGGACACCAGGGGACATGGGGGTAAGGATGTCAGGACACCTGGGAGACACCTGGGGACAATGTGGGGGAAATGCAGGGACAGTGCTGGGACACCTGGGGATACAGGGACAGAGGCCTGGGGACAGCTGGGGACATGGGGATGGGTTTAAGGACACCTGGGGACAGCTGGGGACAGCTGGGAACACCTGGAGACACCTGGGGACACTGGGGGACAATGCTGGGGACAGCTGGGGATACAGGAACAGGGGCATGGGGACACCTGGGGACAGTGTGGAGACAATGTGGGGACAATGGTGGGACAGTGCTGGGACACCTGGGGATACACAGATGGGGCATGGGGGACACCTGGGGACACCGAGGGACACCAGGGGACAATGCTGGGACACCTGGGGACATGGGGATGGGGAGGTCAGAACACCTGGGGACAGCTGGGGGACACCGGGAGAGGGGCATGGGGACACCTGGGGACACCTGGACACCAGGGTGTCCCATCCCCAAGGTGTCCCCTGTCACAGGGTGGCCTCGTCACCGATGTCCCATATCCCCAGAATGTCCCAACCCCACGGTGGCCTTGTCCCCACTGTGTCCCCATTGTCCCCACAGCCCCTGCAGTGTCCCCATTGTCCCTAAAGGGCCTGGGGTGTCCCCACCTTGTCCCCATTGTCCCCAAAGCCCCCAGGGTGTCCCCAAGGCCTCAGAGTGTCCCTAAAAACCCCAGTGTCCCCAAAGCCCCCAGGGTGTCCCCAAGGCCTCAGAGTGTCCCTAAAAACCCCAGTGTCCCCAAAGCCCCCCAGGGTGTCCCCAAGGCCCCAGAGTGTCCCCAAAGCCCCCAGGGTGTCCCCATTGTCCCCACCTTGTCCCCACGGCGCTGTTCCTGGGATGTGCCACCACCGCCTGTCCCAATTCCTGGGTGTCACTGTCACGGGTGTCACCACCCCCAGGGTGTCACCACGCCCAGGATGTCACCATTCCTTGGGTGTCACCACGCCCAGGGTGTCACCATTCCTTGGGTGCCACCACCCCTGTGGATGGCACCGTCCCCTGGGTGTCACCACCTTGAGGGTGGCATTGTCAGGGGTGTCACCATTCCTTGGGTGTCACCGTCCCCTGGGTGTCACCGCTCCGAGAGTGTCATTGTCAGGGGTGTCACCACCCCCAGGGTGGCACTGTCCCCTGGGTGTCACCATCCCTTGGGTGTCACCTCCCCCAGGGTGGCACAGCCACAGCCCTGAGGTGCCACATCAGGGGGTGACCCCATGTCCCGGCGTGTCCCTGTCCCTGTCATTGTCCCCAGGGGGGTGTCCCTGTCACTGTCCCCATCCCCAGGGGGGTGTCACGACATTGGGGTGTCCCTGTCCCCAAGGTGGTGTCATGACACTGGAGTGTCCCTGTCCCCAAGGGGGTGTCCCATAAATGAGTTGTCCCTGTCCCCAGGGGGGTGTCCCTGTCACTGTCCCCATCCCCAGGGCGGTGTCACGACACTGGAGTGTCCCTGTCACCATGTCCCTGTCCCTGTCCCTGTCACCCAGAGGGTGTCACGACATTGGGCTGTCCCTGTCCCCAAAGGGGTGTCCCTGTCACAATGTCCCTGTCCCCAAAAGGTGTCCCATAAATGGGGTGTCCCTGTCACTGTCCCCGTCCCCAGGCGGGTGCCATGACATTGGGCTGTCCCTGTCCCCAGGGGGGTGTCCCTGTCCCTGCGGTGTCCCTGTCCCCAGGGGGGTGTCCCTGTCCCCGTCATTGTCCCTGTCCCCAGGGGGGGTGTCACGACATTGGGGTGTCCCTGTCACAATGTCCCTGTCCCTGGGGTGTCCTTGTCCCTGTCCCCAAGGGGCTGTCACGACACTGGAGTGTCCCTGTCCCCAGGGGGGTGTCCCTGTCCCTGGGGTGTCCCTGTCCCCAGGGGGGTGTCCCTGTCCCTGGGGTGTCCCTGTCCCCAGGGGGGTGTCCCTGTCCCCGTCATTGTCCCTGTCCCCAGGGGGGGTGTCACGACATTGGGGTGTCCCTGTCACAATGTCCCTGTCCCTGGGGTGTCCTTGTCCCTGTCCCCAAGGGGCTGTCACGACACTGGAGTGTCCCTGTCCCCAAGGGGGTGTCCTTGTCCCTGTCCCGTCCCCTCCCGTCACTCCCCGCCCTCCGGGACTGTCGCGACATTGCTCCGTCCTTGTCCCCCCCTCGAGCTCCTCCCACCCCCGCCCCGTCTCTGTCGCGACTCCCGCTGTGTCCCCACCCCCTTGGCCCCGCCCCTATCGCGACACCGCCGTGTCCCTGTCACTGCCGGGGGTAGCCCCACCCCCTCTGTCGCGACAGCGCTACCGTCACCACCGACCTGTCGCGATCCGGGGGTGGCCCCGGGGGGGTTTTGTCGCCTCTGTCGCGACCTCGGGGGGGTTTTATCGCTTCTGTCGCGATCGCCGCCCCCTCCCCCCCTCCACTTCCGCCTCGCAACTCGCCGGCCCCGCCCCCAAACGCTGATTGGACGGCGGGGAAAAGGAGGCGGGGCCTTGTGTGATCAGCCAATCAGAGGGCGAGGGGGCAGGGCCATGAGGCGCTGAGGGAGCGGAGCGTTTTTGTGGCGGATTTTGGGGCATTTTTGGGGTTTTGTGGGTTTTTTCTCCGATTTTTTAAATTTTCGTGGCTGTTTTTGTTTTCCCCCCGTTTAGTCCTTTTTAGTTTCACCTTTTTTTGTGGCTTTTGTGTCGTTTTGGGGCCCTTTACCCTCCCAAATTTATTTTTTTTTAAATTTTGAACCTTATTTTCTAATTTTTAACCATTTCCCTCCTTTTTTTTCCCATTTTCTCTTCCCTTTTTTTCCTTTTCCACCTTTTTCTATTTTTGGCCATTTTAAACTCTTTTTTTTGGCCTTTTCTTCCTTATTTTTCTATTTCCACTCCATTTTTCCCTTTCCCCCTTTTCTACAAATTTAAATCATTAAAATTTTAAATGGAAATTGAAATCGAAACCTGAAATTCTGTCAAATTTGGCTTTAAAATCCCCACATTTCAACTTTTGAAATTTCAATTTTGTTCCCAATTTCAGGATAAATTTCGACTCTCTTAAAACAGAAAAAAAAAAAAAAAATCAATTTAAATTTCCATTTTAAAAGGTCAAAACTTCAACTTTTAAAATTCTCAATTTCCGCCGAAAAAGTTTAAAATTTGGATTTTTAAAAATTCTGAATTTCTGTCAATTTCTACTGAAAAAAAATTATAAAATTTCGATTTTAAAATTCTCAATTTCAATTTCCACTTAAAATTCCCAATTCTGGGTGTTTAAATCCCTTTAAAATTCCCATTTTAATGAAAATATTTTGAATTTAAATTAATTTTTTTTCCCTTTTTCCCTCCCCTTCCCTTTCCAACCTTTCCCCCCTCGTAATAAATTTTTTTTGGGGATTAAAAACGGGGCTGAAAAACCCGAAAAATTCCGTTTTTTTTTTTTTTTTTTTTTGTTTTTTTTTTTTTGGTGTTTTTTTTATACAAAACCAAACTCGCAGCGTTTTTTATTTTTTTTTTCCACGATCGGCAAAGCCCCGGCGCGGGAATTCCGGGGGGAAAAAAGAAAAAAAACTCCTCGGGATTGGCACCGACGGGGACCCCGAACCCAAATAAAATTAATTAATTATTAATAATTAATAAAACCCCGGGCGGGGGGAGGAGGAAAAGGGAAAAAAAAAGGGAGAATTCCCGGGATTTTTTTTTTTTTTATTTTTTTTTTTTTTTTTGGGGGGGGAGGGATTTGTATAAAATAAGAATAAAAAAAAAATTGAATTAAAATGAGGGGAGGGAAAATAAATGGGGTGAGAATAATAATAATAAAAAATATATTTCCGGGTTTGGCGGCGATTTTTTTTTTGGGGGGGAAAAAGGGGGATTTTAAAAAATTGGGGGTTTTATAAAAATAGGGGGAAAAATGGGGGGAAAATGGGGGGAAAAAAAGGGATTTTGAAGGAAGAAATTCATATTAAAAAAGAAAAAAAAAAGAGGAAAAGGAGGGAAAATGAAAAATGAAATTAAAGGGGAAAAGGGAAATAAAATAAAATAAAAGGGGGGGAAAAATTTGGGAAAATTAATAAAAAGGGAAGGGACAGAAGGAGGAAAAATGAAAAATAAAAAAACAAATCAGGGAAGAATCAGGAAAAAAGAAAATTAAAAAAAAGGGGAAGAAAATGGAGAAAAGAAAATTAAGAAAAAAGGGGGGAAATCAGGGGAAAAAAAGAAAAATCAAGAAAACAAAAAATCAGGGGAAAAAGAAAAAAAATCAGAAATAAAGAGAAAAAATCAGAAAAAAGGGGAAAAATCAGAAAAAAAGATAAATTGGCGAATAGAGGGGAAAAAACAGGAAAAAAATTGAAAAAAATCAGGGAAAATTGAAAAAAATCTGGAAAAAAAAGAAATCAGGAAAAAAAGGGAAAAAATCAGGAAAAAATGAAAAAAAAAACTCCGAGAAAAAAAATCAGGGAAAAAATAGAAATCGGGAAAAAAAAAGGGAAAAAATCAGGAAAAAAAAATCAGGAAAAGAAAGAGGGAAAAACAGGAAAAATTTTGAAAAAATCAGGAAAAATTGAAAAAAAAATCAAGAAAAATTGAAAAAAAATAAGAAAAAAATGAAAAAAAAATCAGGAAAAAATGAAAAAAAAATCAGAAAAAAATGAAAAAAAATCGGGAAAAAATGAAAAAAAAATCAGGAAAAATTTTGAAAAAATGAGGGAAAAAAAGAGGAATTTTTGGGAAAGGAAGAAAATTAAAAAATTGGGTGGAAAAGGAGGAAAAATTCCGCAGGAAAAGCGGGAAAAGGCGAAGGGGGGGAAGTCCCTGAGGCAGCCGTCACCCCTCCCCCCCCCGAAATTCCTCCCCTTCCCCCAAAAAAATAAAAATAAAAAAAAATAAAATAAAAAAACAACCCCAAAATCCTCCCCAAAATCCAAAACCTCAAAAAAAAAAAAAATCGGGAAAAAAATTTAAATTTTCCCATTTTTTTTTTTGCGCCGCAACCGCCGGAAAAAAAAAAAAAAAAACCACGAAAAAAAAATCGCCCAAAAAATATTCAAAAATTCATGAAAAAAAAAAGGCAAAAAAATTTTAAAATTAAAATTAAATCCCGGGAATTCCCAGGATTTTTTTTTTTTTTTTGGTGTGAAAAGAGGGAAAAAATAGGGAAAAATTAATAAAAAAAATGGAATTTCGGGGTAAGGCAGCCCCGCCCCCGCTCCCAGTCCCGAATTTTTTTTATTCAACATTTAACGGAGAGTCCAAAACTTTTATATATTTTTTTTTTTTTCTTTTTTTTGGTGGGTATTTTTTACCAGGAAAAAAAAAAAAAATAAAAAGGGGAAAAGAGAGAGAAAAAAAAAAAAAAAAAAGGAAATTTTTTTTCTTTTTTTTGATAATTTTTTCCAAGTTTTTTTTTTTTTTTTTTTTTTCCCCCCGTTGTGGTTTTTTTTTTTTTTGTAATTTTTTTTTTTTTTTTTTGTAATTTTTTTTTTTTGTGTATTTTTTTTTTTTGGGAAAGAGTCAAAATTCCCGGCCGGAATCGCCTCTCCTAGAAAAGATTCTCCTCGAAAATGGCCAAGAGGTCGCTCTGGAAATTCATGTCGATCGTCGCCGCCATCTGGAGAAAAAAAAAAACAGAAAAAATGGGAAAAATCGAGAAAAAAATTCTATTTTTAATTCAATTTTTTGGGGGATTTTTTGGGGAATATTTTAAATTTTTAATCTGATTTTTTGAGGAATATTTTGATTTTTTAAATCCATTTTTTGGGGTTTTTTTTCAGGAATATTTTAGGTTTTTAAATCTGATTTTTTGATGAATATTCTGATTATTTTATTCTGATTTTTTGTGAATATTCTGATTATTTGATGCCAATTTTTTGGGATTTTTTTCAGAAATATTCTGATTTTTTAAATCTATTTTCTGGGGTATTTTTCAGGAATATTCCCATTTTTTAAATCAGATTTTTTGGGAATATTCTGATTATTTATTCCAATTTTTTAGGGATTTTTCAGGAATATTTTAATTTTTTAAATCTGATTTTTTGGTTTTTTTTTTGGGAATATTTTGATTATTTTATTCCATTTTTTTGGATTTTTTTCAGCAGTATTTTAATTTTTTAATCTGATTTTTTTGGGGGATATTTTGATTATTTTATTCTGATTTTTTTGAATTTTCTCAGGAATAGTCCCATTTTTTAATCCAATTTTTTGAGGAATATTTGGATTATTTTAACCCATTTTTGGGGGGGATTTTTCAGGAATATTCTGATTTTTTTATTCTAATTTTGCGGATTTTTTAGGAATGTTCTGATTATTTTATTCCAATTCTTTGAGATTTTTTGAGGAATATTCTAATTTTTTTATTCCATTTTTTTTGGATATTTTCGGGAATATTTTGATTATTTTATTCCAATTCTTGGGATTGTTCTCAGGAATATTCTGTTTTTTTAAATCTGATTTTTTTGGATTTTTTTGGGAATATTCTGATTTTTTTAATACATTTTTTTTGGATTTTTAGGGAATATTTTGATTATTTTATTCCAATTTTTTGGGATTTATTTCAAGAATATTTCCATTTTTATAATCTGATTTTTTTGGGATTTTTTAAGAATATTCCTATTTTTTGAATTCAAATCTTTTTTGATTTTTTCAGGAATATTCCCATTTTCTTTAATCCGATTTTTTTGGATTTTTTTGGGAATATTCTAATTTTTTAAATCTATTTTTTGGGGGGATTTTTCAGGAACATTCTGATTTTTTTTATTCCAATTTTTGGGGATTTTTCGGGAATATTCAGGTTATTTTAACTCATTTTTGTGGGGCTTTTTTTTTGAATATTCTGATCATTTTACCCATTTTTGGGGGGATTTTTTAGGAATATTCTGATTATTTTAATCCATTTTTGTGGGAATTTTTCAGGAATATTCTGATTATTTTAACCCATTTCTCAGGAATATTCTGATGATTTTTACCCATTTTTGTCACGATTTCTCAGGAATATTCTGATTTTTTTATTCCAAATTTTTGGGATTTTTCGGGAATATTCAGATTATTTTGACCCATTTTGGGGGAGGGGGATTTCTCAGGAATATTCAGATTTTCTTATTCCAATTTTTGGGGATTTTTGGGGCATAGGCTCATTATTTCAACCCATTTTTGGGCGGGATTTTTCAGGAATATTCTGATTTTTTAATTCCAATTTTTGGGGATTTTTTTGTGGATTTTTCCGGAATATCCCCCACATTTTTAACCCTTTCCTCACCGCTTCCCGGCGCCTCCTCTCCTGCTCCCTCTTCCTGCCCTTTTCTCACTTTTCTGGGAATATTCTGATTATTTTGATGCCTTTTTTTTTTTTGTGGGGATTTTTCAGGAATATTCAGATTATTTTACCCCATTTCTCAGGAATATTCTGATTCCTTTATTCCAATTTTTGGGGGATTTTTCTGAATATTCGTATTATTTTGACCCATTTTTGGGGGGGGAATTTTTTGGGAATATTCTTATTATTTTACCCCAATTTTTTTGTGGATTTTTAACCCTTTCCTCACCGCTTCCCGGCGCCTCCTCTCCTGCTCCCTCTTCCTGGCCATCTCCCTCTGCTGGTCCAGCATGGACTGGGAGCTCTGGGAGCTCTGGGGCTGCGGCGGCGCCGACGACGCCGACACCGGCACCGGCACCGGCACCGCGCCCGGCCCCGGCGGCTGCTGCTGCTCCTGGCGCCGCCGCACCTCCTCGTGCACCCGCCGGGCCTGCTCCAGCGCCTCCTCGTCCTCCCGGCTCCTGGGGAGTGACCAGAGTGACCATCAGTGACCAGAGTGACCATTAGTGACCACAGTGACCATCGGTAACTGCCAGTAACCAACAGTAACCAACAGTGACCAATGGTCATCAACAGTGCCCATGACCCTCCTCGTGCACCCGCCGGGCCTGCTCCAGCGCCTCCTCGTCCTCCCGGCTCCTGGGGGTGACCAGAGTGACCATGAGTGACCAACAGTGACCACAGTGACCATTAGTGACCACAGTGACCACTGGTAACCATCGGTAATCATGGGTAACCAACAGTGACCAATGGTCACCAACAGTGCCCATGACCCTCCTCGTGCACCCGCCGGGCCTGCTCCAGCGCCTCCTCGTCCTCCTGGGTCCTAAGGGGGTGACCAGAAGTGACCAGAGTGACCATGAGTGACCAGGAACCCCCTTGGGCCTGTTCCAGAACCATCTCATCCTCCCAGCTTCTAAAGGGGTCACCAGGAGTGACCACAAGTGACCAACAGTGACCAGGAACCCCCCTGGGCCTGCTCCAGAACCTCTTCGTCCTCCTGACTCCTGAAGGAGTGACCAGGAGCAATCAGGAATGACCATAGTGACCAGGAGTGACCAGGAACCAGACACAAGTCAGGGAATGTGGGAATGGGAACAGGGAGAGTGACCAGGAGTGACCAGGAATGACCAGGAATGACCAGGAGTGACCCCCAGGCCAGCTCCAGAACCTCCTTGTCCTCTTGGCTCCTAAAGGAGTGACCATGAGTGACCACAACTGACCACAGTGACCAGTGGTGACCACGAGTCACCAGGAACCCCCAGGTTCTGTCCCAGAACCTCCTTGTTCTCCAAGCTGTGAAAAGAGTGACCAGGAATGACCAGCAACATCCCTGGACTGTTCTAGAACTTCCTCCTCGTCCTCCTGGCTCCTACAGAGTGACCAGAGTGACCAGGAGTGACCACAACTGACCCACACTGATCGACAGTGACCACAGTCACCGAGAGTGACCATGAGTGACCAGGAACTCCCCCAGAACCTCCTCATGCACCTCCTGGGCCTGCCCCAGGACATCCTCGTCCTCCTGGGTCCTAAAGGAATGACCAAGAGTGACCACAAGTGACCAACAGTGACCAGGAACCCCCCTGGGCCTGCCCCAGGACATCCTCGTCCTCCTGGGTCCTAAAGGGGTGACCACAGTGACCAGGAGTGACCACAGTGACCGTGGTGTTTGTGGTGGATGTGGAGGTGTTCCTGATGTTCCTGGTGGTGTTTGTGGTGCTCTTGATGGTGGTTCTGGTGGTTTGGCGGTGTTTGTGGTGTTCCTGGTGGATCTGGTGGTGTTTGTGGTGGTAGTTACGGTGTCTGTGATGTTCCTGGTGGCATTCCAGGTGGTGTTTTTGATGTTACTGGTGGTGTTTGTGGTGTCCCTGGTGGATCTATAGGTGTTCCTGATGTTCCTAGTGGTGTTTGTGGTGTTTTTGATGCTCCTGATTGTGGTTCTGGCGGTTTGATGATAATTGTCACGTTTCTGATGCTCCTGGTGGTGTTTGTGGTGTCCCTGTTGGTGTTTGTGGTGTTCCTGGTGTGGTGGTGATGGTTTGGTGATGACTGTGATATTCCTGGGGTCTTTGTGGTGGATTTGGTGATGTTTCTTATGTTCCCGGGGGTGTTGGTGGTGTTCCTGGTGGTTATGGTGGATCTGGTGATGGTGTGGTGGATCTGATGGCAGTTACGGTGTTCCCAGTGGTGTTTGTAATGGTAGTTATGGTGTCTCTGATGTTCCTGGTAGCGTTTGTGGTGCCCCTGGCGGTGTTTGTGACGTTTCTGATGGATCTATAGGTGTTCCTGACGTTCCTGGTGGTCTCTGATGTTCCTGGTGGAGTCTGTGGCATTTCTGGTGGATCTGGTGGTGTTTGTGGTGAGTCTGATGATGGTTATGGTGTCTCCAGTGGTGTCTCTGATGTTCCTGCCGGTGTTTGTGGTGGTTATGGTGGATCTGATGATGATCCTGATGTTCCTGGTGGTGTCTGTGGTGTTACTGGTGATGGTTGTGGTGGTGTTTGTGGTGTTTCTGGTGTCCCTGGTGGTGTTTGTGGTGGATCTCATGATGGTTATGGTGTCCCTGGCGGCGGGTCTGGTGTGGCGGTGATGGTTTGGTGACAATTGTGGTGTTTCTGTTGGATCTGGAGATGTTCCTGATATTCCTGGTGGTGTTTGTTGTGTTTCTGGTGGATCTGGTGGTGTTTGTGGTGGATCGGGTGATAGTTATGGTATCTCCAGTGGTGTCTCTGATGTTCCTGGTGGTGTTTGTGGTGGTTTGTCATGGTTCTGATGATCCTGGTGGTATCTGTGGAGGTGTTTGTAGTGGATCTGGTGAGGGTTATGGTGTTCCTGGTGGTGATTTGTCATGGTTCTCGTGTTCCTGGTGGCATTTGTTGTGTTCCTGGTGCTCCTGGTGGTTATGGTGGATCTGATGACAGTTCTCATGTTCCCTCACGTTTGTGGAGGTGCCTGTGGAGGTGTTTGTGGTGGATCTGACGATGATTCTCATGTTCCTGGTGGTGTTTGTGGTGGACCTGATGATGGTTCTGATGTTCCTGGTGGTGTCTGTGGAGATGTTTGTGGTGGATCTGGTGATGGTTCTGATATTCCTGCTGGTGTCTGTGGAAGTGTCTGAGGTGGATCTGCTGATGGTTTGGTGGATCTGGTGACGGTTCTCATGTTCCTGGTGGTGTCTGTATGTCTGTGATGGATCTGGGGATGGTTTGGTGGATCTGGTGACGGTCCTGACGCTCCCGGCGGTGTTTACGGCTCTGTCCCCACCGTCCCCTGCCCCGTGTCCTCACCTCATCCTCTCCTGCTCCCTCCTGAGCCGCTCCTTCTCTCGCTCCACCTGCTCGGCCTGGGCCTTGAGGGCCTTTTCCCGCTCCTCCTTCTCGCGCGCCGCCCGCTTGAACTGCTCGAAGGAGTCGCTCGAGGACTTGGCGGCCGCCGCCGGAGCCGCCGGGTGTTTCTGCACCAGCGACGCCCACGAGCCCATGTTCTTGATCTTCAGGTCCTGGGGGGACACGGGGGGTCAGTGAGGGGTCTGGGACACACCTGGACACACCCAGAGGTCTGGGGAGGAGACTTGGCCTGGTGGGATCTCAGGGGGTTCTAAAAATCCCATCATGGAGATCCTTGAGCTTGGTGAGATCTCAGGGGGTTCCCTCAGATCTAAACCTGGAGGTTCCTCAGCCTGGTGGGAACCCAAATCCCACCCTAGAGTTCCCTCAGCCTGGTGGGATCTCAGGGGGTTCTCTGAGATCCAGCCCTGGAGGTCCCTCAGTCTGGTGGGATCACCCAAATCCTTACCCTGGAGTTCCCTCGGCCTGATGGGATCTCAGGAAGTTCTCCGAGATCCAGCCCTAAGGTTTCCCAGGTCCCTCGGCCTGGTGGGATCTCAGGGGATTCTCCCAGATCCCATTTTGGAGTTCTCCAGATGCCTCAACCTGGTGGGATCTCCCAAATCCCATCCTGGAGGTCCTTCAGCCTGTTGGGATCTCAGGGGGTTCCCCCAAATCGCAGCCCTGGAGGTCTCCAGGTCCCTCAGAGGCTGGTGGGATCTCAGGGGGTTCCCTCAGATCTAATCCTGGAGTTTCCTCAGCCTGGTGAGATCTCCCAAATCCCATCATGGAGGTCCCTCAGCCTGGTGGGATCTCCCAGACCCAACCCTGGTGGTCCCTCAGCCTGGTGGGATCTCAGGAAGTTCTACCAGATCCCAACCATGGAGTTCTCCAGGTCCCTGAGCCTGGTGGGACCTCAGGGGGATCTCCCAAATCCCATCCTGGTGCTCCCTCAGCCTGGTGAGATCTCCCAAATCTCACCCCAAATTCCCCAGGTCCCTCAGCCTGGTGGGATCTCACAATGTTCCCCAGGATCCAATCCTGGAGTTCTCCAGGTTCCTCAGCCTGGTGGGATCTCCCAGATCCAACCCTGGAGGTCCCTCAGCCTGGTGGGATCTCAGGGGGTTCCCCCAGCCCCAATTGTGGATCCCCTCAGGGTCCCCCAAAATTTGAGGGATTTTTCCCCAAATTCGAGGATTTTTCCCCAGATTTTCAGGTATTTTTTCCTGAAATTTGAGAGATTTTTTTCCCAAAATTTGAGGAACTTTTTCCCCAAAACTTGAGGAATTTTTTCCCAAAAATTAAGAGATTTTTCCCCTAAATCTGAGGATTTTTCCCCAAACTTGAGGATTTTTTCCCCAAAATCTGAGGAATTTTCCCCAAAATTTGAGGGATTTTTTTTCCCAAGATTTGAGGAATTATCTCCAAAATTAGAGGATTTTTTTCCCCAAAATTTGAGAATTTTTTTCCAAAATTTGAGGGATTTTTCCTCAAAATTTCAGGGATTTTCCCCAAAATTCGAGAGTTTTTTCCCCCAAACTTGAGGGATTTTCCCCAAAATTTCAAGGAATTTTCCCCCAAAATTTCAGAAATTTTTCTCACAATTGTTAGGATTTTTTCCCAAAAATTAGGAGATTTTTCCCCAAAATTTGAAGATTTTTTCCCGAAATTTGAGGATTTTTTTTTTTTTCACAAAAATTGAGGGATTTTTCCTAAAATTCGAGGAACCTTTCCCCAAATTAAAGGAAATTTTCCCAAAATTTGAGAAACTTCCCCCAAAATTTCAGGGATTTTCCCCAAAATTTGACGATTTTTTCCAAAATTTGAAGGATTTTTTTCCCAAAAAAATTCGAGGGATTTTCCCCCAAAATTAAGAGTTTTTTCCCAAAATTTGACAATTTTTTCCCCAAAATTTCAGGGATTTTCCTCAAAATCTGAGGATTTTTTCCCAAATTTTGAAGGATTATTCCCCCAAAATTTCAGGGATTTTCCCAAAATTTGAGAATTTTTTTCCCAAATTTGAGGGATTTTTCCCCAAAATTTCAGGGATTTTCCCCAAAATTCGAGGGATTTTTCCTCCAAACTTGAGGGATTTTCCCCAAAATTTCAAGGAATTTTCCCCCAAAATTTCAGGTATTTTTTTTTCCCAAAACTGAAGGAATTTTCCCCAAAAATCTGATTTTTTTTTTTTTTACCTTTTTTGGGGCCACGGGTGTTTTGGGTTCGGGTTTTTGCCGCTCCTTGTCGGGGGCGGGCGGCGCCTGCTCCGGGGGGCGGATCACGGGCCGGGGCCCTGCTGCCTCCAGGGGCTTCAGATCCGGCCCTGGGACACAAAAAACATGGAATTAGGGGAATTCTGAGCCTAAAAAATGGAATTATGGGCAGTTCTGGTCCAAAAATTGGGCATTTCCAGCACAAAAATTGGGAATTTTGACCCCAAAATTGGGCTGGGCCGGGGCCCTGCTGCCTCCAGGGGTTTCAGATCCGGACCTGGGACACCAAAAATATGGAATTAGGGGAATTCCCAACCCAAAATATGGAATTATTGGGAGTTCTGGTCCTAAAAAATAGAATTATCGGGATTGATGGCCCCAGAATTGGGAATTTCAACCCCAAAATTGGGCTGGGTCGGGGCCCTGCTGCCTCCAGGGGCTTCAGATCCGGCCCTGGGACACCAAAAATATGGAATTAGGGGAATTCTGAGCCTAAAAATGGAATTATTGGGAGTTCTGGTCCTAAAATTTGGGATTTATGGCCCTAAATATAGAAATATGGGGATTTTGAACCCGAAATTGTGAATTCTGACCCCAAAATTGGGCTGGGTCAGGGCCCTGCTGCCTCCAGGGGCTTCAGATCCGGCCCTGGGACACCAAAAATATGGAATTAGGGAAATTCTGAGCCTAAAAATCCTGAATTAGGGGATTCATATCCCAAAAAATGGAATTATGGGGAGCTCCGGTCCCAAAAATTGGAATTATGGAGATTTTGAACCCAAAATTAGAAATTCCGATCCCAAAAATGGGAATTACGGGGAGTTCTGGTCCCAAAATCGGAAATTTTGATCCCAAAAATGGGAATTATGGAGATCTACGACCCCAAAATTGGGAATGCCAACCCCAAAAATCAGAATTTTGGGGATTTTCAGCCCTAAAATTGAGAATTCTGGGGATTATAGATCCCAAAATTGGGCTGGGTCGGGGCCCTGCTGCCTCCAGGGGCTTCAGATCCGGACCTGAAACCCCAAAAATCTGAAATTAGGGGAATTCTGAGCCTAAAAATGGAATTATGGGGACTTCTGGTCCAAAAATTGGGGATTCTGGGGATTTCTGGTCCCAAAATTAGGAATTTCCACCCTAAAATTGGTGCAGCTGCCTCCAGGGGCTTCAGATCCGGACCTGGGACACCAAAAATATGGAATTAGGGGAATTCTGAGCCTAAAAAATGGAATTCTGGGGAGTTCTGGTCCAAAAATTGGGAATTTCCAGGATTTATGGCCCCAAAATTGGGCTGGGTCGGGGCCCTGCTGCCTCCAGGGGCTTCAGATCTGGACCTGGAATCCCAAAACATCCAGAATTAGGAAAATTTCGATCCTAAAAAATGGAATTATGGGGAGTTCTGGTCCAAAACACAGAAATTCTGACCCCAAAAATGGGTATTATGGAGAATTTTGACCCCAAAATTGGGCTGGGTCGGGGCCCTGCTGCCTCCAGGGGCTTCAGATCCAGATCTGGGACACCAAAAAATATGAAATTAGGGAAATTCCCATCCCAAAATTGGGATTTATGGGGATTTTTGGTCCTAAAAAACTGAATTATGAGGAATTTTTTTTTTGTTTTGTTTTCTCTCTCCTCATTAAATCTTCCAGGATTTTTTAGGGTTTTTTTCCTTCCCCATTAAACCTTATGGGATTTTTTGAGTATTTTTTCCTTCCCCATTAAACTTTATGGGATTTTTCAGAGATTTTTTCCTTCCCTATTAAATCTTATGGGATTTTTTTAGAGGTTTTTTTCTTTCCCCATTAAACCTTATGGGAATTTTTGGGGGTTTTTTCCTTCCCCATTAAACTTTATGGGATTTTTTAGGGATTTTTTCCTTCCCCATTAAATCTTACTGAATTTTTCAGGTTTTTTTTCCCTCCCCATTAAATCTTACAGGATTTTTTACGTTTTTTTTCCTTCCCCATTAAACCTTATGGGAATTTTTGAGTATTTTTTCCTTCCCCATTAAACTTTATGGGATTTTTTGGTTATTTTTCCCTCCCCATTAAACCTTATGGGATTTTTCAGGTTTTTTTCCTTCCCCTTTAAACATTACAGAATTTCTTCGTTTTTTTTTCCTTTCCCATTAAATCTTACAGAATTTTTTAGTGTTTTTTCCCTTCCCATTAAACCTTACGGGATTTTTTAGGATTTTTTTCCTTCTCCATTAAACCTTATGGGATTTTTCAGGGATTTTTTCCTTCCCTATTAAACCTTATGGGATTTTTCAGGGTTTTCTCTCTCCCCATTAAACCTTACGGGATTTTTTTTGGGTTTTTTCCCTCCCTACGAAATTTTACGATTTTTTTTGGGATTTTCTCTCTTCCCATTAAACCTTATGGGATTTTTTGGGTTTTCTCTCTCCCCATTAAACCTTATGGGATTTTTTATGGGATTTTATTCCCTCCCCATGAAATTTTAATGGATTTTATTTGGGTTTTCTCTCTCCCCACAAAATTTTATGAGATTTTTTTTTTTTTTTTCTCTCTGCATGACATTTTAATGGGATTGGTTTGGGCTTTGCCTCTCCCCATTAAACCTTATGGGATTTTTTTTAGGGTTTTTTCCCTCCCTACGAAATTTTACAAGTTTTTTTGGGGTTTTCTCTCTTCCCATTAAACCTTATGGGATTTTTTTTTTTTTTTTTTTCCTCCCTGTTAAATCTTACAGGATTTTTGGTTTTTTTTTTCCTTCCCCATTAAACCTTATGGGATTTTTTGCGGTATTTTTTCCCCTAAACCCAAAATTTCAGGATTTTTTTCTTCTCTGTGGGTTTTTTTGGGTGTCCCTGTGCCCGGTGGGTTTTGGGGTACCCCGACTCACGCTGGGGGAGGTGTGGGGTGGCCTTGATGCCCTCGGGGTGTCCCTTGGGGGGCTCCTGGCGCAGGGGGGGGCTGAAGGTCTCGTTCCTGATGACGGGCGAGTGCAGCTTCTCCTCCTTGCCCGGCCCCAGCGGCTGCGACTGCACCACCGAGGCCGCCCGCAGCTCCTGCCAGGAAATGGGGTCAGGATCTGTCCCGAAATCCCAAAAATCCCCAAATCCCAAACCCTGATCCTGACCCCGAGGCTGCCCGCAGCTCCTGCCGGGAAACGGGGTCAGGATCCACCCTAAATCCCAAATTCCATATCCCAAATCCCAAACCCTGATCCTGACCCCGAGGCCGCCCGCAGCTCCTGGGGGGAAATGGGGTCAGGATCTGTGTCTAATTCATAAATTCCAACCCCAAATCCTGACCCCGAGGCTGCCCGCAGCTCCTGCCAGGAAACGGGGTCAGGATCCACCCCAAATCCTAAATCTTGAGCCAAATCCTAATCCTGATCCTGACCCCGAGGCTGCCCGCAGCTCCTGGGGGGAAACAGGGTCAGGATCTGTCCCTAAATCCTGAATTCCAACCCCAAATCCTGATCTCAAACCCGTATCCTCATCCTGAGGCCGCCCGCAGCTCCTGGGGGGAATTTGGGGTCAGGATCCACACAAAATCATAAATTCCAACCCCAAATCTCAATCCCAAATCCTGATCCTCATCCCAAGGCTGCCCGCAGCTCCTGGGGGGGAAACGGGGTCAGGATCCACCCTAAATCCTGAATTCCTAAATCCCAAAATCCCAAATCCTGACCCCGACGCTGCCCGCAGCTCCTGGGGGAGAAACGAGGTCAGGAATGGCCCTAAATCCCAAAAATCCCCAAATCCCAAACCCTGATCCTGACCCCGAGGCCGCCCGCAGCTCCTGGGGGGAAATGGGGTCAGGATCTGTCCCTAAATCCCAAAAATCCCCAAATCCCAAACCCTGATCCTGACCCCGAGGCTGCCCGCAGCTCCTGCCGGGAAATGGGGTCAGGATCTGTCCTTAAATCCCAATCCCAAACCCTGATCCTGACCCCGAGGCCGCCCGCAGCTCCTGCCGGGAAATGGGGTCAGGATCTGTCCCTAAATCCTGAATTCCAACCCCAAATCCTGACCCCGAGGCCGCCCGCAGCTCCTGGGGGAAAACGGGGTCAGGATCTGTCCCTAAATCCCAAAAATCCCCAAATCCCAAATCCTGATCCTGACCCCGAGGCTGCCCGCAGCTCCTGCCGGGAAACGGGGTCAGGATCTGTCCCTAAATCCTGAATTCCAACCCCAAATCCTGATCTCAAACCCGTATCCTCATCCCGAGGCCGCCCGCAGCTCCTGGGGGGAACTTGGGGTCAGGATCCACCCTAAATCATAAATTCCAACCCCAAATCTCAATCCCAAATCCTGATCCTCATCCCAAGGCTGCCCGCAGCTCCTGGGGGGGAAACGGGGTCAGGATCCACCCTAAATCCTGAATTCCTAAATCCCAAAATCCCAAATTCTGACCCCGACGCTGCCCGCAGCTCCTGGGGGAGAAACGAGGTCAGGAATGCCCCTAAATCCCAAAAATCCCCAAATCCCAAACCCTGATCCTGACCCCAAGGCTGCTCGCAGCTCCTGGGGGGAAATGGGATCAGGATTTGTCCCTAAATCCCAAATCCCAAACTCTAATCCTGATCCTGACCCTGACCCAGCTCACAATTCCTGCAGAAATTCGGGATCAGGATCCACCCCAAAATCCCAATCCCAAACCCCGAGCCTGACCCCAGTCCTGACCCTAAATCCCTAATCCCAAACCAGGTCCCAGCTCACAATTCCTGCCATGGAAATTTTGGATCAGGATCTGCCAAAAAATTTCAAATCCTTTATTATCATCTGATCCCAAAATCCTGTTTTTTTTTTCACTGATCCCAAAATCCTCTTTCTTCACCTGATCATGAAACTCCCCAAATCCTGTTTTTACCGAAATCCCATTTTTTCACCTGATCCTGGAATCTCCAGATCCTATTTTTTCATGGATTCCAAACTCTCCAAATCCTGGTTTTTTTTTTCACCTGACCCCAAAATCCCATTTTTCTTTCCACCTGCCCTCAAAACCCCTTTTTCTTTTCACCTGATCCGAAATTCTGGTTTTTTTTTTCATCGGATCCTCAAAATCCCTTTTTTTTTTTCACTTAACCCCAAACTCTCTTTTTTTTTTCACCTGCCCCAAACTCCCATTTTTTTTCCCAGCTGTCCCAAACTCGTGTTTTTTCACCTGTTTTTTTGGCTGGATGTTTTGCTGAGGGGGCGACTGAGGCACGAGGCCCTGGAACGGCGGCATCTGTGGGGAAGGCATCATGAGGGGGGACGGGGCTTCCCGCAGGTGACCTGCAACGGGGTGGGGGCGACAAGTCACTCGGGGCTGTCACCATCGTCACCATCATCATTGTCAATGTCATCATCATCATCATCGTCATCATCATAATCATCGTCATCAATGTCATTGTCATTATCATTGATCATTATCATCATTGCCGTCATTGTCATCATCATTATTGTTATTGTCACCATCGTCATCGTCATCGTCATCGTGATCATTGTCATCATCATTGTGATCATAGTCATCGTCATTGTCGTCGTTACTGTCATTGTCATCATCATCATTGTCAACACTGTCGTCATGGTCATCGTCATCGTTGTCATTGTCATCTTCGTCATTGTCATCATCATTGTTATGGTCATTGTCATCATCATCATCGTCATCGTCAACATCATCATCGTCATCAACATTATCATCACTGTCATCACTATCACAGTCATTGTCATCGTCATTGTCATCACCATCATCATCATTATTGTCATCATTGTCACTGTCATCATCGTCATCATCGTCACTGTCATTGTCATCATTGTCATCATCACTGTCATCATCATCATCAACATCATCATCAACACTGTCTTCGTCATCATCGTCATCACTGTCATCATCATCACTGTCATCGTCACTGTCATGATCATCATCATCACTATCATTGTCATTATTGTCATTATTGTCATTGTCATCATTATCATCATTGTCATTCTTATTGTCATCGTCGTCATCATTGTCCTCATTCATTGTCCTCATTGTTGTCACTGTCATCATCATTGTCATCATTATCGTCATCATCGTCATTGTCATCATTATCATTGTTGTCATTGTCATCATTGTCATCAATGTCATCATCATTATTGTCATCATTATCATTGTCGTCATTGTCATCATAATCAGTCGTCATCGTAGTCATCATTATCATCATCATCATCGCCATCATTATCGTCATTAACACTGTCATCATTGTCAACGTCGTCATTGTCATCATCGCCGTCATTGTCATCATCATCGTCATTGCCATCATCATCATTGTCATCATCGTCATCACTATCATCATTGTCATCATTGTCATCGTCATCACTGTCATCAACATCGTCATTGACATCATTGTCATCATCCCTGTCGTCACTGTCATTGTTATTGTCATCATCGTCATCACTCTCATCGTTGTCACTGTCATCATTGTCATTGTTATCATTGTCAGTCATCGTCATCATTGTCATCATCATCATCATCGTCATTATCATCGTCATCATCACTGTCATCATCATCACCACCAGCATCATCATCGTTGTCATCATCATTGTTATTGTTATTGTCATCATCATCGTCATCACTGTCATTGTCATCATCGTCACCGTCATTGACATCATTGTCATGGTCATCATCATTGTCATCATCATCATCATCATCGTCATCGCCATTATCATCATCATTGTTGTTACTGTCACCATCATTGTCATTATCATTGTTGTCACCATCATCATCATTATCATCATCATCATCGTCAATACTATCATTGTCACCATCGTCATCATCGTTATTGTCACTGTGACATTGCCAACGCCGCTGCCATGGACCCCGACACGGCCCCAAAAACATCCCGGGATGGCCCCAAAAACCCCCAAAATGGCCCCAAAATAATCCTGAGATGGGTCCCAAAAAACCACCTGGAGAGCCTCAAAATTGGAGAACCTTGAGAGCCTCAATTTCTCGAGACCCCAAAATCCTAGAGAACCTCAATAGCCCAAGACCCTCAGCACCTGCAGATCCTTCAAAACCCTCAAATTCCCATCGAAGCCAGATGAGCCGAGCCCTCGTTGGGTGAATCCCTTCCACCCTTCTTCATCATCATCATCCATCCATCCACCACCACCCCTCCCTCTCCTCACCGGTGCCGTAGGGGTCCGGTTTGTGGTGCCGCGGCGACGGGTGGTGCTGGATGACCTGCTGCGGTTTCGCCGCCGTCGGCTGCGGCTGCTGGGGCGGCGCCGTCGCCTGCGGCTGCTGCGGCTGCTGCGGTTGCTGCTGCTGCTGCTGCTGCGGCTGCGGCGGCGCCGGCGGCTGCGCCAGGTGCGAGGGGAAGGGCAGGGGCTGCAGGTGCAGCGGGCGCGGCGGCGGCGGCTGCAGCGGCTGCACTGCGGGGTGCGCCGGCGGCGGCGGCAGCGCCGGGGGAGGCGGCACCGGCGGCTGCGGCGGCGGCGCCGGCTGCGACTGGACCTTCACTGAAGGGAGAAGCGGAGTCTGCGGCTGCACTTTCTGCAGCTGCTGCAGGTACAGCTGCATCTGGCTGGTGCTCAGGGGGAGGTTGTGGTGCGGCGGCGGCACCGGCGGCGGCACCGGCGGCGGCACCGGCGGCTCCTCGTCCTCCAGCAGCACCTGCGGCGGCTGCGGCAGCGGCGGCTGAGGGAGCAGCGGCTGCGGCGGCGGCTGCGGCGGCGGCAGCGCCGGGGACACGGCCGGGGGCCGCGGCGGCTTCGGGGGCAGCGCCGCCGCCCGGTTGCTGGGCCTCGAGGGCTGCTGAGGCAGAGCGTTGTGCAAAGCTGCGGAGGAAGGAGGACACGGGGGGGCGTCAGGAGATGGGCCAGGGATGGTTTGTCAGACCCCAGGCCCACCCGGCACTGTCCTGAGCTTCTGGTGAGAGCAGGAGAACTTCCCTGGATCACTCATCACTCTCCAATCCCACCCAATCTCATCATGTCCCACCCAGTATCATCATGTCCCATCACGTCCTTCTGGGGTGTCCCAGGAAGAAGCTGGTGAGATCAGAGGAGCTTCCATGGGATGGTCCATCAAGCCCCAGTCCCACCCATCACTGTCCTCCTTTTCTGGGATGTCCCAGGAAGGAGCTGGTGGTGAGTTTAGAACTTCCATGGGATGGTCCATCAGCTCCCAATCCCACCCCGTCATCCTCCAGAAGGAACCAACCCCACCCACCACCATCCTCATCCTCTTGGGCCACCCCAACAAGACCATGGTGGACACCAAGCCCCAAGAACCTCCCTTTTCCCCCTCCATCATCATCCTCTTCCGCTTGGGACAACCCAACAAGACCACGATGGACACCAAGACCCAAGAACCTCCATTTTCCCCCACCCACCACCATCCTCTTCCTCTGGGACTTTAGGACGTTCCAAAAAACCATGATGGACAACAAGACCCAAAAACTTCCGTTTTCCAGCTCCTCCAGAAGACCCAAACCTCACCCACCACCATCCTCATCCTCTGGGACTTTGCTCCACCCCAACAATCCCAGGGTGGACACCAAGACCTCAGAACCTCCTTTTTCCCCACCCACCACTCTCCTCACTCTCTGTGATTTTAGGCCATCTCAACAAAACCATGATGGACACCAAGACCCAAGGCCCTCCTTTTTCCCCCACCCACCACCCTCCCCACCCTCTGTGACTCCGCCCCACCCCAACAATCCCACGGCGCCCACCAAATCCCCAAATCCCCCCTCACCTGGAGGAGACACCACGTGCTGGTTGAGGTGGGGCGGGGTGCTGTGCTCGGGCGCCGGGGGCAGGTGGGGCGGGGGCAGCTCGGGCTGGGGCAGGTGCAGGATGGGTTGGCCGAAATGGGCCATGGTGTCGAACATGGTCCCCGGCAGGGGGTGCTCCAGCACCGGCACCTGGGCGGGGACGAAGGGCGGCGGCGGCGGCGGCGACGCCTTGAGGGGCGCGGCGGGCGGCGGGACGGGCGGCGGCACCGGCGGCTGCAGCGCCGGAGGGACGGGCTGGGCCGGCGCCGGAGGGGGCTGCGGCGGCGCCGGCGCCGCTTGGTGGTGGTGGTGGTGGTGCTGTGGGGAGGAGGAGGAGGAGTTAGAAGGGGTTGGAGAGGTGGAAAATGGGGGTTTGGGTGGGGAAATGAGGTGTTGGGTCGTCAGAACGTTATTGAGATGGTGTTTTGGTCACCAAAATGGTGTTTTGGTCGTCAAAATGGGGGTTTGGGTATCTAAATGAGGTCTTGGGTTATCGTCAAAATGGGGTTTTGGCATCAAAATGAGGTGTTTGGTTGTCAAAATGTGGGTTTGGTCATTGAGATGGTGGTTTGGTCGTCAAAATGGGGGTTTGGACATCAAAATGAGGTCTTGAGTTGTTAAAATGTGCTTTTAGACACCTAAACAACCTCTTGGATCATCAAAATGTGGGTTTGGTCACCAAAACAAACTTTTTGTTGTCAAAACGTGGTTTTGGACACCAAAATGGTCTTATAGTCATCAAAACACGGTTTTGGTCACCAAAATCACCTCTTGGGTCACCAAAATGTTCTTTTGGTCATCAAAATGTGGTTTTGGTCATCAAAATGGTCTTTTGGTCATCAAAATGTGTTTTTGGTCACCAAAACCACCTCTTGGGTCATCAAAACGTTGTTGTGATCGTCAAAATATATTTTCAGACATCAAAGTGAACTCCTGGGTCATCAAAGTGCTTTTTTTGGTCAATTCAATCCCAACCCAATTAATGAATCTGATCCCAATCCATGGATCCCATCCCAATTCAATTAATGGATCCAATCCCGACCCAATTAACGGATCCAATCCCGACCCAATTAATGGATCCCATCCAATCCCAATTAATGAATCAAATCCCAATTAATGGATCCAATCCCAACCCAATTAATGATTCCAATCCTAATTAATGGATCCAATCCCAATCCCATTCCTACCTTTTTCTGCTCCCGCCCCGAGTGCCCTTTTTTCTTCAATTTTGGCGCCATTTCTGCCAAAAATAAACAGGAAAAGAAAAAAAATTAATTTGGAAACGACTTGGGATGGCACCGATGGCGAACGGGGCTGGAATTCCCCAGGGATGGGGCTGGAATTCCCCAGGGATTTCTGGGATTGGGAATTCGGGATATTTTGCCGCCAAAAAAAAAAAAAAAAAAAAAAAGGGAAAAATTGTTGGAAAAAAATCCAACAGCCAAGAAAATCCATGGATTTAACAGGATCAGGTATCCCGGGAATGTCGCTGCTCCAGAGGCAGAACCTTGGCAAAATTCATTGGATCCCAGCTGGAATTGCATTCCCAGGAGATTCCAAGGATTTCAACCCAAAAATGATCCCAAAGTCCATCACCGGTGTTGGATCCCAGTCGGAATCATGTTCCCAAAAGGAGATTCCAAGGATTTCAACTCAAGGATGATCCCAAAGTCCATCACTGGTGTTGGATCCCATCCAGAATTGCGTTCCCTAAAGGAGATTCCAAGGATTTCATTCCAAGGATGATCCCAAATTCACAGCCAGTCTTGGACTCCAGGCGGAATCACATTCCCAAAAGGAGATTCCAAGGATTTCAACCCAAGGATGATCCCAAAGTCCATCAACAGTGTCAGATCCCAGCTGGAATCGCGTTTCCCAAAGAAGATTCCAAGGATTTCAACCCAAGGATGATCCCAAATTCCATCACCTGTGTCGGATCCCAGTCAGAATTGCATTCCCAGAAGAAGATTCCAAAGATTTCATTCCAAGGATGATCCCAAATTCACAGCCAGTCTTGGACTCCAGGCGGAATCACATTCCCAAAAGGAGATTCCAAGGATTTCAATCCAAGGATGATCCCAAATTTCATCACCGGTGTTGGATCCCAACTGGAATTATGCTCCCCAAAGAAGATTCCAAGGATTTCAACCCAAGGACGATCCCAAATTCCATCACCGGTGTCAGATCCCAGCCGGATTCATGTTCCCAGAAGGACCAGCCTGGATTTTGGAGATCCCAAGGATGATTCCAGCCTTCGTTCCCAGCTGTTGGGTCCCAGGTGGAATCGTGAGATCCAAAAGAAGATTCCAGGGATCCCAACCCAAGGATGATCCCGGCCTTCATCACCGATCATTGGGTCTCAGCTGAAATCACAAAATTCCATGGAAGTCCTGGAGATTTTGGAGATCCTGGAAATCCCAACCCAAGGATGATCCCAACTTTCATCACTGATTGTTTGGTCCTGGCTGGAATCACGGAATTCCACGAAAATCCTGGAAATCCCCATCCAAGGATGATCCCAACCTTCATCACCGAATGTCGGGTCCCGGTTGGAACCTCAAAATTCCATGGAAATCCTGGAGATCCTGGAAATCCCAACCCAAGGATGATCCCAACCTTCATCGCCGATTGCTGGGTCCCGGATGGAATCAGAAAATTCCATGGAAGTCCTGGAAATCCCAACCCAAGGATGATCTCAACCTTCACCACCAATCATTGAGTCTCGGTTGGAATCGTGCAACTCCACAGAGATCACCTGGAAATCCCAACCCAAGGATGATCCCAACTTTCATCTCTGACTGCTGGGTCCTGGTCGGAATCAGAAAATTCCATGGAAGTCCTGGAGATCCTGGAAATCCCAACCCAACGATGATCCCAACCTTCATCGCTGATTGCTGGGTCTTGGTTAGAATCACAAAATTCCACGGAGATCACCTGGAAATCCTGGAGATCCCAACCCAAGGACGATCCCAACCTTCATCGCTGATCGTTGGGTCTTGGTCGGAATCACAAAATTCCACGGAGATCACCTGGAAATCCCCAACCAAGGATGATCCCAACCTTCATCACCAATTGTTGGGTTTCAGTCAGAGTCCTGAAATTCCATGGAGACCCCCTGGAAATTACGGAGATCCTGGAGAACCCAACTCAAGGATGATCCCAACCTTCATCACCCATCGCTGGGTCCCGGTTGGAATCACAAAATTCCATGGAAATCCTGGAGATCCTGGAAATCTCAATCCAAGGACAATCCCAACCTTCATCACTCATCGTTGGGTCTCGGATGGAATTGTACAACTCCACAGAGATCACGTGGAGATCCTGGAAATCCCAACCCAACGATGATCCCAACTTTCATCGCTGACCGTTGGGTCTTGGTCGGAATCGTGAAATTCCACGGAGATCACCTGGAAATCCCAACCCAAGGATGATCTCAACCTTCACCACCAATCACAGGTCTCAGTTGGAATCCTGAAATTCCATGGAGATTCCCTGGAGATCCTGGAGATCCTGGAAATCCCAACCCAAGGACGATCCCAACCTTCATCGCCGATCATTGGGTTGGAATCGCATTCCCAGAAGGATCATCCTGGATTCTGGAGATCCCAAAGACGATCCCAACCTTCACCGCCAACTGTCGGATCCCAGCTGGAATTTTCAGCTCCAGAAGGATCAACCTGAACTCTGGAGATCCCAACCCAAGGATGATCCCAAATTCCATCACCGATCCATCGTTGGCTCCCAGTTGGAATTTTCATCTCCAGGAGATTCCAAGGATTTCAACCCAAAAATTCCCTCCCAGTTGTGGGATCCCGGTGGGAATCCCGTTCCCAGGAGGATCATCCCGGATTTTGGAGATCCCAACCCAACCCATGGACGACCCTTCAATCCCAAATCCGTGGGGAGAAAATCCGGGATTGATGGAAAAGTCACTTCTGGGCGTTTTTGGGGTGAAAAAGCCAAATCTGGGTGTGGATTTATGGGATTTTTCCCAAATTTTCCCTCAATTCCTGATTTTATTCCCACCCAATCAGCGAAATGCTGATGGACAAATCCAAATTTCCACATTCTGGGATGAAATTCCATGAAAAAAATCAGATTTTTAGAGTATTTTCATCGTTTTTGTTATATTAAAATATCAAATAAATCCAATTTTCCAGGTTTTTTGGGAAAAAAAGGAATTGGTGCTTCCAAGGCTGAGAAATCTTGGAAAAAGGAGCACAAAAATCGACAGATTTTGGGAAAATATTTGGGGCAGATCAAAGTTTTCTGGAGAAAAAAAATCTGGATTTGGTGGTTTGGGGTGGAATTCATCCCAAAAAAAGCCTTTTCCAGGTTTTTCTGCCTCCAACCTCCACTTTTTGGGGAAAAAATCAAAATTCTGGATTTGGGATGAGTCAAATCTTGTTTATTTTGGTGGATTTGATGGAAAATCAGGCAAAAAAAAAATCAAAAAAATCTCAATAAAATTAGAATTTAAAGGATAAATCCAAGGAAAAATTCAGCACCAAATCCCTGGATTTTTCCCATTCCTAAATCAAATCTAAAAATTCCAACAAAATCTTTCAACCCTCTCCCAAAAAAATTTATGGAAAACGCCTTAAATTTTTTCTAAAAAGATTCATTAAAATGTTCAAAAATTCCTAATTTGAGTTTTATCCTGGAAAATTGTTGGGAATTCACCAGATCTGGCTCAATCTTGGGTTTTTTTTGAATAATTTAATTTTATTTGGTATTTTTGCTCTTCTTTTTTTCCTTTTTTTTTTGGGGGGGGGGCACATTTTTGGCAATTTTGGGGAATTTTTTTTTGGTTTTTTAAGGGAATTTTTTTTTATATTTTACTCCTTCTCCACACCCGACGCGCTCTGGAATTAAATCCCAAATATTTCATGGGATTTTCAACCTCAGATTTTGGGATGGGGATAAATCCCAATCCCACGGCGAGGGTGGCAAGAGGGAAAGGTGGGAATTAGGAAAATTTGGGGAAAAAACCAGGAAAAATCAGGATTTTATCCCGAGGGAGGCGCAGGGAGCGACAGCGGGGACTTGGAATTCCAAATTCCCTCAAAATCCTTTTTTTTTTCCAGATCCCAAATCCACAAAAAAAAGAGATTTATCCCTAAAATCCCATTTTTCCCATTTTTTAAATCCCTAAAATCCCATTATTCCCTGCATTTTTTTAACCTTAAAATCCCATTTTCCCCATTTTTTACTCCATAAAATCCCGTTCTTTCGTTTTTTCTTCATAAAATTTAATTTTTCCCCTAAAATCCCATTTCCTACGTATTTTATTCTCCATAAAATCCCATTTTTATCCATAAAATCCCTTTCCCTCCATTTATTTTTCTCCATAAAATTCAAATTTTCCCTAAAATCCCATCCTCTCCATAAAATCCCATTTTCTCCATCTTTCTTTCTCCATAAAATCACATTTTTTCCATAAAATCCCTTTCCCTCCATTTGTTTTTCTTTATAAAATCCATTCTCTCCATGAAATCCCATTTTTTTTCTGTACAAAATCTTATTTTTTCCATAAAATCCCCATTCCCTCAATTTTTTCTCCATAAAATCCCATCTGCTCCATCTTTTTTTTTTCCCCTAATATCCAATTTTTTCCCATAAAATCCCTTTTCCTCCATTTTTTCTACACAAAATCCCAACTGCTCCACCTTTTTTCATCATAAAATCCCATTTTCTCCATCAAATCCCATTCCCTCTATTTTTTCTCCATAAAATCCCATTTGCTCCATCTTTTTTTCCATAATATCCAATTTTTTTCCATTAAATCCCATTCCCTCCATATTTTCATCCATAAAATCCCATTTTTTCTCCCTCGAATCCCACTCTCTCCACCTTTTCATCCATAAAATCCCATTTTTTCCATCAAACTCCATTCCCTCCATCCGCATCCATAAAATCCCACCTGCCCCACATTTTTTCCCCTACAAAAATCCAATTTTTTCCATTAATTCCCATTCCCTCCATCTCCAACGCAATGTTCCCGACGGCTCAAAAGAGACTCAAATCTCATTTTTCTCCCCCCAAAAAAACCCCACCAGACCAAACCCCTCCCACGGCACTCGCACCAAGATTTAAAAAAAAAAACAAACCAAAAAATAAAAATAAAAATAATAAAAAACCAGGGCAGGGGGTGAGGAAACCCCAAAGAAGAATGGACGGCAGAGACAGGAATGAAATCGAGTTTATTTGTCCGGAGAAGGTCGGGAAAGGTGGGAAGGTCTAACCTGAGTCCGACTCGTCGCTGTCGGAGGAGCTCGACTCGCTGCTGGATTCCGACTCCGACGAGGAGAAACCCTTGAGCTTGGAGGAGCCGGCCAGGACGTCCAGTTTCTCTGTGGGGACAACGGGAGGGGTCACCAAGGGGAGCGACGGCCTCGGCACGACTGGTGTGGTCTGAACTCAACTGGGCAGTCACAACTGGGGCATCCCAAACTCAACCAGTTGGTTCTAAACTCAACTGGGTCATGCCAAACTCAACTGGGGCATCCCAAACTCAACGGGTTTGGTCTACACTCAACTGGGTCATGCCAAACTCAACTGGGACATCCCAAACTCAACGGGCTTGGTCTAAACTCAACTGGGGCATCCCAAACTCAACTGGGGCATCCCAAACTCAACTGGGTCACCCCAAACTCAACCAGTTGGTTCTAAACTCAACTGGGTCATCCCAAACTCAACTGGAGCATCCCAAACTCAACTGGAGCATCCCAAACTCAACTGGGGCATCCCAAACTCAACTGGTTTGGTCAAAACCCAACTGAGGTGTCCCAACTGGGTCATGCTGAACTCAACTGGTTTGGTCTAAACTCAACTGGGACATCGTAACCGAGTCATGCCAAACTCAACTGGGTCATCCCAAACTCAACTGGTTTGGTCAAAACCCAACTGGCACATCCCAACTGGGGCATCCCAAACTCAACTGGTTCATCCCAAATCTAGGTGGTTTATCCTCAACCCAACTGGTTTGGTCTAAACTCAACCAGGTCGTCCCAACTGGGTCATTCACGCCAAACTCAACTGATTCATCCCAAACTCAACTGGGGCATCCTAAACTCAATTGGTTGGTTCTAAACTCAACTAGTTCATCCTAAACCTACATGATTTCGTCTAAAATCAACTGGGTTGTCCCAACTGGGTCATCTCAAACTCAACTGGTTGGTCCTAAACTCAACTGGATGACCTCAAAGTCAACTGGTTGGTTCTAAACTCAAGTGGTTGATCCTAAACTCAACTGGTCGGTCCCAAACCCAACTGGTTCATCCCAAACCCAACTGCTTCATCCCAACTGGTTTGTCACAAACTCCCCCTCAAAAATTTCAACTTGAAACTTCCACTTAAAACCTTTAATTACTACAAAAAAAATGGGAACCGCAGTGGCCGCCATTTTGAATCCCACCCGCCGCCATCTTGGTACGACGAAAACACCTCAAAAACCTCCCCAAAAATCCCAACCCCGGGGGGATAAAACCACCAAAAAAATCCCCTAAAAACTCCCAAATTTTGGGGTTTGGAAGTACCTGGGGGTTTCCTCTTCTTGCGCAGGCAGGAGGTGACGTAACGCTCGAGCTCGCGCAGCGTCGACGGCTTCAGCGTCTCGAAGTCGATCTCGATCTCGTCGGGGTTGGAGTTTTTCAGCGAAGGCTCCCGGGATTGGATGATGTGCACGACCCTGCCCAGCTTCTCCCCGGGCAGTTTGTTGATGTCCAGGCTCAGCTGCCGTTTCTCCTCGTAGGACATGGGTTTGCACTTCTCCTCCTCCTCCGACTCGTAGGTGGGCGCGGCTTTGCTGGGCTTCACCGGCGCCGCCTCCTTCTTGCTGCTCGTGGGACCAAAAAAATGGTGAGTTAGTCCTAAATATAACCTCAAGTGGCCTAAACCCAACCTAAACCAGCCCTGACCCACAGGACTGGAGGACTTTGCCACCACCGGCTTCTTCTCGCTGCTCACACAACCAAAGAATGGTGGGTTAGTCCTAAACCCAACCTAAACTTGGTCTAAACCCAACCTAAACCCAACCAAAACCGGCCTAAACCCAACCTAGACCCGGCCTAAACCCAACCTAAACCAGTCCTGACCCACAGCACCTTGAGGACTTCACCACCACCGGCTCCTTCTCATTGTTCACACAATCAAAGAATGATGGGTTAGGCCTAAACCCAACTGAGACCCAACTGAAACCTGGCCTAAACCCAACCTAAACCCAACCAGGACCGGCCTAAACCCAACTGAGACCCAACTGAAACCTGGCCTAAACCAGCCCTGACCCACAGGACCTTGAGGACTTTGCCACCACCGGCTCCTTCTTGCTGCTCATATGACCAAAGAATGTCTAAACCCAACCAAGACCGACCTAAACCCAACTGAGACCCAACTGAAACCTGGCCTAAACCCAACCTAGACCCGGCCTAAACCCAACCTAAACCAGCCCTGACCCACAGGACTGGAGGATTTTGCCACCACCGGCTCCTTCTTGCTGCTCACACGACCAAGGGATGGTGGGTTAGTCCTAAACCCAACCCAGACCTGGTCTAAACCCAACCTAAACCCAACCAAGACCGGCCTAAACCCACCTGAGACCCAACTGAAACCTGGCCTAAACCCAACCTAAACCCAACCAGGACCGGCCTAAACCCACCTGAGACCCAACTGAAACCTGGCCTAAACCCAACCTAAACCCAACCAGGACCGGCCTAAACCCAACTGAGACCCAACTGAAACCGGGCTGAAATTCAACTGAGACCCAACTTAAACCCAACCTAAACCAGCCCTGACCCACAGCACCTGCAGAACTTCACTGCTGACTCCTGCCTGCTGTTCAGACAACCAAAAAATGGAATTTTAGACCTAAACTCAACCTAAACCAGCCCTGACCCAGGGGAGCTGCAAAGCTTCACCGTTGTTTTCCTCTTTGCCGCTCACAGGTCTTGGGTTATGGAACCAAAAATCCAAATCAAGACATCACAGGACCAAAAAAAGGCATTTCTGACCTAAATCTGATCTAAACCCATCCTAAACCCGGCCCTAAAGCCACAGGAGCTGGAAGAGGTTTAGTTTTTATCCTAAAAATGAGGGGTTTTGTTGGTTGTGGGAGTTGAGGTGGAAAACTGAGCTTAAAGTGTGTGGTGAGCTCAAGGTGAGGTGAAGAGCTCCACCTGCTCCTGGACACCCAAAACTGAGCTAAATTTACTCCTGAACACCCAAAACTGAGTTCAAGATGGTTTTGGACACCTAAAACTGAGCTCAAGTTATTCAAGAACCCAAAACTGATCTTAATTTACTCCTGACCACCCAAAACTGAGTTTAATTTGTTCCTAGAGACCCAAAACTGAGCTCAAATTATTCGAAAACCCCAAACTGATCTTAATTTGTTCCTGACCACCCAAAACTGAGCTTAATTTGTTCCTAGAGACCCAAAACTGAGCTCAAATTATTCGAAAACCCCAAACTGAGCTTAATTTACTCCTGAACACCCCAAACTGATCTTAATTTACTCTTGACCATCCAAAACTGAGCTTAATTTACTTCTTGTCACCCAAAGCTGAACTCAAATTATTCAAAAACCCAAAACTGAGCTTAATTTACTCTTGACCATCCAAAACTGAGCTTAATTTACTCCTTGTCACCCAAAACTGAGCTTAATTTACTCCTGAACACCCAAAAGTGAACTTAATTTATTCCTGGACACCCAAAACTGAGCTCAAGTTATTCAGAAACCCAAAACTGAGTTTAATTTGCTCCTGACCACCCAAAACTGAGCTTAATTTGTTCCTAGACACCCAAAACTGAGATTAATTTGGTTCTAGACACCCAAAACCAAGCTCAAATTATGCAGAAACTCAAAACTGAGCTTAGTTTTCTCCTGGGAATCCTGGACACCCAAAACTGAGATTATTTTGCTCCTGGGCCCCCCAAACTGATCTTAATTTACTCCTTGTCACCCAAACCTGATCTTAATTTCCTCCTGACCCCCCAAAGCCGAGCTCCCCCTGCCCAGCCGGGTGTCCCCACCAGCCCCAAAGCCTGAGCTGACCCCACCAGGAGGCCCCTCGTTAACGACCCCGCGGTAATTACGTTAATTAGCGAAGGGCACTGTGGGAAGGGCCCACCTGGAGGCGCTGCTGTTACTGTTGCTCTTCTTGGCCTTCTTGGGCGGCGGCTCCTTGGCTTTGCTCTTCTTGGCGTCCTCCAGCTCCTCCTTCTTTTTGTGCTTCTCCTTCTTCTTCTCCTTCTTGTCCTTCTCCTTCTTCTTTGGTTTGTTCTGCTGGGGCTGGGACAGCGCCGCCAGCTGCTCGTGCACGGCCTTCAGCTGTGGGGAGGAGTGGGGTTGGCCTTGGGGATGGGGAGGTTCTGCAGGGCGGGCACGTCCCGCCTTGGAGGGACCTCAACGACCTTCTCGGCCAGCCCAGGGTCCGGTCCCTCCATGGACACCTCCAGGGTCATCAAACCCAACCCATGGTTGACCCCACCTCATCACTCTGAGTGTCACCTCCAGTCCCTCGATGGACACCTCCAGGGTCACCAAATCTGACCTCTGACTGACCCCACCTGGTCACTGTCACCTCCCCATGGACACCTCCAGGGTGGGCACGTCCCACCTTGGACACCTCCAGGGTCATCAAATGTGACCTCTGACTGACCCCACCTGGTCACTGTCACCTCCCCACGGACACCTCTCCAAGGTCATCAAACCCAACCCATGGCTGACCCCACCTTGTCACCCTGAGTGTCACCTCCAGTTCTTCCATGGAGATCTCCAGGGTGGGCACGTCCCACCTTGGAGTGACCTCAACAACCTTCTTGGCCAGCCCAGGGTCCGGTCCCTCCATGGACACCTCCATGATTATCAAACCCAACCCATGGTCACCTTGAGTGTCACCTCCTGTCTTTCCATGGAGATCTCCAGGGTGGGCAGGTCCCACCTTGGACTGAGCACAACCTTCTCAGCCAGTCCAGGGTCCAGTCCCTCCATGGACACCTCCAGGGTGGACAGGTCCCACCTTGGAGTGACCTCAACCTTTTCAGCCAGTCCAGGGTCCAGTCCTTCCATGGACACCTCCGGGGTCACCAAATCTGACCTCTGACTGACCCCACCTCATCACTGAGTGTCACCTCCCCATGGACACCTCCAGGGTGGGCAGGTCCCACCTTGGAGTGACCTCAACAACCTTCTCGGCCAGCCCAGGGTCCGGTCCCTCCATGGACACCTCCAGGGTCATCAATTCCAACCTCAGATTAACCAACCTCTACCAGATCACCAACTCTCCCCTCCAGTCCTTCCATGGAGATCTCCAGGGTGGGCAGGTCCCACCTCAGACTGACCTCAACAACATTTTCAGCCAATTCAATGTCCAGTCCTTCCATGGACACCTCCAAGGTCATCAAACCCAACCCATGGTCACCTTGACTGTCACCTCCAGTCCCTCCACGGACACCTCCAGGGTGGGCAGATCCCACCTTGGACTGGGCACAACCTTCTCAGCAGTGTCCAGTCCTTCCATGGACACCTCCAAGGTCATCAAATCTGACCTCTGACTGACCCCACCTCATCACCCTGAGTGTCACCTCCAGTGGTTCCATGGACACCTCCGGGGTCATCGATTCCAATCCTCAGATTGACCAACCCCTACCTGGTCACCCACATTGATGTCCAGTGGTTCCATGGACACCTCCAGGGTCATCAAACCCAACCCATGGCTGACCCCACCTGGTCACTGAGTTTTAGGTCAACAAACCCAATGGTTTTGAGTCAACCCAACACAACTTTAGGTCAACAAACCAAAATATTGGAGCAACAAACCCAATGACTTCAAGTCAACCCAACAATTTCAGGTTGACAAACCCAACAATTTTGGTCAACAAACCCAATAATTGTAGGTCAATAACCCCAACGATCTTGGGCCAACAAAGCCAACAATTTTTGGTTTGACAAACTCAATGATTTTGGTTTGACAAATCCAACAATTTTGGTTTGACAAACCCAACAATTTTGGTTTGACAAACCCAATTATTTTGGGCCAACAAACCCAACGATTGTAGGTCAATAACCCCAATGATCTTGGGCCGACAAACCCAACAATTTTTGGTTTGACAAACCCAACAATTTTAGGTCAACAAACCCAACAATTTCGGGCCAACAAACCCAACAACTGTAGGTCAATAACCCAAATGATTCTGGATTAACAAACTCAACAATTTCAGGTTGTCAAACCCAACCATTTTGGTCAACAAATCCAATAATTGTAGATCAATAACCTCAATGATCTTGGGCCAACAAAGCCAACAATTTTTGGATTGGCAAACCCAATGATTTTGGTTTGACAAACCCAACGATTTCGGGCCGACAAACCCAACGATTCCATTGCCTCATGGCACAACCACAACTTCCAATCACAACCACCAAACCCTTGTCGGAAAGACCCTCGGCCCGCCCCTCACCTGCTCCTGGAGCTCGGCCAAGCGCTGCGCCCGCTCCTCCTCGGAGTCGTCGGAGGAGCTGTCGCTGTCGGAGGAGCTGTCGCTGCTGCTGTCGCTGGACGAGGGCGGCGCCACCTTGGTGGGAGGCGGCACCACCACGGGGGACGAGGCCGGGATTGCCGGCTCCTCGGGCTCGTCCGGCATCTTGGCAAAGCGCATCTCGAACACGTCCTGCAACGACAACGGCAACGGGGGGGAGTGACATCGACGGCCTCGGGGGCGTCACCAAAACCTCCAAAACCTCCAAAACCTCCAACACCTCCATGGAGGTCTGGGGTCAACACAGGGACACACGAGGGTGGAGGGAAGTGGAATTTTGGGAGATTTTTGGAGTTCTGACAATCTCCAAAATGGATTTAGGGGGAAAATTTATGGGATTTCCTCAATTTGTCGTTGAAAAGGTGCAACTTTGAAGTTGTTGAGATCTTCTTGGATCCCTTTCAGTTGATGTGATGATCTCTGAGGTTCCACCAGGGATCCCCAGTGGAGCTCAACCATGTCCAAAATGAATTTAGGGGAAAAATTTACAAGACTTTCTCAATTTCTCATTTAAAAGTTGCATCGTTCACGTTCTTGGGATCTTCTAGAACTTCTTGGATCACTTTCAGTTGATTCGACGATCTTTGAGGTTCCACCGTTGATTCCTGCTGGAGCTCAATCACCTCCAGGGTTGTTTTTGGGAGGAAAATTTATGGGATTTCCTCAATTTGTCATTGAAAAGGTGCAACTTGGAGGTTCTTGAGATCTTCTGGATTTTCTTGGATCACCTTTGGTTGATCTGATGATCTTTGAGGTTCTAATGTGGATTTACTGGAGACCTCAACAATCTCCAAGGTGGATTTAGGGGGAAAATTTATGGGATTTCCTCAATTTGTCATTGAAAAGGTGCAACTTGGAGGTTCTTGAGATCTTCTTGATTGTCTTGAATCATCATCAGTTGACGTGATGATCTTTGAGGTTCCACCAGATTCCCACTAAAGCTCAACCATCTCCAAGGTGGATTTAGGGGGAAAATTTATGGGATTTCCTCAACTTTTTGTTGAAAAGGTGAAACTTTGACCTTCTAGAGATCTTCTGGATTTTCTTGGATCACCTTTGGTTGATCTGATGATCTTTGAGGTTCCACCAGATTCCCACTGGAGAGTTCAACCATCCCCAAAATGGATTTAGGGGGAAAAAATTTATGGGATTTCCTCAATTTGTCATAGAAAAGGCACAACTTGGGGGGAAAACAGAGGGGAAAAAACTGAGAGGAAATTCAACAGGAACAGGAGAAATACTCAATAAAATCAAGTTTTAAAGGAGGAAATTTAGAAGAAACTGAGAGAAAACTGAGGGAAAATTGAAGGAAAATTAAGAAAACATTGGGAAAGTATTGAAAAAGGAAGAAATTAAATAAAACTGAGCCAAAAAGAGGAAAAAGAGCTGATTTCTTCACTTCCACACAAAAAAATTTCCATTTTTTTCTGCTTTTTTTTTTGCCAAATCAGCATTTTTGGGGCGTTATTCCAAATTTTTAATTATTTTTTGGGAAAATCCTGCTGGAAAAAAAGGACAATTTTCAAGAGGAAACTGAGTTGATTTCTTTCACTTCCACAACCAAAAAAATCTGATTTTTTCAACTTCATTTTTTTTCTTTTTAACCAAATTAACATTTTTTGGGGGGAGGTTATTCCAAGATTTTTAAGATTTATTTTATTTTTTTAGGAGGGGAAAATCCTGCTGGGAAAAAAAAAGGGAATTTTGAAGAGGAAACTGAACTGATTTCTTTCACTTTCACAACAACAACAACAAAAAAATCCCATTTTTTCCCCTTTTTTTTTCATTTTTCTTCCATTTTTTTGCCAAATCAGCATTTTTGGGGCCGTTATTCCCAAATTTCTTTTTGAGGGGGGGAAAATTCTGTTGGAAGAAAAGGAGAATTTTTCAAGAGAAAACTGAACTGATTTCCTTCACTTTCACAAAAAAAAAAATCCCAAATTTCTTTTTTTTTTTTTTTTTTCTTTTTTTTTTTTTTTTTCCCCAATCAGCATTTTTAAGCCCATTACTCCCAAATTTTTAATTGAATTTTTTTGGGGACAGGGAAAATCCTGCTGAAAAAAAGAATTTTCAAAAGGAAACTGAACTGATTTCCTTCACTTCCACAACAACAACAACAAAAAAATTCCATTTTTTTGCTTTTTTGCCCTTTTTTTTTTTGCCGAATCAGCATTTTTGGCCCGGTTTTTTTTTCCCCTTTTTTTTTTTTGGGAAAATCCTCCTGGAAAAAGGAATTTCTTTGGTGGAATTTTCTGAATCCTCACCTGCAGTTTCCTGGCCATGGCCACCACCTCGTGGTCGGCGGGGTTGTATTTGTAGCAGTTGGAAAACATCAACCGAACGTCGGCGGCGAATTCCTGAGCGTCGCGGTACTCCCGGCCCTCCAGCTTCGACTGAAACCAGGGGAGGGAGAGAGAAAAAAACACCCAAAAAATCGGGAATTCCGCTGGAATTCCGTGCATTGGGGTTGAGGAAAAAAATTGGCTCGTTTTGGTGGTTTTGGTTTCAAAATTCTCAAATTTTCGTCCCAAAAAATCGCGTTTTTCTGCCTGAAATCTCCTTTCTCTCCCACAAAATCTCATTACTTTTCCTTAACGCCCAAAAATTTTCCCCAAAATCTTATTTTTCCCACTAAAACCCCATTTTCCCCCCTTAGTTTCCCAAATTCCCATTTTCCTCCCAAATTTCCAAATCCTATTTCCCCCCAGACCGTGGTTTCCCTCCTCAAACTTCCTTACCCACCCCTTCGCAAATCCCCTTCATTTCCCCAAACCCCATTTTCCCCAAAACCTCCATTTCTCCCCAATTTTCCCCAAAATCCCATTTTTCCCCTCCCAAAATCCCATTTTCCCCCCAAGTTTTCTCTCAAATCCCCATTTCATCCCCCCAAAACCCCATTTTCCCTCCCCAAACTCCCAATTTTTTCCCCAAAACCCCATTTCCCCCCCAAACCCCATTTTTCCTCCCCAAAACCCCATTTCCCCCCCAAACCCCATTTTTCCTCCCCAAAACCCCATTTTCCCCCCAAATTTCCCTCAAATCCCCATTTCATCCCCCCAAACCCCCCAAAACTTCCCTCAACATCCCGTTTTTCCTTCCCAAACTCTCATTTTTTCCCCAAATTTCCCTCAAAACCCCATTTCATCCCCCCAAAATCCCCACTCAACCCCCCCAAAACCCCATTTTTCCCCAATTTTTCCCCCAAACCCCCATTTTTTTCCTAAAACCCCCCAAACCTCCCCTAAAACCCCATTTCGCCCCCCCAAAACCCCACTTTTCCCCCAAATTCCCCCCAAAACCCCATTTCTCCCCCTCAAACTCCCAATTTTTTCCCCCAAACCCCCGTTTTTCCCCCCCAAACCCCCATTTCCCCTCAAACCTCCCCAAACCCCACTTTTTCCCTCAAACCTCCCCCCAAAATGCCATTTTTTTCCTAAAACCCCCCAAACCTCCCCCAAAACCCCATTTCATCCCCCCAAACCCCATTTCATCCCCCCAAACCCCATTTCATCCCCCCAAACCCCATTTCATCCCCCCAAACCCCATTTCATCCCCCCCAAATCCCATTTCATCCCCCCCAAATCCCCATTTCACCCCCCAAACCCCATTTCATCCCCCCCCAAATCCCCATTTCATCCCCCCAAACCCCATTTCATCCCCCCCAAATCCCCATTTCATGCCCCCAAACCCTCATTTTTCCCCCCCAAACCTGCCATTTTTCTTCCATAAAACCCATTTTCCCCCCTCAAACCCCCAATTTTTTTCCCCAAAATCTCCATTTCCCCCCCAAATCCCCATTTTCCCCCCCAAACCCCATTTTCTGCCCCCAAAACACCATTTCATCCCCCCAAAACCCCATTTTTCCTCTAAATTTTCCCTCAAACCCCCATTTCCCCCCAAAAAACCCCATTTTTCTCCCTGAAATCCCACTTTTTCACCCCCAAACCCCCATTTTTTTCCCCCCTTTTCCTCACCTTGATGGTGCTGAGGTCCATGGGGTGTTTGATGATGTCGCAGTAGTCGTGCAGCCCCAGCGCCTCCACGTCCACGGGTTTGTAGAAGGGCCAGGCGTAGGCGGCGTGTTTCTTGGCGAACATCTCCTTGATGATGCCCCCGCAGTACTTGAGCTGCTCCGAGGCCTTGGAGGAGGCGCGGCCGTCCCCGGGGTGCTGCTGCGAGTCCGGGATCTCCTTCTTGGGCGCCTTGACGGGCCGGCTGCTCTCGCGCCGCGCGCCCGCCTTGGGCGCCTTCGGCTCCGCCGGCAGCGACGATGACGACGACGACGAGTCGTGGATGGGGTCCATGGCGGTGGGGGTGGTGGTGTCTGCTTTCCTCTTCACGCCTTTCTTTGTCTGGGGAATGGTAAAAAAATATTGAGGTTAATGCAAGAATTTTGGGGTTGGTCATTGGAGTTCTTACATCGCCTAAAATCCCGAAATTGCCACAGAAAATTTGGAGTTTCTACTCTGGAGTCGTTCATTGGAGTTTCAACTTTGGGGTTGGTCATTGGGGTTTCTACATGACCCAAAATTCCAAGGTTATCTCAGGAATTTTGGGGTTTTGGGGTTGGTCGTTGGAGTTTTTACATCACCCAAAATTCCAAGGTTGCCGCAGAAAATTTGGAGTTTCTACTTGGGAGTCTTTCATTGGAGTTTGTACCTTGGGATCAGTCACTGGGGTTTCTGCATCACCCAAAATTCTGAGGGGATGGGATGAAATTCCAAGGTTAACACAGGAGTTTTGGAGTTTTTGGGGTTGGTCATTGGAGTTTCTACAACACCCAAAAGTCCAAGGTTATCATAGAAAATTTGGAGTTTCTACTCTGGAGTCTTTCATTGAAGGTTCTACTTTGGGGTTGGTCATTGGAGGTTCTACTTTGGGATCCGTCATTGGGGTTTATAACGTCATCCAAAATTCCAAGGTTACTTCAGGAATTTTGGGGGTTTTGGGGTTGGTTATTGTAGTTTTTACATCACCCAGAATCCTGAGATAACCAGAGAAATTTTGGAGTTTCTACATTGGAGTTTTGGGGGTTTTGGGCTCGGCAGGGAGGGAGGAGGAGGAGGAGGAGGAGTGGTGGATGGGGTCCATGGCGGTGGGGGTGGTGGTGTCTGCTTTCCTCTTCACGCCTTTCTTTGTCTGGGAAACGGGACAAAATTATTAAATTATTGCAAAAATTTTAGGTGTTTTGGGGTTGGTCGTCAGAGGTTCTACATCACCCAAAATCCCAAAGTTGTCATAGAAAATTTGGAGTTTCTACTCTGGAGTCGTTCATTGGGAGGTTCTACTTTGGGATCCGTCACTGGGGTTTTTACCTCAGGAATTTTGGGGTTTTGGAGTTGGTCATTGGAGGTTTTACACCACCCAAAAATTCTGAGAAGTTTTTGAGTTTCTACACTGGAATTTGGGTGGTTTTGGGCTCAGTGGGAAGGGACAAGGACAAGGAGGAGGAGTGGTGGATGGGGTCCATGGCGGTGGGGGTGGTGGTGTCTGCTTTCCTCTTCACGCCTTTCTTTGTCTGGGAAATGGTAGAAAATATTGAGATTAATGCAAGAATTTTGGGTGTTTTGGGGTTGGTCTTTGGAGTTTTTACATCACTCAAAATCCCGAAATTGCCACAGAAAATTTGGAGTTTCTACTTTGGAGTCATTCATTGGAGTTTCAACTTTGGGGTTGGTCATTGGGGTTTCTACATGACCCAAAATTCCAAGGTTATCTCAGGAATTCTGGGGTTTTGGGGTTGGTCGTTGGAGTTTTCACATCACCCAAAATTCCAAGATTGCCGCAGAAAATTTGGAGTTTCTACTTGGGAGTCTTTCATTGGAGTTTGTACCTTGGGATCAGTCATTGGGGTTTCTGCATCACCCAAAATTCTGAGGGGATGGGATGAAATTCCAAGGTTAACACAGGAGTTTTGGAGTTTTTGGGGTTGGTCATTGGAGTTTCTACAACACCCAAAAGTCCAAGGTTATCATAGAAAATTTGGAGTTTCTACTCTGGAGTCGTTCATTGAAGGTTCTACTTTGGGGTTGGTCATTGGAGGTTCTACTTTGGGATCCGTCACTGGGGTTTCTAATGTCATCCAAAATTCCAAGGTTACTTCAGGAATTTTGGGGGTTTTGGGGTTGGTTATTGGAGTTTTTACATCACCCAAAATCCCAAAGTTGTCATAGAAAATTTGGAGTTTCTGCTCTGGAGCCTTTCATTGGAGGTTCTACTTCGGGGTCGCTCACTGGGGTTTTCAAATCACCCAAAATTCCAAGGTTGCTACAGAAATTTTGGAGTTTCTACTTTGGAATCATTAATTGGAGTTTCAACTTTGGGGTTGGTCATTGGAGTTTCTACATCACCCAAAATTCCAAGGTTTATCATAGAAAATTTGGAGTTTCTACTCTGGAGTCTTTCATTGAAGGTTCTACTTTGGGGTTGGTCATTGAAGGTTCTACTTTGGGATCCGTCATTGGGGTTTATAACGTCATCCAAAATTCCAAGGTTACTTCAGGAATTTTGGGGGTTTTGGGGTTGGTTATTGGAGTTTTTACATTACCCAGAATCCTGAGATAACCAGAGAAATTTTGGAGTTTCTACATTGGAGTTTTGGGGGTTTTGGGCTCAGTAGGAAGGGAGGAGGAGGAGGAGGAGGAGGAGTGGTGGATGGGGTCCATGGCGGTGGGGGTGGTGGTGTCTGCTTTCCTCTTCACGCCTTTCTTTGTCTGGGAAACGGGACAAAATTATTAAATTATTGCAAAAATTTTAGGTGTTTTGGGGTTGGTCGTCAGAGGTTCTACATCACCCAAAATCCCAAAGTTGTCATAGAAAATTTGGAGTTTCTACTCTGGAGTCGTTCATTGGAGGTTCTACTTTGGGGTTGGTCATTGGGGTTTTTATATCACCCAGAAATCCAAGGTTAACTCAGGAATTTTGGGGTTTTGGGGTTGGTCGTTGGAGTTTTTACATCACCCAAAATTCCAAGATTGCCGCAGAAAATTTGGAGTTTCTACTTGGGAGTCTGTCATTGGAGTTTGTACCTTGGGATCAGTCATTGGGGTTTCTGCATCACCCAAAATTCTGAGGGGATGGGATGAAATTCCAAGGTTAACACAGGAGTTTTGGAGTTTTTGGGGTTGGTCATTGGAGTTTCTACAACACCCAAAATTCCAAGGTTTATCATAGAAAATTTGGAGTCTCTACTCTGGAGTCGTTCATTGAAGGTTCTACTTTGGGGTTGGTCATTGGAGGTTCTACTTTGGGATCCGTCATTGGGGTTTATAACGTCATCCAAAATTCCAAGGTTACTTCAGGAATTTTGGGGGTTTTGGGGTTGGTTATTGGAGTTTTTACATCACCCAAAATCCCAAAGTTGTCATAGAAAATTTGGAGTTTCTGCTCTGGAGCCTTTCATTGGAGGTTCTACTTCGGGGTCGCTCATTGGGGTTTTCAAATCACCCAAAATTCCAAGGTTGCTACAGAAATTTTGGAGTTTCTACTTTGGAATCATTAATTGGAGTTTCAACTTTGGGGTTGGTCATTGGGGTTTCTACATCACCCAAAATTCCAAGGTTTATCATAGAAAATTTGGAGTTTCTACTCTGGAGTCTTTCATTGAAGGTTCTACTTTGGGGTTGGTCATTGGAGGTTCTACTTTGGGATCCGTCATTGGGGTTTTTACCTCAGGAATTTTGGGGTTTTGGAGTTGGTCATTGGAGGTTTTACATCACCCAAAAATTCTGAGAAGTTTTTGAGTTTCTACACTGGAATTTGGGTGGTTTTGGGCTCAGTGGGAAGGGACAAGGACAAGGAGGAGGAGTGGTGGATGGGGTCCATGGCGGTGGGGGTGGTGGTGTCTGCTTTCCTCTTCACACCTTTCTTTGTCTGGGAAATGGTAGAAAATATTGAGATTAATGCAAGAATTTTGGGGTTGGTCTTTGGAGTTTTTACATCACTCAAAATCCCGAAATTGCCACAGAAAATTTGGAGTTTCTACTTTGGAGTCATTCATTGGAGTTTCAACTTTGGGGTTGGTCATTGGGGTTTCTACATGACCCAAAATTCCAAGGTTATCTCAGGAATTTTGGGGTTTTGGGGTTGGTCGTCGGAGTTTTTACATCACCCAAAATTCCAAGATTGCCGCAGAAAATTTGGAGTTTCTACTCTGGAGTCTTTCATTGGAGTTTGTACCTTGGGATCAGTCATTGGGGTTTCTGCATCACCCAAAATTCTGAGGGGATGGGATGAAATTCCAAGGTTAACACAGGAGTTTTGGAGTTTTTGGGGTTGGTCATTGGAGTTTCTACGTCACCCAAAATTCCAAGGTTATCATAGAAAATTTGGAGTCTCTACTCTGGAGTCTTTCATTGAAGGTTCTACTTTGGGATCCGTCACTGGGGTTTCTAATGTCATCCAAAATTCCAAGGTTACTTCAGGAATTTTGGGGGTTTTGGGGTTGGTTATTGGAGTTTTTACATCACCCAGAATCCTGAGATAACCAGAGAAATTTTGGAGTTTCTACATTGGAGTTTTGGGGGTTTTGGGCTCGGCAGGGAGGAGGAGGAGGAGGAGGAGGAGGAGTCGTGGATGGGGTCCATGGCGGTGGGGGTGGTGGTGTCTGCTTTCCTCTTCACGCCTTTCTTTGTCTGGGAAACGGGACAAAATTATTAAATTATTGCAAAAATTTTAGGTGTTTTGGGGTTGGTCGTCAGAGGTTCTACATCACCCAAAATCCCAAAGTTGTCATAGAAAATTTGGAGTTTCTACTCTGGAGTCATTCATTGGAGGTTCTGCTTTGGGGTTGGTCATTGGGGTTTTTATATCACCCAGAAATCCAAGGTTAACTCAGGAATTTTGGGGTTTTGGGGTTGGTCATTGGAGTTTTTACATCACCCAAGATTCCAAGATGAGCAGAAAAAATTTGGAGTTTCTACTTCGGAGTCGTTCATTGGAGGTTCTACCTTGGGATCCACCACTGGGGTTTCTACATCACCCAAAATTCCAAGGTTACCTCAGGAATTTTGGGGCTTTGGGGTTGGTCATCAGGGTTTTTACATCACCCAAAACTCTGAGATGAGCAGAGAAATTCTGGAGTTTCTACTCTGGGATGGTTCATTGGGATTTCTACTTTTGCACTTTTTACTTTGGGATCCATCATTGGGGTTTTTACATCACCCAAAAGTCCAAGGAATTACCTCAGGAATTTTGGGGTTTGGAGATTCTACTTTGGGATGGTTCACTGGGATTTTCTGCTCCACTCAAAAATCAAGGATTACCTGGGGAATTTGAGGGTTTTGGAATTTCTACCTCAGGATTGTTCGTTGGAGTTTCTACTTTTGGAGTTTCTACCTTGGGATCGGCCACTGGAGTTTCTACTTCACCCAAAATTCCGGGGTCACCTCGGCAATTTGGGGTTTTGGAGGTTCTGCTTTGGGATCGTTCCTTGGAGTTTCTACTTTTGGAGTTTCTACTCTGGGATGGTTCATTTCTACTTGGGGATCACGCAATAAACAACATTAAATACAACACGGAAATAAATCCCAACACCCAATTAGATTAATTAATTAAGGCTGACAAAGCCGTAACAATAATATTAAAAACTAAGAAAATAACAATAATGATGAGGCTAATAAATATAAAAATAAATTATAAATCCTGATATCCAATCAAGCTAATTAAGACTGAGAAAGCAATAATGATAATAACAATAATAATAACAACAATAACAACACACTACAAATATAACAACCTTAACACCAAATTAGATTAATTAAGAGCAATAAAACAATACTAACAACAATAATAAACCCTAATACTAAATTAGACTAATTAACATTAATGAAGCCACAATAAAAACAACAACTGCTAATGTTAAATACAACAATTTTAATACCAAATTAGACTAATAATAGGCACTAATAATTAACCTAATTAGGCTCACCTTGATGAGCAGTGCGGGTGTGGGGATGACAGGTGGGTGTGGCTGCACCACCCACCACAATAACAGTAAGAAAAATAATACTAATAATTAAGGTAATTAAGCTAATTACCCTCACCTTAATGGGCTGTGTGGGCATGGGGATGATGGGTGGGTGTGGCGCCAACACCCACCACAATAACAATAATAAACACTAATAATTAAGCTAATTAACGATGCCTTAATGGGCTGGGTGGGCGTGGGGATGACAGGTGGGTGTGGCAGCAGCACCCACCACAATAACAAAAATAATAACAGTAATAAACACTAATAATTAAGCTAATTAACGATGCCTTGATGGGCTGGGTGGGCGTGGGGATGATGGGTGGGTGTGGCGGCAGCACCCACCACAATAACAAAAATAATAACAATAATAAACACTAATAATTAACCTAATTAGCCTCACCTTGACGGGCTGCCAGCACCTACCACAATAACAATAATAACAATAATAAACACTAATAATTAAGCTAATTAAGCCCACCTTAATGGGCTGTGTGGGCATGGGGATGACAGGTGGGTGCGCTGCCAGCGCCCACCACAATAACAATAATAAACACTAACAATAACATAATTAAACATTAATTAACCACACCTTGACGGGCTGTGCAGGTGTGGGGATGACGGGCGGGTGTGATGCCAGCGCTCACAACACCAATACCAATACCAATCACTAATAATTAAGGTAATTAACCATACCTTGACGGGCTGTGCGGGTGTGGGGATGACAGGCGGGTGCACTGCCAGCGCCCACAATACCAATACCCATTAATTAATCTAATTACTCTCACCTTGACGGGCTGTGTGGGCATGGGGATGATGGGCAGGTGTGCCGCCAGCGCTCACAACACCAATACCAATACAATACCAATACCCGTTAATTAAGATAATTAACCACACCTTGACGGGCGGTGCGGGTGTGGGGATGACGGGTGGGTGTGATGCCAGCGCGGTGGGCGGGGAGGGTGCCCATGACAATAACAATAATAACAATAATAACAATAAACACTAATTAAGCTAACGAAGCTCACCTTGACGGGCTGTGCGGGCGTGGGGATGACGGGCGGGTGAGCCGCCAGCGCGGCGGGCGGGGCGGGCGCCCACAATACCAATACAATACCAATACCAATCAGTAATAATTAAGTTAATTAAGCTAACGAAGCTCACCTTGACGGGCTGTGCAGGGGTGGGTATGACAGGCGGGTGAGCCGCCAGCGCGGCGGGCGGGGTGGGCGCCCACAATATCAATACCAATACAATACCAATACCAATCAGTAATAATTAGATTAATTAAGCTAACGAAGCTCACCTTGACGGGCTGTGCAGGGGTGGGTATGACAGGCGGGTGAGCTGCCAGCGCGGCGGGCGGGGCGGGCACCCACAATACCAATACCAATACAATACCAATACCAATCAGTAATAATTAAGTTAATTAAGCTAACGAAGCTCACCTTGACGGGCTGTGCGGGTGTGGGTATGACGGGTGGGTGCGCTGCCAGCGCCGCGGGCGGGGCGGGCGCCCACAATACCAATACAATACCAATACAATACCAATCAGTAATAATTAAGTTAATTAAGCTAACGAAGCTCACCTTGACGGGCTGTGCGGGCGTGGGTATGACAGGCGGGTGAGCCGCCAGCGCCGCGGGCGGGGCGGGCACCCACAATACCAATACCACACCAATACAATACCAATACCAATACTGATAATTAAGTTAATTAAGCTAACGAAGCTCACCTTGACGGGCTGTGCAGGGGTGGGTATGACAGGCGGGTGAGCTGCCAGCGCGGCGGGCGGGGCAGGCGCCCACAATACCAATACAACGCCAATACAATACCAATACCAATCACTGATAATTAAGTTAATTAAGGTAATTACTCTCACCTTGACGGGCTGTGCAGGGGTGGGTATGACGGGCGGGTGAGCCGCCAGTGCGGCGGGCGGGGCGGGCGCCCACAATATCAATACAATACCAATACAATACCAATACCAATCACTGATAATTAAGTTAATTAAGCTAACGAAGCTCACCTTGACGGGCTGTGCAGGGGTGGGTATGACGGGCGGGTGCGCTGCCAGCGCGGCGGGCGGGGCGGGCGCCCACAATACCAATACAATACCAATACAATACCAATACCAATCACTGATAATTAAGTTAATTAAGGTAATTACTCTCACCTTGACGGGCTGTGCAGGGGTGGGTATGACGGGCGGATGTGCCGCCAGCGCGGCGGGCGGGGCGGGCGCCGGCGGCGGGGCGGGCACGGGCGGCGCGGGGGGCACGGGGGGCACCACGGTCATGGCGGGCGGCACCAGCAGCTCGGCGGGGCCGGCGGCGCCGGGGAAGGCGTGAGGAGGGGCCAGGCCCGGCGCGGGCACGGCCGGCGGCACCGCGGGCGCCGGGGAGGAGCCCTGGGGCGTGCTGGGCAGAGCCGACGAGCCCGGCTTGGAGGGAACTGCGGGGAGAACGGCAGCTAGAGCGGGGGAATGGGGGGGAAATGGGGGAGAAACAGGGGGAAATGGGGGGGAAAATGGGGGAAAAATTGGGGGAAAATTGGGGGGGAAAATGGGGGAAAAATTGAGGGGAAATGGGGGAAAAATTGGGGGAAAAATGGGGGAGAAAATGCGGGAAAAATGGGGGAAGTATGGGGGAAATGGGGGAGAAATAGGGGAGAAATGGGGGAGAAAATGGAGGAACAAAAGGAAAAAGAAGGGAAAAATGGGGGAGAAATAGGGGAAAAATGGGGGGGAAATAAGGGAAAAATGGGGGAACAGAAGGGGAAAAATAGGGGATAAATGGGGAAAAAATGGGGGGAAAATGGGGGAACAAAAGGGGAAATAGAGGGAAAAAGAAGGGAAAAATAGGGAGAAAATAGGGAAAAAAATGAGGGAACAAAAGGGGAAATAGAGGGAAAAATGGGGGGAAAATTGAGGGAACAAAAGGGGGAAATGAGAGAAAAAGAAGAGAAAAATGGAGGAAAAATTGGGGGAGAAATGGGGGGAAATGGGGGAAGATTTGGGGGAAAAATGGAGAAAAAATTGGGGGAAAATGGTGGAAAAATGGGAGGAAAATGGGGAGAAATGGGGAAAAATGGGGGGAAAATTGGGGGGAAGCAGAGGGAAAAATGGGGGAAAAATGGTGGAAAAATTGGGGGGAAAATGGGGGGAAAATGGGGGGATTTTTTCAGGAATTTTGGGGGGGATTTTTCTCAGGAATTTTTTCAGGGGAATTCCATGGATTTCCAATTATTTTGGGGAGAAAATGTTGGGAATTTTTTGAAGAATTATGGTGGGATTCGGGGGCAGAAATTTTTTCATGAATTTCGAGATTTTTTGGAGAATTTTCGGAGAATTTTCAACAATTCTTTTGGGATTTTTTTCCAGGATTTTTTTTTTTTGGGAGCAACTCCACAGATTTCCAACATTTTGAGCATTTTTTTGGCAGAAAATTTTTTTCAGGAATTTTTTCAGAGGAACTCCATGGATTTCCACATATTTTGGGGGGAAAATGTTGGGAATCTTTTCGGGGAATTTTTTCAGGAATTATGGGGGGGAATTTTTTTCAGAATTTCGATTATTTTTTGAGAATATTCAGCATTTTTTCAGCAAGTTTTTGGGGATTTTTTGGCGGATTTTTTTCCAGGATTTTTTTCAGGAGCAACTCCACAGATTTCCAATATTTTGGGCATTTCTGGTAGGTTTTTTTTGGGATTTTTTTCCAGGAACTTTTTCATGGGAATTCTGTGGATTTCCAATTATTTCGGGGGTGGGGGAAATATTGGGAATTTTTGGAGGAATTATGGGGGTTTTTTGGAGAATTTATAGCATTTTTTAGGGAATTTTTGGGGGATTTTTTTCAGAAATTTTTTCAGGGCAACTCCGTAAATTTCCAATTATTTGGGGGGGAAAATATTGGGAATTTTTGGGGGAATTATGGGACATTTTTTGAGAACTTTTAGCATTTTTTTGGCAATTTTTGGGGGGATTTTTAGGCGGATTTTTTCCAGGATTTTTTTCAAAGGGAACTCCACAAATTCCCAACATTTTGGCCATTTTTTGGGGATTTTTTTGAGGTTTTTTTTTTGGGGGGGGGGGGGGGGGGATTTTTTCAGCCATTTCGATTATTTTTGGACAATTTTTAGCATTTTTTTGGCAATTTTTTGGGAATTTTTGGCAGATTTTTCCAGGATTTTTTTCTGTGGAAACTCCACAAATTCCCAACATTTTGACCATTTTTTGGGGATTTTTTTGGGATTTTTTTTGGGGTAATTTGTGCTCCCCACCTGCTTCCTTGCGGGCGCGGCCCCGGCCCTTGGTCTGGGCGATGACGATTTCCGTCTCCTCCTGAGTCATCTCCGAGATTTTCTGCAGGAAAAGCTTCTCCAGAGCCTCGGCCATCAGCACTATGTCATCCCCTGGCTGGGAAATGGGGGAAAAAACACAGAAATCTGGGGTTTTTCAAAGAGATTTCGGTCTGGGGAAAGGATTTTTGGGGTGGATTTTGGGGATTTTTAAAGGGGAGAGAAAAGGGAGGAGAAAGTGGGAGGAAAAGGGGGTAAATGGGGAAAAAAAAAGCAGAAATTTGGGATTTTTCAAAGGGATTTGGGTCTGGAGGGAAGGAATTTTTGGGGTGGATTTGGGGGTTTTTTAATAGGGATGGGGAAAGGGGAAAAATGGGGGAAAAAAGCAGAAATTTGGGATTTTTCAAAGGGATTTGGGTCTGGGGGAAAGGGTTTTTGGGGTGGATTTGGGGGTTTTTAAAGGGGAGAGGAAAGGGAGGATGAAGTGGGGGGAAAAAGGGAGAAAAAAAGCAAAAATTTGGGATTTTTCAAGGAGATTTGGGTCTGGGGGAAAAGATTTTTGGGGTGGATTTGGGGGTTTTTTTATAAGGTGGGAAAGGGAGGAGGAAGTGGGAGGAAAAGGGGAAAAAATGGGGGGAAAAAAGCAGAAATTTGGGATTTTCTAAAGAGATTTGGGTCTGGAGGGAAGGAATTTTTGGGGTGGATTTGGGGTTTTTTTTATAGGAATGAGGAAAGGGGGAAAAACGGGGGAAAAAAGTAGAAAATTGGGATTTTCCAAAGAGATTTGGGTCTGGGGGGAAGGATTTTTGGGGTGGATTTTGGGGATTTTAAAGGGGAGAGGAAAGGGAGGAGGAAGTGGGGGAAAAGGAAGAAAAAAGGGGAAAAAAAGGGTGGGAAAAAGGGAAATATAGGAAAAAATATTGGGGAAAATGGTAAAAGGGGGGAAATTGGAAAATAGGAAAAAAAAAGGAGAAAGATGGGGAAAAAGAAGGGAAAATATGAGGGAAAATAAAAGGGAAAACAGGGAAAATGGGGGAGTAGGGGGAGAAAAAGGGAAGAATAAGGAGAAAAAAGGGAGGGAAAAGGGGGAATAAGAAGAAAAAAGAGGAAAAAAGGGGTGGAAAAACAGGAAGGAAAAAGGGAAAAATTAGGGGGGGAAAGAGGTGGAAAAAGGGAAGAAAAAGCAGAAAAAATAAGGAGGAAAAAAGGGGGGAAGGGAGGGAAAAGTGGAAAAATGGGGGAAAAGGGAGAAAAAAGAGAAAAAATAAGGGAAAAATTAAGGGAAAAAATAAGGAAAAAATAAGGGGGAAAATAAGGGGAAAAAATAAGGGGAAAAATAAGGGAAAAAATAAGGGAAAAATAAGGGAAAAAATAAGGAAAAAAGGGGTGGAGAAGAGGAAAAAAATCTGGGAAAAATCCCTTCAAATATTTCTCAAAAAAAGCCAAAAAAAGGATTAAAAAATCCATGTGTAAATTCCTAACTTTCCCCATTCCTGGAAAACAAGAAAACCAGCCCTAATTCCCCCCAAAAATTAATAAAAATTCCATTAAAGCAAAAAAAAAAATCAGGAAAAATTAATATTTAAACTCCACCAATCCCAATGGGACTCGAGGCTGTTCCCATGGATTAAATCTCATTTTTTTTAACCCAAAAAAAAAATTCCCAGGAATTTTATTTTTTTTTTTTTTCCTTTTACCTTGTTGTAGATGTAGCAGTTTGTAAACATGGTGTTGAAATCCTGGATACATTCTTGAGCATTCCAGTAATAATTATTCTCCAAACGTTTCTTTATTGTTCCCATGTCCATCGGGGTTTTAATTATTTTATAATAATCCTAAAAAAGGAAAAAAAAAAAAGGAAATTGAAGAATTTGGGTTGTTGTGGTTCGTTCCTGGATTTGTCAGTATTTGGATTTTTTCTCAAATTGGGGTTTTTTAGTGAAAAAAAGGAGGAAATTTTGGGGAATTTCATGTCAAAGGTACCAAAATTTCTCAAATCTGGGTTTTTGGGAAAAGAAAAAATTAATCCCAAAAGCAGCAAAATTTCCCAGTTTTGGGTTTTTGGGGAAAGAAGAATTTAATCTCAAAAGCAGCAAAATTTCTCAATTTTGAGTTTTTGGGAAAAGAATTTAATCTCAAAAGCAGCAAAATTTCTCAATTTTGGGTTTTTGGGAAAATAAGAAAAAAATAATCCCAAAAGCACCAAAATTTCCCAGTTTTGGGTTTTTGGGAAACTGGGAATTTATTCATCCCAAAGACACCAAAAGTTCCCAAATTCAGGTTTTTGGAAAAAGAAGAATTTAATCCCCAAAGCAGCAAAATTTCCCACTTTTGGATTTTTGGGGAAGGCAAAAATTAAATTCCAGAGGCACCAAAATTTCCTGATTGGGAGTTTTTTGAGAAAGGAGGAATTTTTTCATCCCAAAGACAACAAAATTTCCAGATTTTGGGTTTTTGGGGATGATTTAATCCCAAAAGCACCAAAATTTCCCGATTCTGGGTGAGTAATTCCTAAAAATTCCAGCCCGACCACGGGATCCTCACGTTCCATGGCTGGATCGAGTCCAGATTTGGGTCATCAAATCCAACCACGGGATCGATTCCAACTATTGATTATTAATCCTATCCATTGGATTATCAATCCCATCCACTGGATCATCAAATCCAACTTTTGATCAAGTCTAAATTTGGATCATTGAGTCCAACTTTGGGTCATCAAATCCAACCACTGGATCAAATCCATCTATTGATCATCAACTCAACTATTGGATCATCAAATCCATCCATTGGATCACCAAATCCAACCACCAGATCATCAATTAATCTACTGGACCATTAAATCCAACTCTGAATCACCAATTCATCCACTGGATCATCAAATCCAACTCCAGATCAAATCCAACCACTGGATCAAATCCAACCATTGGATCATCAACTCATCCATTGGATCATCAAATCCATCCACTGATCACCAAATCCGTCCATTGGATCATCAATTCATCCATTGGACCATTGAATCCAACCACTGGATCATCAAATCCAACCACTGTATCCTCAACTCAATCATTGGATCATCAATCCAACCACTGCATCATAAACTCATCGACTGGATCATCAACTCATCCACTGGATCATCAAATCCATCTATTAGATCACCAAATCCATCTATTAGATCACCAAATCCGTCCACTGGATCATCAAATCATCCACTGGATCATTAAATCCAACCATTGGATCATCAAATCCATCCACTGGATCATTAAATCCAACTCTGAATCATCAAATCCAACCATTGGATCATCAAATCCAACCATGGAATCATTAAATCCAACTCTGAATCATCAAATCCATCCATTGATCATCAATCCAACCACTGCCTCATCAACTCATCAACTGGATCCTCAAATCCATCCACTGACCATCAAATCCATCCACTGGATCATCAAACCCACCCACTGGATCATCAATTCCAAGTCCAGATCAAGTCCAACTACTGGATCATCTCATCCAACCACTGGATCATCAACTCATCCATTGATCATCAAATCCATCCATTGATCATCAAATCCATTCATTGATCATTAACTCATCCACTGATCATCAAATCCAACCACTGATCCTCAGTTCAACCACTGCATTATAAACTCATCCATTGGATCATCAACTCCAGGTCCAGATCAAATCCAATCCCTGGATCATCAAATCCAACCACTGGATCACTAACTCAACCACTGGACCATCAAACCCAACTCTGTATCGTCATATCCATCCATTGGATCATCAAATCCACCCATGGAATCAGCAACTCATCCAGTGGAACATCAACTCCATCCATTGATAATTAACTCATCCACTGATCATCAAATCCATCCACTGGATCAACTCATTGACTGATCATCAAATCCAACCACTGGATCATCTCATCCAATCACTGGATCATCAAATCCATCCATTGATCATCAAATCCATTCACTGATCATTAACTCATCCATTGGATCATCAACTCCAACCACTGATCACAAACTCATCCACTGATCATCAACTCATCCACTGGATCATCAATCCAACCACTGGACCATCAAACCCAACTCTGGATCATTGAATCCAACTTCACTGGATCATCAAATCCATCCACAGGATCATCAAATCCATCCACAGGATCATCAAATCCATCCACTGGATTGTCAACTCATCCACTGATCGTCAAATCCATCCATTGACCATCAACTCATCCACTGATCATCAACTCCAACCCCCGGCCCACCACCCCCATCTCCCCGCGCCGTCCCCGCGGCTCACCGGGAGGTTGAGCTTGACGGCGTCCACGGGCTGCTGGAAGGGCCAGGCGAACTGGTGCTTCCAGAGGGTCTTGAGGACCACCTTGAGCAGGTACTGCAGCTGGTTGGTTTGGCGCTTGGGCTTGTTGGGGTTGGAGGTCTCCGGGGGCGGGGGGTTGACCCCGACGCCCACCCCGGGCTGGGCCTGGCCCGGCGCCGGCGCCGCCGAGGGCTGCGAGGAGTCCAGGGCGTCCGGCAGCACCGGCAGGTTCCGCAGGCGCGTGCCGGGGCCGCTCTCCGCTGCCATGGCGTTCAGGCCGTTGCATTCCTCGCCCGACACCCTGAGGGGATGGGAATGTCAGTGTGGGGAGGGGGACGGGGGAGAGGAGGGGAAGGGGACCAGAGTTGGGGATGGATCCTGGAGTTTGGGAGGGATCCCAGAGTTTGGGAAGGGTTGGGATGGAGCCACGAGTTTGGGATGGAGGCCCAAGTTTGGGATGGATCCAGGAGTTTGGGATGGATCTTGGATTTTGGGAGGGATCCCAGAGTTTGGGAAGGGTTGAGATGGAACCTGAAATTTGGGAGGGGAAAGGGATGGAGCCCCAGAGTTTGGGAAGGGTTGGGATGGATCCTGGAGTTTGGGATGGAGCTCCAAGTTTGGGATGGAAATCAGAGTTTGGGAAGGGCTGGGATGGATCTCAGGGTTTGGGATGGAGCCCCGAGTTTGGGATGGATCCAGGAGTTTTGGATGGATCTTGGATTTTGGGAGGGATCCCAGAGTTTGGGAAGGGTTGGGATGGAGCCCCGAGTTTGGGAGGGAGCCCCAAGTTTGGGAACAGTTGGGATGGATCTCAGATTTTGGGATGTATCCCAGAGTTTGGGATGGAGCCCCAAGTTTGGGAAGGGCTGGGATGGATCCTGGAGTTTGGGATGGAGCCCCGAGTTTGGGAGGGATCCCAGAGTTTGGGAAAGGTTTGGATGGATCCTGGATTTTGGGATGGAGTCTGGAGTTTGGGAAGGGTTCGGATGGATCCTGGAGTTTGGGGTGGATCCCAGAGTTTGGGATGGATCCCGGATTTTGGGATGGAGCCTGGAATTTGGGAAGGGTTGGGACGGAGCTCCAAGTTTGGGATGGATCCTGGAGTTTGGGATGGATCTTGGATTTTGCATGGATCTTGGATTTTGGGATGGATCCTAGATTTTGGCATGGGCTGGGACGGAGCCCCAAGTTTGGGATGGATCCCAGAATTTGGGATGGAGCCCCAAGTTTGAGATGGATCCCGGAGTTTGGGAAGGGTTGGGATGGAGCCCAGAGTTTTGGAAGGGCTGGGAGGGATCCTGGAGTTTGGGATGGATCCTGGAGTATGGGATGGATCTTGGATTTTGGGATGGAGCCTGGAGTTTTGGAAAGGATTGGGATGGACCCACAAGTTTGAGATGGATCCTGGATTTTGGGATGGATCCCAGAGTTTGGGAAGGGTGGAGATGGATCCAGGAGTTTGGGATGGATCCAGGAGTTTGGGATGGAGCCAGGAGTTTGGGATGGAGCCAGGAGTTTGGGATGGATCCAGGAGTTTGGGATGGATCCAGGAGTTTGGGATGGAGCCAGGAGTTTGGGATGGAGCCAGGAGTTTGGGATGGAGGACTCCATAGAAATTTTGGGGAAAATTGGCAGAAATTTAGGAAAAAAGGAATTGTGTCTCTGTCCCACCCCAGGAAAGCCCAGAGGTACCTGGTAGGATACATGGCCATGGAATTTTATCCCGAATTCTCAGCGCGGTCAGAGCTCACTTGGCTTGTCCATGGATCCTCCCCCGGCTCCGGCCACGGCGCCTCCTCACCACTCTGAGGGGAAACAGCAGGAATTCCATCAGAAATCCAAAAAAAATAACCTGGGTTTATACAGATCCCCAAAAATCTGGAGATTCCTAAGAAAAAATGAGGATTTGGCAACAAAATTTGGATTTTTCCCCTTTTTTCCTTTTTTCCCCATTTCTTTCCCATTTTTCTCCAATTTTTCCCATTTTTCTCCAATTTTTCCCCATTTTTCTCCCATTTCCCCCCTATTTTTTCGCCCATTTTTCTCCCATTCTTTTCCATTTTTTCCCCATTTTCCTCCTATTTTTTTCCATTTTTCTCCCATATTCCACCCATTTTTTCTCCCATATTTCCCCTCATTTTTCTTCCATTTCTTCCCCATTTTCCCCCATTTTTCTCCCACATTTCCCCATTTTTCTCTATTTTCTCCCACTTCTTTCCCATTTTTTCCTCCTATTTTTCTCCACTTCCCCCTCATTTTCTCCCATTTTTCTCGCATTTTTTCTCCCATTTTCCCCTCATTTTTCTTCCATTTTCTCCCCCTTTCCCCCATTTTTCTCCCCATTTTTCTCCCATTTTTCCCATTTCCCCCCATTTTTTCTCCCATTTTCCCCTAATTTTTTTCCTATTTTTCTCCCATTTTTTCCCATTTCTCTCCCATTTTTTCCCATATTTTTTCCTCATTTTTCTCCCACTTCCCCCCATTTTTTCTCCCATTTTCCCCTCATTTTTCTTCCATTTTTCTTCCATTTCTTCCCCATTTTCCCCCATTTTTCTCCCACATTTCCCCATTTTTCTCTATTTTCTCCCACTTTTTTCCCATTTTTTCCTCCATTTTTCTCCCATTTTCCCCCCCATTTTTTCAATTTCTCCCAATTTTCCCCATTTTTTTCACATTTTCCAGCCCCAAATCCTCATTCCAAAGAGGAATTTCCATCTGCTCCATTTTCAGCCTCATTTTTAAGGAAAACCCCTGGAATTCTTCCCCAGGGCTGGAGGAAATTTGGGATTTACCCGAATTTCAGGTGCCCCTTCCCAGCTGTGGCTCCTTCAGCCTCTGACCTTCATCTTCCAGCTGCCCTTGGAGAAACCTCTGCAGGGAAAAAAAGGAGAAAATTCCATAAATTCCAAATTCCAGCCTCAAAAATCCCAATTTTAGACCCAAAATTCCCAATTCCAGCCCCAAAAATTCCAAATTCCAGCCTCAAAATTCCCAATTCCAGCCCCAAAATTCCACATTCCAGCCCCAAAATTTCCAATTTTAGACCCAAATTCCCAATTCCAACCCAAAAATTCCCAATTCCGGCCAAAAAAATTCCAATTTCTGCCTCAAAATGCACAATTTCTGCTCCAAAATTCCCAATTCTGGCCCACAAAATTCAAATTCCAGCCCCAAATTCCCAATTCAAACCCCCAATTTCCCAATTCCTCCCTAAAATTCCCAATCCAGAACAAAATCCCCAATTTTAGACACAAATTCTCAATTCCAGCCTCAAAATTCCCAATTCCAGCCCCAAAATTTCCAATTTTAGACCCAAAACTCCCAATTTCAGCCTCCAATTCCCAATTCCAGCCTCAAAATTCCCAATTCCAGCCCCGAAATTCCAATTCCAACCCCAAAATTCCCAATTTCTGCCCCAAAATCCCGAATTTTAGACCCAAAATTCCCTATTTCTGCCCCAAATTCCCAATTTCTGCCCCAAAATTCCCAATTCCAACCCCAAAATCTCCCCCAAAACGCCCCAAATTGCCTGAAAATGACCTAAAAAATCCAAAAATTGCCCCAAAATTGTAATTTAAACCCCCCCAGGAAATGAAAAAACCACAAATCCCCCCCAGGGCCGACCCAGCCCCACCTCAGACTAATTAAACTCGGGTTTAATTAACACTTAGGGCTGGGTTTAATTAGTCCAGGGCCTTACTCCTGGTTTTATCACCTCTGAGTAATTAACCCCGGGTTTAATTGGGTTTTAGTGCTGAGTTTAATTGGGCCAGGGCCTTACTCAGGGCTTTGTCACCCCTGAGTAATTAACACTGACCTTAATTAACATTTAGTGCTGAGTTTAATTAGTCCAGGGCCACTTAAACTCCTTAAACACTTAAACACTTTAAACTTAATTACCTCCGAGTAATTAACCCCGGGATTAATTAACATTTAGTGCTGGGTTTAAGTGACTCAGGGTTTACTCCTGGTTTTATCACCCCTGAGTAATTAACACTGAGCTTAATTGGGTTTTAAGACTGGGTTTAATTAGTCCAGGGTTTACTCCAGGCTTTGTCACCCCTGAGTAATTAACACTGAGCTTAATTAACATTTAATGCTGAGTTTAATTAGTCCAGGGCCACTTAAACTCCTTAAACACTTTAAACTTAATTACCCCCGAGTAATTAACCCCGGGATTAATTAACATTTAGTGCTGGTTTAAGTGATCCGGGGTTTACTCCTGGTTTTATCACCCCTGAGTAATTAACCCCGGGATTAATTGGGTTTTAAGACTGGGTTTAATTAGTCCTGGGCTTTACTCCAGGCTTTGTCACCCCTGAGTAATTAACACTGGGGTTAATTAACATTTAGTTCTGGGTTTAAATGGTGAAGCCCCAAATCCAAGCCCAGAATTGACTCAGGAATGGAAAAAAATTCCCCAAAATCCTGGAATTTTCCTTTGGAATTCTCCAAATCCAAATCCAAGCCTTGAAATTCCCAAATTTTCCTCCAGTTCCAGGAAAGGAAAATCCCAAATATTTCAATTCCTGGAAATTTGGGATGAAAATTCCCAATTTTCCTTCAGTTCCTCAGGGAATTCCTAAAGGAAAATCCCAAATATTTTAATTCCTGAAATTTTGGGATAAAAATTCCCAGATTTTTCTCCAGTTCCAAGTGAAAAAAAAGCACAAAAATTCCTAAAGGAAAATCCCAAATATTGGGATAAAAATTCCCAATTTTCTTCCAGTTTCAGGGGAATTCCTAAAGGAAAATCCCAAATATTTTACTCCCAGGAAATTTGGGATGAAAATTCCCAGTTTTTGGAGCACAAAATTCCCAAAAAATCCCAAATATTTTGATCCCTTGGGATGGGAATGAGGGAAAATTTTGGGATTTTCCCTCCCGGCTCCCAAAAAAAAAACCCCAAAAATTGGGATTTAAAGCCCAGAATTGGGCGAGAAATTCCTGTTTTTTCCACGGAATTTTGGGATTTGGGATCAGATGGAGCTTGGAGGAATCACAGGGATAAAAAAACACTAAAAAAATTGGGAAAAATCCTGATTTTTCTCAATTCTGGAGAAGGAATTTGGGGCTGGAATTCAGGGATTTGTTGCCAGGATTGAGGAATCCCAAATTTCCCAAAATTTTGGGGAAATTCACCTCAAATAACCCCAAAATTCTGGGAATCGATCCTTAAATAACCCCAAAATTTTGGGGATGAGCCTTAAAGAATTGAAAAATTTGGGAATTGACCCTTAAATAACCCCAAAATTTGGGAATTGATCCTCAAACTTTGGGAATTGATCCTCAAATAATCCCAAAATTTGGGAATAATCCTTAAAAAAATCCAAAACTTTGGCAATTGATCCTTAAATGACCCCAAAATTCTGGGAATGATCCTCAAATAATCCCAAATTTTGGGAATTGATCCTTAAAAAATCCCAAATTTTGAGAATTAATCCTTAAATGACCCTAAAATTCTGGGAATTGATCCTTAAACTTTGGGATTGACCCTCAAATAATCCCAAAATTTTGGGAATGATCCTTAAAAAATCCCCAAATTCGGGAATTGATCCTTAAAAAATCCCAAACTTTGGGAATTGATCCTTAAATAATTCCAAATTTTGGGAATTAATCCTTAAAAAATCCCAAATTTTGGGAATTGATCCTTAAATAACCAAAAACTTTGGGATTTGATCCTTAAAAAATCCAAAAATGTTGGGAATTGATTCCTAAAGAGCCTCAAACTTTGGGAATTAATTCTTAAATAACTCCAAATTTTGGGAATTGATTCCTAAATGACTTTAAATTTTGGGAATGAGCCTTAAATAACCCCAAAATTCTGGGAATTGATTCTTAAAAAAATCCAAAAATGTTGGGAATTGATTCCTAAACAACCCCAAATTTTGGGAATGATCCTTAAAAACTCCCAAAACTTTGGGAATTGACCCTTAAATAACCCCAAATTTTGGGAATGATCCTTAAAAAATCCCCAAATTTCAGAATTGATCCTTAAAAAATCCCAAATTTTGGGAATTGATCCTCAAACTTTGGGAATTGATCCTCAAATAACCCCAAAATTTGGGAATAATCCTTAAAAAATCCAAAACTTTGGGAATTAATCCTTAAATGACCCCAAAATTCTGGGAATTGATCCTTAAACTTCAGGACTGACCCTCAAATAACCCCAAAACTTTGGGATTGATCCTTGAGAAAATCCAAAATTTTGGGAATGAGCCTTAAAAAATCCCCAAATTCGGGAATTGATCCTTAAAAAATCCCAAACTTTGGGAATTGATCCTTAAATGACCCCAAAACTTCAGGAAACGAGCCTCAATTTACACCCAATTTTAACAAATGAGGCTCAAAATTCCCAAAACTTTCCCAAAAAAACCCTCAAACAGCCCCAAAACCCCCCAAATGAGGCTCAAAACTCTAAAAAGTTCAGGAAATGAGGCTCAAACCTCCCCAAAATTTGACAGAAGATGCTCAAACCACCCCAAATTTGAGAAATGATGCTCAGAAGTCCCAAAACTTTGGGAAATTAAGTTTAAATCCCCAAACTTTGGGAAATGAATCCCAAATCCCCCAAAATATTGACAAGAGATGCTCAAACACCCCAAACTTTGGGAAATGAGGCTCAAAAAACCCAAAACTTTGGGAAATGCAGCTCAAAACCCCCCAAACCTTTAAAAAAATCAAAATTTAGAACCTCAAACCCCCCAAAATATTGACAAGAGACGCTCAAACACCCAAAAACTTTGGGAAATGAACCTTAAAACTCCCAAAACTTTGGGAAATGAACCTCAAATCCCCCAAAATATTGACAAGAGACACTCAAACACCCAAAACCTTGAAAAATGAGACTTAAAAACCCCAAAACTTTGAGAAATGAACTTCAAAAACACCAAAACTTTGGGAAATGAACCTCAAATCCCCCAAAATATTGACAAGAAATGCTCAAACCACCCCAAAACTTTGGGAAATGAGGCTCAAAAAACCCAAAACTTTGGGAAATGCAGTTCAAAACCCCCCAAACCTTAAAAAAAAAATCAAAATTTAGAACCTCAAACCCCCCAAAATATTGACAAGAGACGCTCAAACACCCAAAAACTTTGGGAAATGAGATTCAAAAACCCCAAAACTTTGGGAAATGAACTTCAAAACCACCAAAACTTTGGGAAATGAACCTCAAACTCCCCAAAATATTGACAAGAGACACTCAAACACCCAAAACCTTGAAAAATGAGATTTAAAAACCCCAAAACTTTGGGAAAACAATCCCAAAATTCCCCCAAAACTTTAGGAAAATATCCTCAAATCACCCCAAAACTTTGAGAAAATGATCCCAAAATAACCCCAAATATTGAAAAATTATCCCCAAATTTTGGGAAGTGACCCCAAATCCCCCCAAATTTTGGGAAAACAATCCCAAATTTCCCCAAACTTCAGGAAACATCCCCAAATCCCCCAAAATCTTGGGAAAATATCCCCAAATCACCACTAAATTTTCAGAAATTGTCCTCAAATAACCCCAAATATTGAGAAATGACCCCCAAACTTTGGGAAATGATCCCCAAAACCCCCAAACTTTAGGAAAACATCCCCAAATCCCCCCAAAACTTTGGGAAATGATCCTCAAATTCTGAGAAACAATCCCCAAATCCCATAAACTTTGGGAAAATGATCCCAAAATTCCCCCAAACTTTAGGAAACATCCCCAAATCCCCCAAAATCTTGGGAAAATATCCCAAAATCCCCAGTAAATTTTCAGAAATTGTCCTCAAATCTCCCAAAACTTTGAGAAAATGATCCCAAAATTCCCCCAAACTTTGGGAAAACATCCCCAAATCCCCCCAAAACTTTGGGAAATGATCCTCAAATTCTGAGAAACAATCCCCAAATCCCATAAACTTTGGGAAAATGATCCCAAAATTCCCCCAAACTTTGAGAAACCATCCCCAAATCCCCCCAAATTTTGGGAAAATCCCCCCAAATCCCCCCCAGAGTTTGGGAAATGATCCCCAAATAACCCCAAATATTGAAAAATTATCCCCAAATTTTGGGAAGTGACCCCCAAATCCCCCCAAAACTTTGGGAAAACAATCCCAAAATCCCCCCAAACTTTAGGAAAATATCCCCAAATCCCCCAAAACCCTGGGAAAATATCCCAAAAACTCCCAAAACTTTGAGAAATGATCCTCAAATCCCCCCAAAACTTTGTCAAAACAATCCCAAAACTTCCCCAAAATTCAGGAAAACATCCCCAAATCACCCTAGAATTTGGGAAACGATCCCCAAATCCCCCCAGACTTTGGGAAACGATCCCCAAATAACCCCAAATATTGAAAAATTATCCCCAAACTTTGGGAAATGATCCCCAAAACCCCCAAAATTTTGGGAAAACAATCCCCAAATTCCCCCAAATTTTGGGAAAATACCCCCAAATCCCCCCAGAGTTTGGGAAATGATCCCCAAATATTGAGAAATTATCCCCAAATTTTGGGAAGTGACCCCCAAATCCCCCAAAACTTTGGGAAATGACCCTCAAATAACCCCAAACTTTGAGAAAGGATCCTCAAATAAGCCCAAAATTTTGGGAAATGATCCTCAAACTCCCCCAAACTTTGGGAAAACAACCCCAAATTCCCCCAAACTTCAGGAAACATCCCCAAATCCCCCAAAATCTTGGGAAAATATCCCAAAATCGCCACTAAATTTTCAGAAATTGTCCTCAAATAACCACAAATATTGAGAAATGGTCCCCAATCTTCAAGAAATGATCTCCAATTCCCCAAACTTCTGGAAAATATCCCCAAATCCCCCCAAACTTTAGGAAAACATCCCCAAATCCCCCAAAACTTTGGGAAAATGATCCCAAAATTCACCCAAACTTTGGGAAAATATCCCCAAATCCTCCCAAAACTTTAGGAAAATCTCCTCAAATTCCCTCTAAACTTTGAGAAATGATCCCCAAATAACCCCAAATATTGAAAAATTATCCCCAAATTTTGGGAAAATACCCCCAAATCCCCCCAAATTTTGGGAAATGACCCCAATTCCCCCCAAACTTTGGGAAAATCCCCCCAAATCCCCCCAGATCTGGGAAATGCTGCCCCAAAGCCCAAACCTCCCCCGGCTGTGCAGCCCCGCCCAGCCCCGGCCTCATTAAGGCTTTAATGAGGCGTTAATTAAGCGGCTTTGCCCCGTTTGGAGGCGGATCCAGAGGGAGAACGGGGCTTTTCCCGGGAAATCCCTACCCGGGGGGTTTGGGGAGGGAAATCCAGGGAATGTCAGTGAGGAGGGAGGGATTGACACCCCAAAACACCAGGAATTCCCTCAGGTTCTGAATTCTCATCCCAAACCACCCAGGAATCCCCTCAGGCTGGAGATTCCAACCTCAAAACCTCAGGAATTCCCTCAGGTTCCCAAATCCCATCCCAAAAAACCTGGGAATTCCCTCAGGTTACAAATTCCCATAACAAAACTTTTGGGAAATCCCTGAGATTCCCAATTCCCACCTCAAAACCTCAGGAATTCCCTCAGGCTGGAAATTCCCATCCCCAAACATCCGGAGTTCCCTCAGGATGGAAATTCACATCTCAAAACATCAGGAATTCCCTCAAGTTCCCAATTCCAACCTCAAAACGTCAGAATTTCCCTCAGGTTCCAAATTTCCATTCCCAAAACCTTGGGAATTCCTTCAGGTCCTAAACTCCCAGCCCAAACTACCCAGGAATTCCCTCAGGCTGGAAAATCCAACCTCAGAACCCTGGGAATTCCCTCAGGTTCTGAATTCCTAATCCCAAAAACATCAGGAATTCCCTCAGGTCCTAAACTCCCAGCCCCAAAAACCCAGGAAAATCCCTCAAGTTTCCAATTCCCACCTCAAAACCTTGGGAATTCTCTCAGGCTGGAAAATCCAACTCTAAAACTCTGGGAATTCCCTCAGGCTCCCAAATCCCATCCCAAAACTTTTGGGAATTCCCTGAAGCTCCCAATTCCCACCTCAAAGCTTCAGGAGTTCCCTCAGGCTCCCGATTTCCACCACAAAACCTCTGGGATTTCCCTCAGGTTCTGAATTCCCATCCCCAAAACATCAGGAATTCCCTCAAATCCTAAATTCCATCCCAAACTATCCAGGAATTCCCTCAGGCTGGAAATTCCCACCTCAAAACCCTGGGAATTCCCTCAGGTTGTAAATTCCCATCCCCAAAACATCAGGAATTCCCTCAGGCTGGAGATTCCCATCCCCAAAACCTTGGGAATTCCTTCAGGTCGTAAATTCCCAATACCAAAACCTCAGGAATCCCCTGAGATCCTAAACTCCCATCCCAAACTGTCCAGGAATTCCCTCAGGCTCCAAATTCCCATCCCCAAAACATCAGGAATTCCCTCAAGTTCCCAATTCCAACCTCAAAACATCAGGAATTCCCTCAGATCCTGAATTCTCATCCCAAACTATCCAGGAATTCCCTCAGGCTGGAGATTCCAACCCCAAAACCTTGGGAATTCCCTCAGGCTGGAGATTCATACCTCAAAACCTCAGGAATTCCCCCAGGCTGGAAATTCCCATCCCAAAACTTTTGGGAAATCCCTGCGGTTCCTAATTCCCACCTCAAAACCTCAGGAATTTCCTCAGGCTCCCAATTCCCATCCCAAGAACCTTGGGAATTCCCTCAGGCTGGAAAATCCAACCCCAAAAACCTCAGGAATTCCCTCAGGTTCCCAATTCCTGTCCCAAAAAACCCCCAGGAATTCCCTCAGGCTGGAGATTCCCATCCCAAAACCTCGGGAATTCCCCCAAGTTCCAAATTCTTAACCCCCAAGCATCAGGAATTCTCTCAGACTGGAAAATCCAATCTCAAAACCTTGGGAATTCCCTCAGGTTCCAAATTCCCAACTCAAAATATCAGGAATTCCCTCAGGTCCTAAACTCCCATCTCAAAACTTCTGGGAATTCCCTCAGGCTGGAAAATCCAACCCTAAAACCTCAGGAATTCCCTCAAGTTCCAAATCCCCATCCCCCAAACCTCGGGAATTCCCTCAAGTTCCCAATTCCCACCTCAAAACCTTGGGAATTCCTTCAGGCTGGAAATTCCTATCCCGAACTATCCAGGAATTCCCTCAGGCTGGAGATTCCAATCCCAAAACATCAGGAATTCCCTCAGGTCCTAAATTCCCATCCCCAAACTATCCAAGAATTCCCTCAGGGTGGAAATTCCCACATCAAAACCTTGGGAATTCCTTCAGGCTGGAGATTCCAACACCAAAACATCAGGAATTCCCTCAGATTGGAAATTCCCATCTCCAAAACGTCAGGAATTCCCTCAAGTTCCCAATTCTCATCCCAAAAAAAACCCGGGAACTCCCTCAGGCTGGAAACTCCCACCTCAAAACATGAGGAATTCCCTCAGGTCCTAAATTCCCATCCCAAAACCTCAGGAATTTCCTCAGGTTTCAAATCCCACACCCAAAAAACCTGGGAATTCCCTCAGGCTGGAAAATCCAACCTCAAACATCAGGAATTCCCTCAGGTCCTGAATTCCCATCCCAAAACCTCAGGAATTTCCTCAGGTTTCAAATCCCACACCCAAAAAAACTGGGAATTCCCTCAGGCTCCCAATTCATATCCCAAAACCTTGGGATTTCCCTCAGGTCCTAAATTCCCATCCCAAAAAACCTGGGAATTCCCTCAGGCTGGAAAATCCAACCCCAAAACATCAGGAATTCCCTCAAGTTCCCAATCCCCATCCCAAAAAACCCAGTAATTCCCTCAGGCTGGAAAATCCAACACCAAAACTTCAGGAATTCCCTCAGGTCCTAAATTTCCATCCCAAAACTTTGGGAATTCCCTCAGGTTTCAAATCCCATCTGCAAAACATCAGGGAATTCCCTCGAGTTCCCAATCCCCATCCCAAAAAAACCCAGGAACTCCCTCAGGCTCCAAACTCAAATCCCAAAGACACCCCGAGGCTGGAAATTCCCATCCCAAACCTCAGGAATTCCCTCAGGATCCAAATTTTTCTCCCAAAAATCCCAGGAATTCCCTCAGTGTCCCTTTCCCATCCCAAAAAAACCCCAGGAATTCCCTCATTGTTCCAAATCCATCAGGAAATTCCAGGGAATTCCCTCAGAATTCCCTTTCCTCACTTCAAAATCTCAGAAATTCCTTCTTCCATCCCCAAAAAAAACCAACTTGGGAATTCCCTCAGGTCCAAAATTCCCAGGAATTTCAGGAAGCTCCAAATTCCAACAATAAAATCCTTGAGACATCCCCGGGCTCCCAATTCCTGCTCCAAAAAAACCCTCAGAAAATCCTTCAGTGTTTCATTCTCATCCCAAAAAATCCAAGAATTCCCTCAGTGTTTCCTCTTCATCCCCCAAAAAACTGGGAATATTTTCAGGGATTCCTCGTTATCCCAAAAGATCCAGAAATTCCTCCAGTGTTTCATTCCCATTCCAAAAAAAAAAAATACACAAAACCCTTCAGTGTTCCCTTTTAATACTATAAATATAAATATATTATCAAATATAAATATACCATAAATCCCAGGAATTCCCTCAGTGTTCACTTTTTATCCTCCAAAAAAACTGGGAATTTACTCAATGTTCACTCTTCATCCCCAAAATCTCAAGAATTCTCTCAGTGTTTCATTCCCATCCCAAAAAATACTGGGAATTCCCTCAGTGTTCCTTTCCCAGCCTATAAACTCCAGGAATTCCCTCAGTGTTCACTTTTTATCCTCCAAAAAACAGAAAATTCCCTCAGTGTTCACTTTTTATCTTCCAAAAAATAGAGAACTCCCTCAATGTTCCAATCCCATCCCAAAAAAAACCGAGAATTCCCTCAGTGTTCACTTTTTATCCCCCAAAAACCCGATAATTCCCTCAGTGTTCACTTTTTATCCCCCAAAAACCCGAGAATTCACTCAGTGTTCACTTTTTATCCCCCAAAACCAGAGAATTCCCTCAGTGTTCACTTTTTATCTCCCCAAAAACCAGAGAATTCCCTCAGTGTTGAGTTTTTATCCCCAAAAGCGCCGGTAATTCCCTCAGTGCCCCCTGACACCCCGAATGTCCCCCCGGTGTCGCCCCGTTTCCCGTCCCAAGGCCCACCATGACCGGAGCGGGGCCCAAAACCGCCATAAAATCAGGAATTGGAGAAAACCGAGCGGCACAAGGTCAATACAACCCCCGCTGAGGCCGCCCCGGGCCGGCCCAGCGAGGCCTGGGCGCGTCCTCCCCTCACGGCGAGCGGGCGGGGGCGGGAGCGGCCCGGGCCTAACGGGGGCGGGCTGGGCCTAACGGGGGGGGAGAGCGGCTTTTCTCCGCCACCACAGCGCGGCCCCGCTCGGGCCGGCCCCGCGCGGCTCCCGGGGCACTGCCGGCGCTGTCCCGGCGCTCACTCACCGCGGGCCGGGCCGGGCCGGGCCGGCGCTGCCGCCGCCTGGAGCCGCCGCCGCTTCCTCCCGCTCCGCCACAAAATGGCGGCGGCAGGAAGTGCCCCCCGCGCGCCGGCCCCGCCCCGCGCTACGCCAACGGCGGAACGAGGCCACGCCCACTCCGCTGTACGCAAACGGCGTAAAGCCGCGCTGGGTTCAGCGCTACGTAAATTGCGTAAAGCCGCACTGGATTCAGCGTTACGCAAACAGCGTAAGGCGGTTCGGCGCTACGCAAATTGCGTAAAGGTGCGGTGGGTTCAGCGCTACGCAAATTGCGTAAGGCGGTACCGGGTTCAGCGCTACGTAAACGGCGTAAAGGCGGTCCAGCCCCGCTCAGGGCTACGTAAATGGCGTAAGGCGGTCCCGCCCCGCTCAGCGTTACGCAAATGGCGTAAGGTTGTTCGGCGCTACGCAAACGGCGTAAGAAAGTCCCGGGCTTTGCAAAGGGCGTAAGAAGGTCCCGCCCACCCCGCGGTACGCAAATGGCGTAAGGCGGCCCCGCCCGGCCCGCCCCGCGCCCCGCGCAAACGCCGTAACCCCGGTCAAACTCGCAATAACTGAGGGAATTCTGGACCGAACGGCGAGCGAGCCGCGGATCCCCGCGCTGGAAACACCCGAGAGAGCGGTGTGAGGCCCTGCCCGGCCGTGCCCCGGCGCTGTGGGCGCTGTAGGCGCAGGTCCCGCCGCTGGCGCAGCCGCCCTGACGCAGCGGCCGCATTACGCAATGCGGGTTACGCCGGCGGGGCGACGTAAGCGGCGTTGGAGAATCGCGGCACCCCCTGAAACCCACCCGGGGTCTGTCCTTTCCCTCACACACCCCCGGGGCTCGGTTCCCCCTCACACCAGCGGCCTCTCCCCTCCCGGGCCTCGCACCGCGCCGCTCTTACCTGAGGGGCCGGGCCGGGCCGGGCTGGGCTCAAAGGGCCGGGCCGCCCTCCCTCCTCCCTCCCCGGGCCGGGGGCGGCGGCGGGGCCCGAACCGGAGGAGGAGGAGGAGGAGGAGGGAGGGGAGGAAGGGGAAGGGGCGGGGGGGCCGCGGGCACCGAGGGGAAGCGGCTCCGGCAGCGGCGCCGCACTGACCTCACCGCGCTGCGCGTGACGTCACCGCGCACCGCGACACGCCCACCCCGCCGCGTGACGTCACGGGAGGGGAACCGGAAAATGGGAAACGGGGGGGGGGGGGGAAACACCGGGGGGGGAACGGGGACAGAAAGGGGACACCGGGGACAGGGAGGGGACAATGGGGGGACACCGGGGACAAGGAGGGGACACCGGAGGGGGCGATACCGGGGGGACACCGGGAGGGGTCACCGGAGGTCACCGGGAGGGTCCCGGATGATGGAGGGGACACAATGAAGGGACACCGGAGATACCGGGAAGGGACATTAAGGACACCGGGGGGACACCGGGAATTACCAGGGGACACCGGGAGGTCCCTGGGGACATTTTGGGGGGTCCTGGGGACACCGGGGGGTCCTTGGGGACACTATGGGGACACTTTTGGCGTCTTCAGGACCCTGGAGGGGATGGGGGGGGGGGGCCTTGGGGGGTCCCAGGGGGTCCTGGGGACACTGGGGGGGGGGTCTTGGGGACATTCTGGGGACACTTTTGGGGTCTTGGGGACCTTGGAGGGGATTTGGGGACACCTTGAGGGGTCCCAGGGGGTCCTGGGGACATTTTGGGGGGGTTTGGGGGACAATAAATGAGGAGGGGACACTGGGGGGGGAGTCCCAGGGGATCTTTGGGGAGCCTGGAGGGAATTTGGGGACACTTTGGGGGGGTCTTTGGGGACATTTTGGGGGTCCTGGGGAGGGACAATGGATGGGGGGACACTGGGGGGTCCTTGGGGACATTTTGGGGACACTTTGGGGGGTCTTGGGGACCCTGGAGGGGATTTGAGGACACTTTGGGGGATCCTGGGGACACTGGTGGTGTCTTGGGGACATTTTTTGGGGGATTTGGGGACATTTTTGGGGTCTCGAGGACACTGGGGGACACCAGGGAGGGTCCTGGGGACATTTTGGAGAATTTGGGGACATTGGGGGGGTCCTTAAAGGGTCTATGGGGACAATAAATGGGGGGGGGGTCCCCAGGGGGGTCCTTGGGGACACTTTGGGGTCCCTGGGGACATTTGAGGGGTCCTGAGGACACTTTGGGGCTCATTTTGGGGACAATTTGGGGGTTTTGGGGACATTTTGGGCACCCAAGGCACATTTTGGGGGGTCTTGGGGACACTTTAAGGGTTTTGGGGTCATTTTGGGGACAATTTGGGGCTTTTGGGGACATTTTAGGGGTCCCAGTGACACTTTAGGGACAATTTTGGGGACAATTTGGGGATTTTAGGGACATTTTGGGGACATTTTTGGGGGATTTTGGGCTGTGACATCACCGGAGGGGGGGGTCCCCACCCCATCCCCCTCCCCAAATTCCCATTCCAGAGAAATTTGAGGGAAAATCTCCCAAAATTTCCCATTTTTTTGGGAATTCTCATCCATTTTTGAGGTGAAAAAATGAAATTTTTGTGTAAAAACCCACCAAAAATCAGGGAATTATTTAATATTCCATCAAAAATTCCTGATTTTTTTGGAATTCTTTAGGAAAAAAAGATAAAAAAACATTTGGAGGGGAGTGGAACTGTTGAATTTTGCTTGAAAATGGAATTTTTTAGGGAAAAATTTGGATTTTTTTCCCCAAAAATCCCATTTTGGAATGGAATAATTCCTTAAAAATTCAATTCGAGCCCCAAATCCTCCCTGGGAGTGAAAGAAAGGGAAAAAAAAATCCAATTTTTTTGGGAAAAATCTTCTTTAAATTGAGATTTTTTTTTTTGGGAAAAAAAGGAAATCCCCAAACTTTGATCTCCACCTTTATTGGAATTTTCCAAACTTCCTAATTTTGATTTTTTTTCCTATTTTTGGGGAGGGTTTTTTCATCCTGAAATTCCTCAGGGGGTGAGAAAATCTGGGAATTTTGGGCTCCGTCGTTTCTTCATCCTGGAAAAGGAAAAAAAAAAAACAACCCTAAAAAAATCCTGAAAAAAAAAGAAAAAAAATTAAATTTTCCCTAAAAATTCCAACCTGGAAAAAAAAAAGTGAATTTTAGAGCTAAAATCCTCACCTTTTCCTGGGATTTTTATGCCTCTTCCAAGTTTTTCTCTTCCTCCTTTTCCGGAGCTTTTTCTGGACTTTTTTCTGAATTTTTCTCCAAATTTTTTTCTGAATTCTCTAAATTTTTTTCTGAATTTTCTTCCGAATTTTCCTCAATTTTTTCCTGAATTTTTTCCTCATTTTCCTCAATTTTTTCCGGATTTTTTCCCTCATTTTCCAGATTTTTTTCCGGATTTTTTTCGGGGTTTTTTCCCTCTTCTCCCTCGGTTTGATTTTGGGTGGAAATTTCATTTTCTGCTGTTTTTTCCGGGGGAATTTCGGGGTTTTGGGGGTTTTCTGGCTCCTCCAGGAACGGCGGCACCAGGAGGGGCCCCGGGGCCTTCAGGAACTCCCCGGATTTGGGGGAATTTGGGGCATTTTCGGGGGGATTTTCGGGGGGTTTGGGGGAATTTTGGGGTTTTTCTTCTTCTTGTCCCGTTGTTGGTGCCGGGGCCGCCTCGGGGGGATCCTCAGAGAAAGGGTCCTCACCCTAAAGAGGGGAAAAAATGAGAAATTTGGGTGAATTTGGGGAAAAATTGGGGAAAATTGGGGGGATTTAGGGAAAAAATGGGGAGATTTGGGGAAAAAAAGGGTGAAATTTGGGGGAAAATGGGGAAAATTTGGGGAAAATGGGGGAAATTTGGGGAAAATGGGGGAAATTTGGGGGGAATTTTGGGGGAAAATTGGGAGAAATTTGGGAAAAATGGGAATTTGGGGGAAAATAGGGGAATTTGGGGGAATTTAGGGAAAAAATGGGGAAAATTTGGGGAAAAATGGAGGATTTTATGGGGAATTTGGGGAAAAATGGAAAAACTGGGGGAACTTTGGGGGAAAATTGGGGGAATTTAGGGGGAATTTGGGGAAAATGGGAAAAATGGGGGGAATTTGGGGGAAAATAGGGGGAATTTGAGGCAAATTTGGGGGGAAATGGGGAAATTTTGGGGAATTTGGGGGAAAATAGGGGAAATTTTGGGGGAAATGGGGAAAATGGGAATTTGGGGGGATTCGGAGGAAATTCGGAACAAATTTGGGGGGAAATTGGAAAAAATGGGGAAATTTGGCGGAAATTTTGGAAAAAAAAGGGGGAAATTTGGGCAAAAATGGGAGATATTTGGGAAAAAATGGGGAAATTTAGGGGATTGGGGGGGAAATGGAGAAATTTTGGGGGAAATTTGGGGAAAAATGGGGGATTTTTGGGAGATTTGGGGAAAATGGGGAAAATTTGGGGGGATTTGGTGGAATTTGGGAGAAATTTGTGGGGAAATTGGGGAAAAATGGGGGAATTTTGGGGAGAGCAATGGGGAAAATTGGGGGAAATTTGGGGAAAAAAAGGGAAAATTCAGAGGAAATTTGGGGGGAAATTGGGGGGCAGAAATGGGGAAAATAGGGGGAAAAATGGGGGAAATTTGGGGACAAATGGGAAAAAATGGGGGAAATTTGAGGGGAAAAATGGGGAAATTTGGGAAAAAATGGGGGAAATTTGGGGGAAATTTTTGGAAAAATGGAATTTGGAGAAAAATGGAGGAATAATGGGAGGATTTAGGGGGATTTGGGGAAATTTAAGGAAAAATGAGAAAATTGGGGGAAAATAGAGGATTTCGGGGAATTTGGGAGAAATTAGGGAAAAAATGGGGGAATTTGGGGAAAATTTGGGGAGATTTGGAAGAAATTTGGGGGGAAAATGGGAAATTTGGGGAAAAATGGGGGAATTTGGGGGGAAAATGGGAATTTGGGGGGATTCGGAGGAAATATGGAACAAATTTGGGGGAAAATTGGGAAAAAATGGGGAAATTTGGCAGAAATTTGGGAAAAAAATGGGGGAAATTTGGGGGAATTTGGGGGAATTAAGGGAAATTTAGGGGAAATTTGGGGAAAAATGGGAAAAATGGGGGAATTTGGAAGAATTTAGGGGGAAATGGGGGGATTTGAGGGAATTTAGGGAAATTTGGGAAAAAATTTGGGGAAAATTTGAGGGAATTGGGGGAGATTTTGGAAAACTTAGGGGGGATTTGGGGAAAAATGGGAGAAATTTGGGGAAAATTTGGGAAAAATGGGGGAATTTTAGGGAAATTTGGGGAGAATTTGGGAGGATTTAGGGAAATTTGAAGTAAATTAGGGCAAATTTGGGAAAAATGAGGGAAATTTGGGGAAATTTAGGGGGGATTTGGGGAAAAACAGAATTTGGGAAAAATGGGGGAGTTTGGGGAAAAATTAGGGAAAAAACATTGAAAATTGGGGGAAATTCATTAAAAATCAGGGAAAATTGGTGGAGAAAAAGCAGGAAAAATCGGGGGAAAAACGGGAATTTGGGAAAAACAGAGAAATTGGGAAAATGGGGAAAAATTGGGGGATAAAACAAGGGAAATTGGGGGGAAAATTGCTGGGAATTGTCGCAAAAATGCTCAAAATTGGCCCAATTGAGGCTGATGCTGAACGAGGATTCCTCGTTCTGGGTTTTGGGGTTTTTTTTTTGGGAATTTTCAAGTTTCTTTGGTAATTTTGGGGGTTTTCTTCAGGAATTTTCACGGGTTTTGGGGCATTTTTGGCTTTTCTTTGGGAATTTAAAAATTTTTTGGAGAATTTTCAGGTTTCTCAAGAAATTTTGGTGTTTTTTTGGGAATTTTGTGGGTTTTCTTTGGAATTTTTAGGTTCCTTTGGGAATTTGGGTTTTTTTGGGAATTTTTGAGGTTTTGGAGGGAACGTTTGTTGTTTTGTTTTGTTTTGTTTTATTTTTATTTTGGGGTGGGGTTTTTTGGAGTTTTCTTTGGGAATTTTGGGAATTTTCAAGGGGTTTGGGGAATTTTCAGGTTTCTTTGGAAATCTTGAAGGTTTTTGGGAATTTGGGGGAATTTTTTGAGGGCTTTCTTTGGGAATTTTCAGGTTTCTTTGAGAATTTTGGAGATTTTTTAGGGAATTTTGGGAATTTTTTGGGAATTTTGGGTGAGTTTTTTTTCCCCCAGGGAGGTTTTTTTCCAGGATTGGCTGCGTGGGAAAAGGAGAGACTCCAGTTTGGGAAAATGGGAAGAACTGGGAATGTGGGGATCCATCCAGCCCAAACTGGGATCCCAAAGTGGGATAACGGGACAGGAACATCCAAACTGGGATAATGGGAACACACCCAGCCCAAACTGGGAACGATCCCATCCCAAACTGGGATCCCAAACTGGGACAACTGGATCATTCCCATTATCCAAACCCAGATAATGGGAGTGATCCAGTTCCAAAGTGGGATCCCAAACTGGGATAACAGGAATCCATCCATCCCAAACTGGGATAACAGGAACATCCAAACTGGGATAACAGGAATGATCCCATCCCAAACTGGGATCCCAAACTGGGATCATGGGAATAACTGGGATAATGGGAACACACCCAGCCCAAACTGGGATAAAATGGGACAGGAATATCTAACTCGGAAAACGGGAATGAGCCAAATCCAAACTGGGATCCCAAACTGGGACAACTGGATCATTCCCATTATCCAAACTGGGATAACAGGAGTGATCCAGTTCCAAACTGGGATCCCAAACTGGGATAATGGGAATAACTGGGATAATGGGAACACACCCAGCCCAAACTGGGATCCCAAACTGGGAGAATGGGAACAATCCAAACCCAAACTGGGATCCCAAAATGGGAGAATGGGAATGACTGGGATAATGGGAATACGCTCATCCCAAACTGGGATCCCAAACTGGGATAACGGGACAGCAACATCCAAACTGGGAAAAACTCTATTTCAAACTGGGAAAATGGGACAGGAACATCTAAACTGGGATAATGGGAATGATCCAAACCCAAACTGGGAATGACCCTGTCTCAAACTGAGATCCCAAACTGGGATAATGGGAACAACCCCATCCCAAACTGGGATCCCAAACTGGGACAACTGGATTATTCCCATTATCCAAACTGGGAATATGGGAATGATCCAATCCCAACCTGGGATAACAGGAACATCCAAACTGGGATCCCAAACTGGGATCAGGAGAACAATCCCATTTCAAATTGGGATAACAGGAATCCATCCATCCCAAACTGGGATAATGGGAATGATCCAACTCCAAACTGGGATCCCAAACTGGGATAATGGGAATAACTGGGATAATGGGAACACACCCAGCCGAAACTGGGATAACAGGAACATCCAAACTGGGATCCCAAACTGGGATCAGGAGAACAATCCCATTTCAAATTGGGATAACAGGAATCCATCCATCCCAAACTGGGATAATGGGAATGATCCAACTCCAAACTGGGATCCCAAACTGGGATAATGGGAATAACTGGGATAATGGGAACACACCCAGCCCAAACTGGGATAACAGGAACATCCAAACTGGGATCCTGCTCCAGGATAATGGGAATGATCCCATCCCAAACTGGGATCCTACACTGGGATAACGGGACAGCAACATCCAAACTGGGAAAAACTCTATTTCAAACTGGGAAAATGGGACAGGAACATCTACTGGGACAATGGGAATGATCCCATCCCAAACTGGGATCCCAAACTGGGATAACTGGATCGTCCCCATTATCCAAACTGGGAATATGGGAGTGATCCAAACCCAAACTGGGATCCCAAACTGGGATAACAGGAATGATTCCATCCCAGACTGGGATAACGGACAAAAACACCTAAACTGGGATAATGGGAATAACTGGGATAATGGGAACGCATCCATTCCAAACTGGGATAACAGCAACATCCAAACTGGGATCCCAAACTGGGATAACGGGAACGATCCCATCCCAAACTGGGATCCCAAAATGGGATAATGGGATATGGCCAAACCCAAACTGGGATAATGGGAATGACTGGGATAATGGGAATATGCTAATCCCAAACTGGGAAAATGGCAACGATCCCATCCCAAACTGGGATCCCAAACTGGGATAACTGGATCATTCCCATTATGCACACTGGGATAATGGGAGTGATCCAATCCCAAACTGGGATCCCAAACTGGGAAAATGGGAATGATCCCATCCCACGCAGCCAATCCCAGGCTCCCCATCCCTCCTTTTCCCAGGATCCAAAATCCTTTTTTTTGGGGATCCAAAGTTGCTTTTTTTGGGATCCCAAATCCCTTTTCCCCGGAGCTGAGCTCTGCCTTCCCGCCATTCCAGGTCCCTCCTCATCCCAGAACTCCGTTTTCCTGGGATCCAAATCCCTTTTTTGGGATCCAAAGTTCCTCTTCTCGGGATCCAAATCCCTTTTCTCCCAGGATCCAACATCCGTCTTCCCGGGATCCAAATCCCTTTTTCCCTGGACTCAACGTCCGTTTCCTCCCGGGATCCAAAGTCCTTTTTTTCCGGGATCCAAATCCCATTTTTCCCTGGACTCCAAGTCCTTTTTCTCCCGAGATCCAAGGTCCCTCTTCCTGGGATCCAAATCCCTTTTTACCTGGGATCCAAGGTCCTTTTTTTGGGATTCAAATCTCTTTTCTTCTTGGTATCTGAGCTCTGTTTTCCCAGGATCCAGTGTCCCTTTTCCCAGGATCCAAAGTCCTTTTTTTCCCAGGATCCAACATCCCTTTTATTGGGATCCAAATCCCTTTTCCCCCTGGACTCAAAGTCCCTTTTTTGGGATCCAGAGTCCCTTTTTTTGGGATCCAAAGTCCCTCCTTTTCCCAGGACTCCAGGTCCGTCTTCCCAAGATCCAAAGTCCTTTTCCTGGGATCCGAAGTCCCTTTTTCCCTGGACTCAACGTCCTGTTTTTCCCCCTGGGATTTTTCCCAGGATTTGAGGTCACTTTTTCAGGGAATCCAACATCCCTCTTGGGATCCAAATCCCGTTTTTCCCTGGACTCAACGTCCTTTTCCTCCTGGGATCCAAAGTCCCTTTTTCCCTGGGATCCAAATCCCATTTTTCCCTGGACTCCAAGTCCTTTTTCTCCCAGGACTCCGGGTCCCTTTTCCCCGGGATCCAAGCTCCTTCTCCTTGGGATCCAAATTCCCATTTTCCCTGGACCTGAGCTCCGTCTTCCCGGGATCCTAAGTCCCTTTTCCCAGGATCCAAAGTCCTTTTTTTGGGATGCAAATCCCATTTTTCCCCTGGACTCCACGTCCATTGTTTCCCCTGCTATCCGAAGTTGCTCTTCTTGGGATCCAGCGTCCCTCCTTTTCCCAGAATCCAAGATCCTTCTTCCTGGGATCCAAAATCCCTCTTCTTGGGATCCAAAATCCTTTTTTTTTTTTTTTTGGGATTCAAATCCCTTTTTCCCCTTGGACTCAAAGTCCTTTTCCCCCCCCAAGATCCAAAGTCCCTCTTCCAGAGATCCAACGTCCCTTTTCCCAGGATCCAAAATCCTTTTTTTTTGGGATTCAAATCCCATTTTCCCCTGGACTCAAAGTCCTTTTCCCCACAATTCAAAGTCCCTCTTCTGGGGATCCAAATCCCTCTTTACCTGTGATCCAAAGTCCTTTTTCTTGGGATCCAAATCTCTTTTCTTCTCAGGCCTCGAGCTCCGTCTTCCCGGGATCTGCCGTCCCTTTTCCTTGGACTCCAAATCCCTTTTTTCCTGGGATGCAAATCCCGATTTTTGGGATCCAAATCCCATTTTCCCCTGGACTCAACGTCCTTTTTTCCCCCGGGATCCAAAGTCCCTTTTCCCAGGATTCAGAGTCTCTTCCTGGGATCCAAATCCCATTTTCCCCTGGCCCTAGGCTCTGTTTTTTTGGGATCTAAATCCCACTTTTTCCCTGGACCCAAAGTCCATCTTCCCAGGATCCAAATCCCTTTTTCCCAAGGATCCAAAGTCCTTTTTTGGGCTCCAAATCCCGTTTTTTTCTAGGGACCTGAGGTCCGTCTTCCCGGGATCCAGCATCCCTTTTTTTGGGATCCAAATCCCATTTTTTTCCCTGGACTCAACGTGCTTTTCCTCCTGGGATCCAAAGTCCTTTCTTTAGGATCCAAATCCCATTTTTTTTTTCCCCTGGACCTGAGGTCCGTCTTCCCAGGACCCAAAGTCCTTTTTTTCTCTGGACTCAAAGGTCCTTTTTTTCCCAGGATCCAAAGTCCCTCTTCTTGGGATCCAAATCCCAGTTTTTTTGGGATGCAAAGTCCCTTTTCCCAGGATTTGGGGTCACTTTTCCAGGGATCCAGAGTCCCTCTTCTTGGGATCCAAATCCCGTTTTTTCCCTGGAGCTGAGCTCCGTCTTCCCAGGACTCCAGGTCACTTTTCCTGGGATCCAAAATCCCTTTTTTCCCCCCAGGATTCAGGGTCTCTTCCTGGGATCCAAAGTCTCTTCTTGGGATCCAAATCCCGTTTTTCCTGGGATCCAAAGTCCCATTTTTTGGGATCCAAATCCCGTTTTTTCCCTGGAGCTGAGCTCCGTCCTCCCAGGACTCCAGGTCACTTTTCCTGGGATGCAAATCCCATTTTTAGGGATCCAAAGTCCCTTTTCCCGGGATCCAAAGTCCGTCTTCTTGGGATCCAAATCCCAATTTTTCCTGGGATCCAAAGTCCCTTTTTTTGGGATCCAAATCCCGTTTTTCCCAGGACTCCAGGTCCGTCTTCCCAAGATCCAAAGTCCATTTTTTCAGGATCCAAATCCCATTTTTCCCAGGACTCAACGTCCTTTTCCTCCTGGGATCCAAAGTCCCTCTTTCCCAGGATTCAGAGTCTCTTCCTGGGATCCAAAATCCCTTTTTTTTGGGATCCCAAATCCCATTTTTCCCCTGGACTCAAAGTCCTTTTTCCCCCGGGATCCAAAATCCCATTTTTCCCGGGATCCAAAGTCCGGCTTCTTGGGATCCAAATCCCAGTTTTTTTCTGGGATCCAAAATCCCTTTTTTTGGGATCTGAACTCCCTCCTTTTCCCAGGATCCAAAGTCCTTTTTTTGGGATCCAAAGTCCCATTTTTTGGGATCCAACTCCCATTTTCTGGGATCTTTTCCTGGGATCCAAATCCCATTTTTCCCTGGACTCAACGTCCTTTTTTCCCCACGATCCAAAGTCCTTTTTTTGGGATCGAAAATCCCTTTTCCCGGGATCCAATTCCCATTTTTTGGGATCCAAATCCCATTTTTCGGGATCCAAAGTCCATTTTTTGGGATCCAATTCCCATTTTTCTCCCTTTTCCCAGGACCCACCAGGCAGAGTCACCGTTTTTCCCATTTTTTTCCCATTTTTTCCCCATTTTTTCCAAGTTTTTCCCGTCCTGGGGAAGGAAATTTGGGGATCTTGGAGCTTCTCCTGCTGGAATTCCCGGGAATCCTCCGGAGCCTCCGACGGTTTTTCTCCTCCTTTGGGGATTCTGCCCCAAAAATCCCCGAAAATCCCCGAAAATCCCGGAATTCCCAACCCAGCCCCGAGCCCAGACACCCCACTGGGGAAAATTTGGGATTTTGGGGGAATTTTTGGGGGATTTTGGGAGGGTTTGGGGGGGAAAAACTCACCTGGATGGGGCTGGAATTCCTAAAAATCTCTGAATTTCCAAAATTCCCAAAAATTCCCCAGTAATTCTCCAAAAAAATTTTGGGATTTGGGGGAATTTTGTGGGATTTTTTGAGAATTTTTGGGGGGAATTTTTTTTGGATTTTGGGGGAATTTTGTGGGATTTTTTGAGAATTTTGGGAGAATTTTTTTTGGATTTTGGGAGAATTTTGGGGGATTTTGGGAGGGTTTGGATTTCTGGGATTGGGATTTGGAGAGAAAACTCACCTGGATGGGGCTGGAATTCCTAAAAATCTCCAAATTCCCAAAATTCCCAAAAAAGTCTTTAAAAATTCCCCAGTTATTCCCCCCAAAAAATTTGGGATTTGGGGGAATTTTGTGGGATTTTTTGAGAATTTTGGGGGAATTTTTTTTGGAATTTGGTGGAATTTTGTGGGATTTTGGGGGAAATTTTTTTTTAAATTATTTTTTGAGAATTTTGGGGGATTTTGGGAGGGGTTGGAATCCTGGGATTGGAATTTGGGGGGAAAAACTCACCTGGATGGGGCTGGAATTCCTAAAAATCTCCAAATTCCCAAAAAAGTATCAAAAAATTCCCAGTAATTCCCAAAAAATTTTGGATTTTTGTGGGATTTTGTGAGAATTTTGTGGGAAATTTTGGGAATTTTGGATGAATTTTTGGGGATTTTATGAGAATTTCATGGGGTTTTGTGTGAAATTTTGTGGGATTTTTTTGGAGATTTTTTTTTTGGATTTTGGGGGAATTTTTGGGGATTTTGTGAGAATTTTTTTGGGAATTTGGTGGGAATTTTTTGGGAATGTTCGGGGAGGGTCCCCGGGGTGCCGGAATTCCCAGATTTTGGTCAATCCCAGCCCCCCAGGGTCACCTGCAGGTCTCTCTCAAAAAAATTCCCAAAATGCACCAAAACCACAGAAAAAACCCCCAAAATTAGGTAAAAACCCCCTAAAATTGGCAAAAAAAACCAGGAAAAGTCGGGATTTTTTTGGATTTTTTGGGGAATTCTTCTCTGGGATTTGACCTTGGAAATGCTGGAATCCCAAAGAGAGGAAAAAAATGGGAAAGAATTCCCAAAATGCACCAAAACCATTGGAAAAAAACCCCCAAATTGGGTAAAAAACTCCCCAAAATTGGGCAAAAACCACCAAAAAAAACCGGGAAAATTTGGGATTTTTTTTGGGAATTTTGGAATTTTTTTGGGAATTCTGCTCTGGGATTTGGGTCTGAGGATTCTGGAAATACTGGAATCCCAAAGAAGGGAAAAAACAGGAAAAAAAACCCCAAAAATTGGGCAAAAACCCACCAAAAAAAGCATAAAAAATTGGGATTTTTTGGGAATTTTTGGGGATTTTGTGAGAATTTTTTGGGAATTTGGTGGGAATTTTTTGGGAATGTCGGGGAGGGTCCCCGGGGTGCCGGAATTCCCGGATTTTGGACACCCCGGGGTCACCTGCAGGTATCTCTCGAGCATCCTGACGATGTGTTTGTTGTTCAGGACACTCTTGGCCACGTGGAGACTCGTCTTCTTGAACTGCTCCGCCGCCACCTGGGGGGAAAAATGGGGGAATAATGGGAATAATGGGGGGAAAATGGGAATAATGGGGGGAAAATGGGAATAATGGGGGGAAAATGGGAATGATGGGGGAAATGGGAATAATGGGGGGAAAAATGGGAATAATGGGGGGAAAAATGGGAATAATGGGGGGAAAATGGGAATAATGGGAATAATGGGAATAATGGGGGGAAAATGGGAATAATGGGAATAATGGGAATAATGGGGGGAAAATGGGAATGATGGGGGAAAATGGGAATGATGGGGGGAACATGGGAATAATGGGGGAAAATAGGGAGAAAAATGGGAATAATGGGGGAAAAACGGGGGAAAAATGGGAATAATGGGGGGAAATGGGAATGATGGGGGGAAAATGGGGAGAAAAATGGGAATGATGGGGGGGAAATGGGGGAAAAATGGGAATAATGGGGGGAAAATGGGGAGAAAAATGGGAATGATGGGGGAAAATGGGAATAATGGGGGGAAAATGGGAATGATGGGGGGAAAATGGGAATAATGGGGGAAAATGGGGATAATGGGGGGAAAATGGGAATGATGGGGGGGAAATGGGAATAATGGGGGAAAATAGGGAGAAAAATGGGAATAATGGGGGGAAAAATGGGAATGATGGGGGGAAAAATGGGAATGATGGGGGGAAAAATGGGAATGATGGGGGGAAAAATGGGAATTCTGGGAGGAAAATGGGGAGAAAAATGGAAAAAATGGGGAGAAAAATGGGAATTCTGGGGGGAAAATGGGGGAAAAATGGGAATTCTGGGGGGGAAATGGGGAGAAAAATGGGAGTTCTGGGGGGAAAATGGGAAAAATGGGGAGAAAAATGGGAATTCTGGGGGGAAAATGGGAATTCTTGGGGAAATGGGAATAATGGGAATAATGGGGAAAATGGGAATAATGGGAAAATGGGAATAGTGGGGAATAATGGGGAGAAAAATGGGAATTCTGGGGGAAATGGGAATAATGGGGGAAAATGGGAACAATGGGAATAATGGGGAACAATGGGAATAATGGGGGAAATGGGAATAATGGGGGAAGAATGGGGAGAAAAATGGGAATTTTGGGGGAAAATGGGAATTCTGGGGGAAATGGGAATGATGGAGGAATCTGGGATATTTTGGGCTATTTTAGGATGATAATTTGAGGTGTTTTGGGATAATTTTGGATGATAAATGTGGGATAACTCTCACCCTGCGGCTGCGGTTGTGTTCGGCCCATCTCAGGATGAATTTGGGAATTTTGTGATGATAATTTGGGATATTTTGGGATGATAATTTGGGATAAATTTGGGATACTTCGGGATAATAATCTGGGATAAATCTGGGATATTTTGGGATGATAATCTGGGATATTTTGGGATATTTTGGGATGATAATCTGGGATAAATTTGGAATATTTTGGGGTAAATTTGGGGATATTTTGGGGTGTTTTGGGACAATAATCTGGGATAAATTTGGGATAATTTTGGATGATGAACGTGGAATTCTCACCCTGCGGCTGCGGTTGTGCTCGGCCGATCTCAGGACCAGTTTGGGATAAATGTGGGATATTTTGGGATGATAAATTGTGATAAATCTGGGATATTTTGGGATAAATTTTGGGATATTTTGGGTCAGTTCTCACCCTGCGGCTGCGGTTGTGCTCGGCCGATCTCAGGATGAATTTGGGATATTTTGGGCTATTTTGTGATGATAATTTGGGATATTTTGGGATAAATTTTGGGATATTTTGGGGCAATTCTCCCCCTGCGGCTGCGGTTGTGCTCGGCAGATCTCAGGATGAATTTGGGAGTTTTGGGATGATAATTTGGGATATTTTGGGGTGTTTTGGGATGATAATTTGGCATTTTTTTGGACGATAATTTGGGATATTTTGGGGTGTTTTGGGATGATAATTTGGGATACTTTGAGAAAATAATTTGGGATATTTTGTGATGATAATTTGGGATAAAATTGGGATAATTTGGGATAAAGTTGGGACATTTTGGGACGATAATTTGGGATATTTTGGGGTGTTTTGGGTCGATGATTTGGGATAAATTTGGGATAAACCTGGGGTGTTTTGGGACAATAATTTGGGACATTTTGGGATGATAATCTGGGATAAATTTCTGATAATTTTTGGTGTAACTCTCACCCTGCGGCTGAGGTTGTGCTTGGCCGATCTCAGGATAAATTTGGGATATTTTGCGATGATAATTTGGGATATTTTGGGATATTTGGGATAACTTTGTGATATTTTGGGATGGTAATCTGGGAAATTTTGGATGATAAATTTGTCATATTTTGGGATGATAATCTGGGATAAATGTGGGACAATTCGAGATAAACGCGGGATATTTTGGGACAATAATCTGGGATAAATTTGGGATATTTTGGAATGGTAATTTGGGATATTTTGGGATAAAGTTGGGACAGTTTGGGACAATAATTTGGGATATTTTGGGGTATTTTGGGATGAGAATTTGGGATATTTTGGGGTGTTTTGGGATGATAATTTGGGATGAATCTGGGATATTTTGGGATGATAATTTGGAATATTTTGGGATAAATTTGGGATAAATTTGGGGTGTTTTGGGGCAATAATTTGGGATAAATTTGTAATATTTTGGGATGATAATCTGGGACAAATTTGGGATATTTTGTGATGCTAATTTGGGATAAATTTGGGATAAAGTTGGGACCTTTTGGGACGATAATCTGGAATATTTTGGGACGATAATTTGGGATATTTTGGGGTGTTTTGGGTCAATGATTTGGGATAAATGGGGGAATTTTGGGACAATAATTTGGGACATTTTGGGATGATAATCTGGGATAAATTTCTGATAATTTTTGGTGTAATTCTCACCCTGTGGCTGCGGTTGTGCTCGGCAGATCTCAGGATGAATTTGGGATATTTTGGGCTATTTTAGGATGATAATTTGGGATATTTTGGGATATTCTGTGATGATAATTTGGGATATTTTGGGGTAACTCTCACCTTGTGGCTGTGGTTGTGCTCAGCCGATCTCAGGACCAGTTTGGGATAAATGTGGGATATTTTGTGATGATAATTTGGGATATTTTGGGATAAATTTTGGGATATTTTGGTGTAACTCTCCCCCTGCGGCTGCAGTTGTGCTCGGCAGATCTCAGGATGAATTTGGGAATTTTGGGGTATTTTGGGACAATAATTTGGGATATTTTGGGGTGTTTTGTGATGATAATTTGGGATATTTGGTGTAACTCTCACCCTGCGGCTGCGGTTGTGCTCGGCCGATCTCAGGATGAATTTGGGAATTTTGTGATGATAATCTGGGATATTTTGGGGTGTTTTGGGATGATATCTTGGGTCAGTTCTCACCCTGCGGCTGCGGTTGTGCTCGGCCGATCTCAGGATAAATTTGGGATATTTTGGGCTATTTTATGATGATAATTTGGGATATTTTGGGATAAATTTTGGGATATTTTGGTGTAACTCTCACCCTGCGGCTGCGGTTGTGCTCGGCAGATCTCAGGATGAATTTGGGATATTTTGGGGTGTTTTGTGATGATAATTTGGGATATTTGGGTCAGTTCTCACCCTGCGGCTGTGGTTGTGCTCGGCCGATCTCAGGTGTCTCTGCAGGAGGTGACTCTGGGCCGGGATCAGCATGTCACAGGCCAGGCAATGCGCGGCCTCGATGCGCTTGAAAAAGTGTTCCTGGCCAATCCCTGGGGAAAATCAAACAAATTCCATCAGGAACGGGCAAACCCAGCCCAAATCCAGCCCAACCCAGCCCAAACCCAGCCCAAACCCACCCAAATCCAGCCCAAAATTCCCTTTTCCAAAGAGAAAATCCATTGGATTTACCCCCCAAATGAGGATTTGCTCCAGGAAATGCTCCTGGTTCATCCCTGGGACACAATTCCCAAAAAATTCCCCCAAATTCAAGAAAAAATCCCCCAAAAATTTCTAAAATTGGGTCAGGAAAGGGCAAACCCAGCCCAAACCCAGCCCAAAATTCCCTTTTCCAAAGAGAAAATCCACTGGATTTACCCCAGAAATGAGGATTTGCTCCTGGCCAATCCCTGGGGAAAATCCCAAACATTCCATCAGGAAAGGGCAAACCCAGCCCAAATCCAGCCCAAATCCAGCCCAAAATTCCCTTTTCCAAAGAGAAAATCCACTGGATTTACCCCCAGAAATGAGGAGGGACCAAAATCCCCTGGAGAAAATGCCCCTGACTGAGCCACAATCCCAAAATTCCCAAAGAATTCCCCAAAAATTCCCCAAAAATTAAAAAAAAAATCCTAAAATTGGGTCAAGAAAGGTCAAATCCAGCCCAAAATTCCCTTTCTCAGGGAAAAAATCCACTGGATTTATCCCCAAAATGAGGATTTGCTCCTGGCTGATCCCTGGGACACAATTCCCAAAAAATTCCCCAAAATTGCCCCAAAATTAAAGAAAAAAAGCCCCAAAAATTCCCAAAATTGGGTCAGGAAAGGTCAAATCCAGCCCAAAATTCCTTTTCCCAGGGAGAAAATCCACTGGATTTATCCCCAAAATGAGGATTTGCTCCTGGCCAATCCCTGGGACACAATTCCCAAAAAATTCCCCAAAATTTCCCCCAAAATTAAAGAAAAAAAAAATCCCAAATAAAGCTGAAAAAATTCCTAAATAAAACCTGAGAAATTCTCAATTTTAAGGCTAAAAAATTCCCAAATTAAACCTGAAAATTTTCCCCAAAAAAAACCCCAGGAAAAAATCCCAAATAAAACCTGAAAAATTCCCAAATTAAACCTGAAAAAAAATCCCAAATAAAACTTGAAAAAAAAATCCCCATTTTAAGGCTAAAAAATTCCCAAATAAAACCTGAAAAATTCCCAATTTTAAACCCAAAAATTCCCAAATAAAACCTGAACAAAACCTGAAAAATTCCAAAATAAAACCTGAAAATTTCCCAGTTTTAAGGATAAAAAAAATTCCACATTAAACCTGAAAAAAATCCCAAATAAAACCAGGAAAAATCCCAAATAAAACCTTAAAAAAATCCCGGAAAAAACCTTAAAAAAATCCCAAATAAAGCTGAAAAAAATCCCAGGAAAATTCCCAAATAAAACCAGGAATAAATCCCCAATAAAAGCTGAAAAAAAATCCTAATTTTAATGCTAAAAAATTCCCAAATAAAACCTGAAAAAAATCCCAAACAAAGCAAGAAAAAAATCCCAAATAAAACTTGAAAAAATTCCTAAATAAAACCATGAAAATTCCCAAATAAAACCTGAAAAATCCCAAATAAAATTAGGAAAATTCCCAAATAACACCTGAAAAAATCCCGAATAAAACCTTAAAAAATCCCGAAAAAAACCTGAAAAAATCCCAAATAAAACCTGAAAAATCCCCAATTTTAAACCCAAAAATTCCCAAATAAAACCTGAAAAAAATCCAAATTTTACACCCAAAAATTTCCAAATAAAACCTGAAAAAATCCCAAATAAAACCTTAAAAAATCCCAAAAAACCCCTTAAAAATTCCCAAAAAATCCCCCAAAAATTCCCAAATAAAACCAGGAAAAAAATCCCAAATAAAATCTGAAAAAACTCTTAATTTTAAGGTTAAAAAAATTCCCAAATAAAACCTGAAAAATCCCCAATTTTAAACCTGAAAAATCCCAAATAAAACCTGAATAAAACCTGAAAAATTCCCCAAATAAAACCTGAAAAAATCCTGAATAAAACCTTAAAAAATCCCGAATAAAACCTGAAAAAATTCCCAAAAAATCCCCAAAAAAATTCCCAAATAAAACCTGAAAAATCCCAAATAAAATCAGGAAAACTCCCAAATAACACCTGAAAAAATCCCGAATAAAACCTGGAAAAAATCCCAAAGAAAACCTTAAAAAATCCTGAAAAATCCCAGAAAAAAAGTCCCAAATAAAACCTGAAAAATCCCCAATTTTAAACCCCCCAAACCCCCCCAGAATTTGTGAATTTTGGGAATTTTCTGACCCTTGAAGGGATCGGGGCGCGCTTTGTTCCCGTCCCTGTCCGGGAGCTCCTGACGGCGCCGCTCGATCTTCCTGTTCCTGTTCACGATGTACTCCTGGAAAAACGGGAAAAGTGGGAATTCTGGGGGAAAATCCGGGAATTCTGGGGCAAAATATGGGAATTCTGCACTAAAATATTGGAATTCAGGACCAAAATCTGGGAAAATCCAGGAAAATTTGGGATTTTTGGGCTGAAAAATATTGAAAATCTGGGAATTCTGGACCCAAATCCTGGGAATTCTGGATCAAAAAACACCAGGAAAATCTGGGAATTCTGAGCCAAAATCTGGGAATTCTGAGCCAAAATCTGGGAATTCTGCACTAAAATCTGGGAATTTTGAGCCAAAATCTGGGAATTCTGGACCAAAATATTGGAATTCTGCCCCAAAATATGGAAATTCCGGGGAAATCTGGGAATTCTGGACCAAAATCTGGGAATTCTGCCCCAAAATCCGGGAATTCTACCCCAAAAATCTGGGAATTCCGGGGAAATCTGGGAATTTCAGCCCAAAATCCGGGAATTCTGGCCAAAAAACATTGGGAAAATCTGGAAATTCTGGACTGAAAAAAGTGAGAAAATCTGGGAATTCTGGAGCAAAATCTGGGAATTCTGGAGCAAAATTCGGGAATTCTGCCCTAAAAATCTGGGAATTCTGGGCTGAAAACAGTGAGAAAATCTGGGGAAATTTGGGAATTCTGGGCTGAAAAACAGTGAAAATCTGGGAATTCTGGACCAAAATCTGGGAATTCTGGGGCAAAATCTGGGAATTCTGCACCAAATCTGGGAATTGTGAACCAAAATCTGGGAATTCTGGCCAAAAATCCCAGGAAAATCTGGGAAATCTGGACCAAATCTGGGAATTCTGGGGAAATCTGGGAATTCTGGAAAAATCCCGAGAATTCTGGGCTGAAAAATACTGAAAATCTGGGAAAATCCAGGAAAATCTGGGAATTCTGGATCAAAATCCTGGGAATTCCAGCCCCAAATCCTGGGAATTCTGGATCAAAAAACACTAGGAAAATCTGGGAATTCTGGAGCAAAATCTGGAAATTCTGGACTGAAAAAAGTGAGAAAATCTGGGAATTCTGGAGCAAAATCTGGGAATTCTGGAGCAAAATTCGGGAATTCTGCCCTAAAAATCTGGAAATTCTGGGGAAATCTGGGAATTCTGCACCAAAATATGGGAATTCAGGACCAAAATCTGGGAATTCTGGGGAAATCTGGGAATTCTGGAGCAAAATCCTGGGGATTTCAACCTAAAATTCAACGTAAATTTCAACCTAAACCCACTCCAGAAATCCTGAAAAAAACCCACAAAAATTCATGAAAAAAACCAAAAAAAACTCTTTTAAATTGCAAAAAATACCCTCAAAAACTCCCAAAAATCCAACTTGGAAAAATCCCAAAGAAATTTGCAACAACAATTGGGAAAAATTGCCAAAAAAATCCAAAAAAAAAGTGGAAAAATCTCAATTTTTCACCAAAAAAATCCCAAAAAAACCCCAAAAAAATCACCGAAAAAATCCTAAAAACTCCCAATTTTTTTCCCAATCCCCAAATTTCTTAAAATTTCAGGATTTTGTCCCAAACCTGGAGGAACTGGACGGTTTTTTGGGCACTTTGGTGCCGATGTGGCGCAGGGTGTCCCGGTGGGACTGAAAATATCCAAAAAAATCCTAAAAAATTCCTAAAAAAACCCTAAAAAATTCCCAAAAAAATCCTAAAAAAATCTCTAAAAAATCCTATAAATATCCTAATAAATTCCTAAAAATCCAACATGGAAAAATCCCCAAAAAATCTGAACAACAAAGAGAAAAAAATCCAGAAAAATCCCCAAAAAATCCCGAAAAATTAGATTTTTTTTGCCTAAAAACGCCTTAAAAAAAGCAAAAAAAATTCCGAAAAAATTCCCAAAAATCCCCAAATTCTCCCCAAAACTGGAAATTCCCTAAAATTTCAGGACTTTTGTCCCAAACCTGGAGGAACTGGACGGTTTTTTGGGCACTTTGGTGCCGATGTGGCGCAGGGTGTCGCGGTGGGATCGAAAACATCCAAAAAAATCCTAAAAAAACCCCTAAAAAATTCCCAAAAAAATCCTAAAAATATCCTAAGAAATCCCTAAAAATCCAATATGGAAAAATCCCAAAGAAATTCTAAAAAATAAAGAGAAAAAAATCCTGAAAAATCCCCAAAAAATCCCCCAAAAATCCCGAAAAATTCGATTTTTTTGCTTAAAAACGCCTTAAAAAAAGCAAAAAAAATTCTGAAAAAATTCCAAAAAATCCCCAAATTCTCCCCAAACCTCCAAATTTATCAAAATGTCCCAATTTTTGTCCCAAACCTGGAGGAACTGGACGGTTTTGTCGGGCAGTTTGGTGCCAATGTAGCGCAGGGTGTCCCAGTGGGATCGAAAACATCCAAAAAAATCCTAAAAAATTCCTAAAAAAATCCTAAAAAATTCCTAAAAAATCCTAAAAAATTCCTAAAAATCCAACGTGAAAAAATCCCCCAAAAATCTGAAAAATAAAGAGAAAAAAATCCTGAAAAATCCCAAAAAAATCCTGAAAAATTCGAATTTTTTGCCTAAAAACGCCTTAAAAAAAGCAAAAAAAATTCCGAAAAAATTCCCAAAAATCCCCAAATTCTCCCCAAAACTGGAAATTCTCTAAAATTTCAGGATTTTTGTCCCAACCTGGAGGAACTGGACGGTTTTTTGGGCACTTTGGTGCCGATGTGGCGCAGGGTGTCCCGGTGGGACTGAAAATATCCAAAAAAATCCTAAAAAATTCCTAAAAAAATCCTAAAAAACCCTGAAAAATTCCCAAAAAATCCTAAAAAATCCTAATAAATTCCTAAAAATCCAACGAGGAAAAACCCCAAAGAAATCCTGAAAAAATGGGGAAAAAGTCCCAAAAAATCCTCGAAAAATCCCGAAAAATTCACATTTTTTCCCTAAAAACACCTTAAAAAATGCAAAAAAAATTCCGAAAAAAATCGAAAAAAATTCCAATAAATCCCCAAATTCTCCCCAAACCTGGAAATCCCCTAAAATTTCAAGATTTTGTCCCAAACCTGGAGGAACTGGACGGTTTTGTCGGGCAGTTTGGTGCCGATGTGGCGCAGGGTGTCTCGGTGGGATTGAAAACATCCAAAAAAATCCTAAAAAATTCCTAAAAAAATCCTAAAAAATTCCTAAAAAGTCCTAAAAAATTCCTAAAAATCCAACGTGAAAAAATCCCCCAAAAATCTGAAAAATAAAGAGAAAAAAATCCTGAAAAATCCCAAAAAAATCCTGAAAAATTCGAATTTTTTGCCTAAAAACGCCTTAAAAAAATGCAAAAAAATTCCGAAAAAAATCGAAAAAATTTCCAAAAACTCCCAATTCCTTCCTTAACCTGGAAATTCAAAAAAAAAATCCTAATTTTTGTCCCAACCTGGAGGAACTGGACGGTTTTGTCGGGCAGTTTGGTGCCGATGTAGCGCAGGGTGTCCCGGTGGAATTTGCTCTCCAGGTGCCTCTGGATTTCCTCCTCCTCCAGACTCCGGAATTTACACACTGAACAGGCAAACTGGATCCTGGGAATTCCCAAAAAAAAAAGGGGAAATTTAAAAAAATTCCCAAAAAATTCCATCAAATTCTGAGCCCAAACAGGCAAAAAACGCTCAAAAATTCCCTGAAATTCCTCAAAATTTCCCAGAAATTTCCCAAAACTCCCTGAAATTCACAGAAATTTCCCCCATTTCCCAGAAATTCTACAAAGTTTTCAAAAATTCCCCAAAATTCCCTAAAATTTCCCAGAAATTTCTCCAAAATTCCCAAAAATTCCCCCCAAATTCCCCAAAATTCCAAAAAAATTCCCCCAAAATTTTAAAAACTCCCCCAAAATTCCCAGAAAACCTCAAAAAAAAACCCCCAAAATCTCCCCAATCCCAAGAAACTCCCTCAAATTCCCAAAATTCTTCCCCAAAGTTGCCCAAAAACTCCCCAAAAATTGCCAGAAATTCCCCAAAGTTCCCAAAATTCTCGGAAACTTCCAGGAATTCTCCCAAAAATTCCCAGAAATTCCCCAAAACGTCCCCAAAGTTCCCAAAATTACCCAGAAATTCCCTTAGAATTCCCAAAATTCCAGGAAATTCCCCCAAAATTCTCCTTGAATTCCCCAAAACTCCCCCAAACTTCCCCAAAAAATTCCCCCAAATCAGAAAAAATCCCAGAAATTCCCAAAAATTCCCCCCAAATTCCCCAAAACTCCCCCAAAATTCCCCAAATTTCCCAGAAATTCCCTCAAAATTCCCAAAATTCCCCCAAATTTGAAAAATTCCCAGAAATTGCCCCAAAATTGCCCCCAAAACTCAAAAAATTCCCAGAATTTCCAAAAAATTCCCCAAATATTCCCCAAATTCCCCCAAAATTCCCAGAAATTCCCCCAAAATTTCCAAAGTTTCCCCAAAATTTCAAGAAATTCCCAAAAATTCCCCAGAAATTCCCCAAAATTTGCAAAATTTCTCCCAAAAATTCTTCCAAACTCCCAAAAAATTCCCCAAAATTCCCCGAAAATTCCTCCAAAAGCCCCAGAAATTCTCCCAAAATTCCCCAAATTTTCCCCCAAATTCCCCACACTCCCAAAAATGCCCCAAAATTCCCAAATTCCCTCAAAATTCCCAGAAATTCCCCAAAAATTCCTCAAAATTCCCAAAACTCCTTCAAACTCCCCTTAAAATTTCCCCCAAAATTCTAAAAATTTCCCACAAATTCCCTCAAAATTCTCAGAAATTCCCGAACTCCCCCCAAAATTCCCTCAAATTCCCAGAAATTTCTCCAAATTTCCCAAAAATTCTCCCGAATGCCCAAAAAATTCCCCAAAATTCCCCCAAAACTCCCCCCCAAATTCCCCCAATTCCCCAAAATTCCCTCAAAATTCCCAGAAATTCCCCAAAAATTCCTCAAAATTCCCCCAAATTTGAAAAATTCCCAAAAATTCCTCCAAAATTTCCCCCAAATTCCCAGAAATTCCTAAACTCCCCCCAAATTCCCCCAAACTCCTCCCAAAATTCCAAATTTGAAAAATTCCCAGAAATTGCCCCAAAATTTCCCTCAAAACTCAAAAAAATTCCCAGGATTTCCAAAAAATTCCCCAAATATTCCCCCGAATTCCCTCAAAATTCCTAAAATTCCCCCAAAATTCCCAAAGTTTCCCAGAATTTCCAGAAATTCCCAAAAATTCCCCAAAAATTCCCCAAAATTCCCAGAAATTCCCCAAAAATTCACAGAATTTCCCCCAAAATTTCCACAAACTCCCCAAAAATTCCCAGAAATTCCCTCAAAACTCCCCAAAAATTTCCCCCAATTCCCCAAAATTCCCTCAAAATTCCCAGAAATTCCCCCAAATTTGAAAAATTCCCCCAAAATTTCCCCCAAATTCCCAGAAATTCACCAACTCCCTTCAAAATTCTCAAAAATTCCCCCAAAAACTCCTCCAAAAATCCCAAAAAAATCCCCCAAAATTCCCCTCAAATTTCCCCCAAATTCCCCTCAAATCCCTCAAACTCCCCAAAAAACGCCAAAAATTCCCCAAAATTCCCCAAAAATCCCCAAAATCCCCCAAAATTCTGGAATTTCCCACCTGTCCATGGCCCTGTCCCGGAGCCGGTCCCTCCTTCGCTGCTTTTCCCGTTTTTTCTTCACCTCGTCGTCCTCGTCCTCTGATCCTGGGGGGGAAAATCCTGAATTTTTATCCCAAAAAATCCTTCCCCAAATCCCAAATCCCTGCAGGGCCTTGGATGGCAAAATTTTCCTGATTTTTTCACCATTTTTTCTTGATTTTTCCCATTTTTTCCTGATTTTTTTTATGATTTTCCCTTGATTTTTTCCTCATTTTCCCCTCATTTTTTTCCTAATTTTTCCCCATTTTTTTTCCCATTTTTTCCTCATTTTTTTCCTGATTTTTCAAAATTTTTCCCAATTTTTCACCAGTTTTTCCTGATTTTTCCTCATTTCTTTCCTGATTTTTCCAATTTTTTCCTGATTTTTCACCAGTTTTTCCTGATTTTTCCTCATTTCTTTCCTGATTTTTCCCCATTTTTTCCAGATTTTTTCCTCTTTTTTTTTCCTGATTTTTTAATGATTTTCCCCATTTTTTCCTCATTTTTTCCCGATTTTTTCCTCATTTTTTTCCTGATTTTTCCCAAATTTTCCTGATTTTTGCCCATTTTTAAATGATTTTTTCCCGATTTTTTCCTGATTTTTCCCATTTTTTCCCGATTTTTTCCTCATTTTTTTCCTGATTTTCCCCCATTTTTTCCTCATTTTTCCCCAATTTTCCTCTGTTTTTTTCCCGGTTTTTCCTCTTTTTTCCTCATTCTTTTCTGATTTTTCACCATTTTTTCCCATTTTTTCCCGATTTTTTCCTGATTTTTTAATGATTTTCCCTTGATTTTTTCCTCATTTTTCCCTCATTTTTTCCTGATTTTCTCCCATTTTTTCCCCATTTTTTTCCTCATTTTTCCTCCTTTTCTTTCCTGATTTTTCAAAATTTTTCCTGTTTTTCCCCCATTTTTTTCCCCAATTTTTCCCTGATTTTTTACCATTTTTTTCCTAATTTTTCCTCTTTTTTCCTGATTCTTCCTCTTTTTTTCTTGATTTTTTTCCCCTTTTTTTCCTGATTTTTCCCCATTTTTTTCCTGATTTTTCCCAATTTTTCGCAATTTTTTCACGATTTTTTTCCTGATTTTTTTATGATTTTCCCCATTTTTTCTGATTTTTTCATAATTTTTTCCTCACTTTCCTGATTTTTCAAAATTTTTCCCGATTTTTCCCATTTTTCCCGATTTTTTCATGATTTTTTTCCTCATTTTTTTTCCTGATTTTCCCCCATTTTTTCCTCATTTTTCCCCAATTTTCCTCTGGTTTTTTCCTGGTTTTTCATCTTTTTTCCTCATTCTTTTCTGATTTTTCCCATTTTTTCCCGATTTTTTCCTGATTTTTTTATGATTTTCCCCTGATTTTTCCTTCAGTTTTTTCCTGGTTTTTCCCCAATTTTTTCCTCATTTTTTCCTGATTTTTTCCTGATTTTCCCCCATTTTTTCCCCCCATTTTTCCCTGATTTTTTCCCATTTTTTCCGTATTTTTCCTCTTTTTTCCTCATTTTTTCCTGATTCTTCCTCTTTTTTCTTGATTTTTCCCCATTTTTTCCTGATTTTCCCCCATTTTTCCATTATTTTTTTGTATTTTTTCCATTTTTCCCATTTTTTATTTTTCCTCATTTTTTATTGATTTTTCCCCATTTTTTTCCTGATTTTTTTATGATTTCCCCCATTTTTTCCTGATTTTTTAATGATTTTTCCCATTTTTTCATGATTTTTCCCCATTTTTTTCCCTGATTTTTTCCTCATTTTTCCTCATTTTTCCCCTGGTTTTTCAAAATTTTTCCTGATTTTTCTCCATTTTCCACCATTTTTCCAGATTTCTCCTGATTTTTCCCTGAATTTTTTGTTTTGTTTTTTTTTTTTATTATTTTTCCCAATTTTGATTTTTCCTCTTTTTTTCCTGATTTTCCCATTTTTTCCCCAATTTTTCCTGATTTTTTCCCCTTTTTTCCTGATTTTTTTCCCCTTTTTTCCTGATTATTTCCCTTTTTTTCTCAATTTCCCTTATTTTTCCTCGTTTTTCCTGATTTTTCCTCATTTTTCATGATTTTCCCCATTTTTCCTGATTTTTCCTCATTTTTCCTGATTTTCCCTGTTTTTTCCTTAATTTTCCTCATTTTTTCCTCATTTTTTCCATCGTTTTCCTGATTTTCTCTGATTTTCCCCAATTTTTTCCTGATTTTTTCTGCTTCTTTTCCCTTTTTTTTTCCTGGTTTTTTTTTCCCCAGACATTTTCCCCATTTTCTTCCTCCAAAATCTGGAAAAATCTTCTGGAATTTCGGGGATTTTTCTCCTTTTTTGGCCACAAATCCCAAAAAAAAGCTGGAAAATCCCAAAATTTGGGGAATTTTCTCCCTCAGCTCCGTCCAAACTCCGGGAATTCTCCTGGAAAACCAAAAGTAGGAAAAAGAATTAGAAATGTCAAAATTTTTTCCTTGAATTTCATGTAGGAAAAGCAAAATTTGGGGATTTTTTTTTAAACTTTTTTTTTTTATGGATTTTTCTCCCCCCCAAAAAAATTTGGGTTTTTTTGGGGGATTTTTAAGGTTGGAAATTTGGGAAGTCTCAGCTTCTCCCAATTTTTTTCAGGCAGGAATTTTTCCCAAAATTCCCTAAAAATTCCCCAAATCCTCCTGCAAAAATCCTAAAAAAAATTTCCCCCAAATCCCAAAATTCCTCCAAAAAATCCCACCCAAAAATCTCCAAAATTCCTAAAAAAACTCCCCAAAATTCCTCCAAAAAATCCCCCCAAAAATTCCTCTCAAAATTCCTAAAAAAAATCCACAAAAAATTCCTATAAAAATCCAGAAAAATTTCTTTAAAAAGTCCCCAAAATCCCCCCCTAAGAAATCCCAAAAATTCCTTTAAAAACTCAAAAATTCCTCAAAAAAGTCCCCAAAATTCCTAAAAAACCACCCCAAATTCCTCCAAAAAATCTAAAAAAATTCCCCTCAAAATCCCCCCAAAGATTCACAAAAATTCCTGCAAAAGTCTCCAAAATAATCCCCAAAAATCCTTTAAAAATCCCCAAAATTCCTTAAAACAATCCCACTCAAAAATCTCCCAAATTCCTAAAAAAAAATCCCCCAAAAATCCTAAAAAAATCCCTCCAAAAAATCCTAAAAAAATCCCCAAAAATTCCTAAAAAAGTCAAAAATCCCCCCCCAAAAATCCCAAAAATTCCTTAAAAATCACCTCAAATTCCTCAAAAAATTTTACAAAAATTCTCCTTAAAATCCTCTCAAAAATCCACGAAAATTCCTAAAAAAGTCCCCAAAATCACCCCCAAAAATCCACAAAATTCCTTTAAAACCTCCCCAAAAAAATTCTTAAATAATCCCCAGAATTCCTAAAAAAACACCCCAAATTCCTCCAAAAAAAAAAAGCACAAGAATTTCTAAAAAAGTCCCAAAAATCCCAAAAAATTCCCCAAAATTCCTTTTAAAAAAACCCCAAATTCCTAAAAAAAATCCCCCAATAAAAACCCCCGAATTCCCGACTTTTGTTCCCCAAATTCCAAATTTTTCCCCATTTTTCCCGGATTTTGGGGGTCCCTGGGCACTTACACCTTTGTCTGCCTCGTCCAGGGATTTTTCTTCTCCTTCTCCTTCATCTCCTGCAGGAAAAATGGGAAAATTCAGAGGGAAAAACTCCAGGAATTGGGAAAAAATCCTGGGGAAAAGGGGGGGAAATGCAGGAAAAAATCCAGGGAAAAATTCTGGGAAAAATCCTGGGTAAAAGGGGGAAAAATCCAGGGAAAAAGAGGGAAAAATTCTGGGAAAAATCCGGGGTAAAAGAGGAAAAAATTCTGGGAAAAAGGGGAAAAATTCTGGGAAAAAGGCGGAAAATCCAGGGAAAAAAGGGGGAAAATCCAGGGAGAAATCCCGGGAAAATTCTGGGAAAAAGACGGAAAAATCCTGGGGGAAAAAAAAAGGAAAAAAATTCAGGGGAAAGGGGGAAAAATTCAGGGGGGAAAGGGGAAAAATCCAGGGAAAAAGAGGGAAAAATACAGGGAAAAAATAAAGTAAAAAATTCAGGGAAAAGGGGAAAAAATCCAGGGAAAAGGCGGGGGGGGAAATCCAGGGAAAGGGGGGGAAAATCCAGGGAAAAAGAGGGGAAAAGCCAGGGAAAAAAGGGGGAAAATCCTGGGAAAAATCCCGGGAAAATTCTGGGAAATTTTCCAGGAAAAATCCTGGGAAAAAAGAAAGGGGAAAAAGCTGGAAATTGAGGAAAAAACCTGGAAATTTGGGAAAGGAGGAGGGAAATTCAGGAAAGGAAGGATGGAAATTTGGGACAGGAGGATGGAAATCCAGGAAAGGAAGATGAAAATTCAGGACAGGAGGAGGGAAATTTGGGACAGGAGGAGGGAAATGTGGGATAAAATGATGGAAATTCAGGAAAGGAGGAGGGAAATTTGGGATAAAAGGGTGGAAATTTGGGATAAAAGGGTGGAAATTTGGGATAAAAGGGTGGAAATTTGGCAAAGGAGGAGGGAAATGTGGGAAAGGAGGAGGGAAATTTGGGAAAAGGGGATGGAAATTTGGGATAAAAGGGTGGAAATTTGGGATAAGAGGGTGGAAATGTGGGAAAGGAGGATGGAAATTCAGAAAGGAGGATGGAAATGTGGGACAGGAAGATGAAAATCCAGAAAGGAGGATGGAAATGTGGGAAAGGAGGATGGAAATCCAGGAAAGAAGATGAAAATCCAGGACAGGAGGAGGGAAATGTGGGACAGGAGGATGGAAATTTGGGAAAGGAGGATGGAAATGAAGGAAAAGAAGATGGAAATTCAGAAAGGAAGATGAAAATCCAGGACAGGAGGCTGGAAATCCCCGTTCAGAGCCGTTACCGTGCTCGGAGTCGCTGTCGGGCTGTTTGGGCTCCTCCCCGTCCCTGTTCCCGTCGGTTCCGGGCTCATTCCCGGCCTCATTCCCGGGGTTTTCGGGATCATTCCCGGGGTTCTCGGGGTCATTCCCGGGGTTGGTGTCCCCGGGGGTGTCCCCGGGGCTGTCCCCGCTGCGGGAGCGTTTCCGTTTGCGCGGCCCCTCCGGCTCCCAGCGCGGCCCCGAGCGGCCCCGCGCGCCCCGACGGCGGCCCTGGGGGGAGAAATCCAGAGAATTGGGGAAAAGTAAATGGGATTTTCAGTTCTGGGAAGAGGAAAATCCCAGGGGTCACTCAGGGATTGGGGTTTGGAGGGGAGAGATCCCAGGAATTGGGAAAAATGAGAATTGCACAAGGGGAAAAGCCCAGGGAATACCCCGGTGCCGGCCCTGGAATGGGGAGAGAGAGAGACAGGGAATAAATGGGGAAAATGGGAATTTCAGTTCTGGGAAGAGGAAAATCCCAGGGGTCACTCAGGGATTGGGGTTTGGAGGGGAGAGATCCCAGGAATTGGGGAAAAATGGGAATTGTACAAGGGGAAAAGCCCAGGGGTTCCCTCAGTGCCGGCCCTGCAGGGGGAGAGAGCCGAGGTGGGAAAAAGTGGGAAAAAAGTGGGAATAAACTCAGAAAAATTGGAAATAAAGTGGGAATAAAGTGGGACTAAGGTGGGACTAAGGTGGGACTAAGGTGGGACTAAGGTGGGAAAAAGTGGGAAAAAGTGGGAAAAAGTGGGAAAAAAGTGGGAAAAAAGTGGGAAAAAAGTGGGAATAAAGTGGGGAAAAAAGTGGGGAATAAAGTGGGGAATAAAGTGGGGAATAAAGTGGGAATAAAGTGGGGAATAAAGTGGGAATAAAGTGGGGAATAAAGTGGGAATAAAGTGGGGAATAAAGTGGGAATAAAGTGGGAATAAAGTGGGACTAAGGTGGGAAAAAGTGGGAAAAAGTGGGAAAAAGTGGAGAAAAAAGTGGGAAAAAGGGGGACTAAGGTGGGAAAAAAGTGGGGAAAAAAGTGGGAATAAAGTGGGAAAAAGGAGGACTAAGGGGGGAAAAAGTGGGGAAAAAAGTGGGTCTAAGGTGGGGAAAAAGTGGGGAAAATGGGAAATAAAGTGGGAAAAAGTGGGAAAAAGTGGGAATAAAGTGGGAATAAAGTGGGAATAAAGTGAGAATAAAGTAAGGTGGGGAAAAGTAGGGAAAAAAGTGCGACTAAAGCGTGACTAAAGTGGGAAAAACCGTAAATAAAGTGGGACAAAGGGAGAATAAAGTGGGGAGAAGTGGGAAAACTGGGAAAAACTGGAAATAAAGTGGGAAAAAAGTGGGAAAACTGGGAATAAGGTGGGAATAAAGTGGGAATAAAGTGGAAATAAAGTGGAAATAAAGTGGAAAAACTGGGAATAAGTGGAAATAAAGTGGGAAAAAAGTGGGAAAACTGGGAATAAGGTGGGAATAAAGTGGGAATAAGGTGGAAATAAAGTGGAAAAACTGGGAATAAGTGGAAATAAAGTGGGAAAAAAGTGGGAAAAGTGGGAAAAACTGTGAAAATAAAGCATGAAAAAGGCAATAATCTTTACTCACCACGTGCAGGCCGTTCCAGGGCAGCCCCATCCTGTCCCTCCTCCTGATCCCAAACGGGGCTCGGCCCATCCCCGGCACCCCCAACACCCCCAGATCCGCGGGATAATCGGGATAATCGCCGGGATAATCGCCGGGATAGTCCCCGGGATAGTCCCCGGGGCCGGGGGGGAAGTCAGGAGGCACCAGGGCCTGGGAGAAGAGCGAGGGCAGCGCCCTGTGCCGGGGGAAGGGCAGCTCCGGGCCCCAGCGATGGGCAGGAGGATGAGGAGGGAACTCGGGGAGCCGCCCCCGCGGCTGGGAGCGGCTCCTGGGGGAGCCCCCGCGGGGAAGGAGCCCCAGGGAGCCCCGGGGGGACGAGGACGAGGAGCAGGAACGGGCTGGGAGCAGCTCCCGGGGCTCGGGGGGCTCTCCCGGGGCTCCCCCAGGGAAGGGGAAGCCGCTCCGGAAAGGCTCCCGGGAACCGCGAGAGTCCAGAGACGAGAACGAGTCGAAACGGAAAGAGCTGGAAAAAAATTGGAATAAAATCGGGGTTAGAGACTGGAAAATATGGGAATAAAAGTCAGGATGAGGGGGAGGGATCCCTTTTTTATCCTGGAAAATCAGCAATAAAAATGGGGATGAGGGTTGGGGGTGACAGGACAGGGATCCCTCTTCTGTCCTGGAAAAATGGGAATGAAAATAGGGGTTAGAGCCTGGAAAATACGGGAATAAAACTGGGGATGAGGGTTGGGGATAAGGGACAGGGATCACTTTTCTATTTTAGGAAAATGGGAATGAAAATCGGGAATAAAAATGGGGATGAGGGTTGGGAATGAGGGACAGGGATCCCTTTTCTATCTTAGGAAAATGGGAATAAAAATCGGGATTAGAGACTGGAAAATCTCAGGAATAGAAATGGGGATGAGGGTTGGGAATGAGGGGCAGGGATCCCTTTTCTATCCTGGAAAAATGGGAATGGAAATGGGGATTAGAGCCTGGAAAACTGGGAATAAAAATGGGGATGAGGGGCAGAGATCCCTTTTCTGTCCTGGGAAATGGGAATGAAAATTGGGAATAAAAACGGGGAATAAAAATCAGGATGAGGGTTGGGAATGAGGGGCAGGGATCCCTTTTTTTATCCTGGAAAACTGGGAATAAAATTTGGGAATAAATATGGAGAGTAAAAATCAGGATTAGGGTTGGGGATGAGGGTCAGGAATCCTTTTTCTATCCTGGAAAAATGGGAATAAAAATGGGGATGAGGGTTGGGAATGACAGGCAGGGATCCCTTTTCTATCCTGGAAAAATGGAAATGGAAATTGGGAATAAAAATGGGGATCAGGGCTGGGGATGAAGGGTAGGGATCCCTTTTCTATCCTGGAAAATCAGGAATGGAAATCGGGATTAGAGCCTGGAAAAATGGGAATAAAGACTGGGAATAAAGATCAGGATGAGGGTTGGGGATGAGGGACAGGGATCCCTTTTCTATCCTGGAAAAATGGGAATGGAAATGGGGATGAGAGCCTGGAAAATATGGGAATAAAATTCCAGATTAGGGCCTGGAAAAATGGGAATAAAAGTGGGGATGAGGGGCAGGGATCACTCTTCTATCCTGGGAAATGGGGAATAAAAATGGGGAATAAAAATAGGAATTAGGGCTGGGAATGAGGGACAGGGAGCCCTTTTCTGTCCTGGAAAAATGGGAATAAAAATTGGGATTAGAGCCTGGAAAACTGGGAATAAAAATGGGGATGAGGGTTGGGGATGAGGGACAGGGATCCTTTTTTATCCTGGAAAAATGGGAATAAAAATCGGGAATGAAAATCAGGATTAGGGTTGGGGATGAGGGGCAGGGATCCCTTTTCTGTCCTGGGAAATGGGAATAAAAATCGGGAATAAAAATGGGGATCAGGGCTGGGGATGAGGGGCAAATGATGATGGAAAATCAGGAATGGAAATCAGCATTAGAGCCTGGAAAAATGGGATTTGAGGGGTTTAAATCCCGAGTTTTTAGTGGTTTTTTGGAGGTTAAAAATCCTTTGGAATTTTGAGATAAAGGGAATTTTGAGCCCTGAGTCTAAGGAGTTGAAGCGGAAAGAGCTGGAAAAAAATGGGAATAAAAATCGGGGTTAGAGACTGGAAAATATGGGAATAAAAAGGGGAATTAGAGCCTGGAAAAACGGGATTTGAGGGGGTTTAAATCTTGAGTTTCCAGCTTATTCTTGGAGCCTAAAAAATTTTGGGAAAACCAATGGAAATTTTGCGAAAACCCCCGGAAATCTGGGGGAAAACACTGAAAATTCAGGAAAAACACTGGAAATTCTGAGCAAACCCCTGGAATTTTGGGCAAACCCCTGGAATTTTGGAAAGAAATCGATGGGATTTTGGGAAAAATCAATGGAAATTTGGGAAGACCCTGGAAATTTTGGGAAAAACTCCTGGAATTTTGGGGCAAACCCCTGGAATTTGGGGAAAAACCCTGGAATTTTGGGGAAAACCCCTGATATTTGAGGAAAAAAAACCCTGGAAATTTCGCGAAAATCCCTGGAAATCTGGGGGAAAACACTGAAAATTCAGGAAAAACCCTGGAAATTTTGGGAAAACCCCTGAAAATTCAGGAAAACCCCTGGAAATTTAGGGAAAACCCCTGGAATTTTGGGGGAAATTTCCCTGAAAATTTTGGGGAAAACCACTGAAAATTTGGGAAAAATCACTGAAAATTCAGGAAAAAAACCCTGAAAATTTTGGGGAGAAACACTGGGATTTGGGGGCAAACCCCTGGAATTTGGGGAAATTTCCCTGAAAATTTTGGGGAAATTTCCCTGAAAATTTTGGGGAAAACCACTGAAAATTCAGGGAAAAACTCCTGAAAATTCAGGGAAAAACCACTGAAAATTCGGGGAAAAATGCTAGAATTTTTGGGAAAAACACTGGAAAATTCAGGAAAAAACCCTGAAAATTTGGGAAAAAACCCTGGAATGTTGGGAACAACACTGGAAAATTTGGGAAAAACCCCTGAAAATTCAGGAAAAACCACTGAAAATTCGGGGGGAAAAAAACCCTGAAAATTTTGGGGAGAAACACTGGAATTTTGGGGAAAACCCCTGGAATTTGGGGAAAAACCCTGGAATTTTGGGGAAAACCCCTGATATTTGAGGAAAAAAAACCCTGGAAATTTCGCGAAAATCCCTGGAAATCTGGGGGAAAACACTGAAAATTCAGGAAAAACCCTGGAAATTGGAGCAAACCCCTGGAATTTTGGGGGAAATTTCCCTGAAAATTTTGGGGAAAACCACTGAAAATTCAGGGAAAAACCCCTGAAAATTCGGGAAAAACCCCTCAGAATTCGGGAAAAACCACTGAAAATTCCGTAAAAAAACCCTGAAAATGTTGGGGAGAAACACTGGAATTTTGGGGAAAACCCCTGATATTTGAGGAAAAAAACCCCTGGAAATTTCGCGAAAATCCCTGGAAATCTGGGGGAAAACACTGAAAATTCAGGAAAAACCCTGGAAATTTTGGGAAAACCCCTGAAAATTCGGGAAAACCCCTGGAAATTGGAGCAAACCCCTGGAATTTGGGGAAATTTCCCTGAAAATTTTGGGGAAATTTCCCTGAAAATTTTGGGGAAAACCACTGAAAATTCAGGGAAAAATCCCTGAAAATTTGGGAAAAACCACTGAAAATTCAGGGAAAAATCCCTGAAAATTCGGGAAAAACCACTGAAAATTCAGGAAAAACCACTGAAAATTCGGGAAAAACCACTGAAAATTTGGGGAAAAACCCTAGAAATTTTGAGAAAAACACTGGAAACTTGGAGAAAACCCCTGGAAATTTGGGCTAATTCAGGCCAAAGCCCCACCTGTCGTGCTCCTCTCTGCCATCACTGCCATCTCCTGCACCTTTTTTGGGAAAAACCACTGGAAATTCAGGAAAAACACTGGAATTTTAGGGAAAACCTCTGGAAATTTTGGGTAAAATCACTGGAAATTTGGGAAAACCCCTGGAAATTTGGGGGGAACCCCTGGAATTCTGGGAAAAGCACTGGAAATCTGGGGGGAAAACTCTTGAATTTTGAGGAAAAAAACACTGGAAATTTTGTGAAAACCCCTGGAAATCTGGGGGAAAACACTGAAAATTCAGGAAAAACACTGAGAACTTGTGGGAAAACCCTGGAATTTTGGGAAAAACCCTGAAATTTTAGGAAAACCAGAGACCAAAGCCTCACCTGTCGTGCTCCTCTCTGCCGTCACTCCCCGAGCCCTCCTTGGCCAGCAGGTCCAGGCGCTGGTTGATCTTGGCAATGAGCGAGTCGGGGTTGGAGCCCGGGGCCTCCCCGGAGCCCAGAGCCAGAGAGGAGCCAGAGGAGCCCAGTCCCAGAGAGCCAGAGGATCCCAATCCCAAAGAGGAGCCAGAGGATCCCAATCCCAGCGAGGAGCCAGAGGATCCCAATCCCAGCGAGGAGCCAGAGGATCCCAATCCCAGAGCGGAGCCGGAGGATCCCAATCCCAGAGCGGAGCCGGAGCCGTAGGAAGTTCCGGATCCTGAGCCAAAGGTGCTTCCAGATCCCAATCCCAGAGAGGATCCTGAGCCATAACCACTCCCAGATCCTGATCCATAACCACTCCCAGATCCTGATCCATAAGTGCCTCCAGATCCTCCATAAGTGCCTCCAGATCCTGATCCAAAGCTGGTCCCAGATCCTGATCCATAACCAGTTCCTGATCCATAACCAGATCCCGATCCCGATCCATAACTAGTCCCAGTTCCTGATCCATAAGAGGCTCCAGTTCCCGATCCAAAGGCGCTCCCAGATGCAAAAGCTGCTCCCGAGGATGATCCCGAGGCAAAGGCGGATCCGGTGGATCCCTCGGTGGATCCCAGGCCCAGCTCTGCAGCCTTTGGGGTGTCCCAGGACGCGGCGGCTCCTCCCCCGTAGCTGTAGGAGCCGCCCGAGGCCGCCGAGCTCTGCGGGGTGTAGAACTCGTAGCCTTCGTAGCCTGGGGGTTAATTAATGAATTGGGTTAATTAGAGGGGAATTAAGAGGGGGTTTAAGAAATTAGAGAGGTGGGATCTCAGCAGGAAAAACCCCGGGATGATTCCAAGGGAATTTGGGGAAGTTTTGGAAATTTCAGCATTGGAATCAGAGCCTTGACAGACTGGAAGAGTGAATGGGATTAATTAGGGATTGATTGATTAATTACGGGTTAATTAGCAATTGGTTTACTAGTCAGGGGTTAATTAAGGGGGGAATTAAAGCATTAAAGAGTTTGAGGGGTGGGATCCCAGCAGGAAAAACCCCGGGATGATTCCAAGGGAATTTGGGGAGTTTGGGGAATTTTGGCTCTGGAGTTGGAGCCTTCACAGACTGGAGGAATGAATAGAATGACTGGAAAAATGAATGGGATTAATTAGAAGGTAATCAGTGATTGACTAATTCATTAGGGGGTAATTAAATGGAGGATTAAGGAATTTGAGGGGTGGGATCCCAGCAGGAAAAACCCCAGGATCATTCCAAGGGAATTTGGGGAGTTTTGGGAATTTCGGCGTTGGAATTGGAACCTTGACAGACTGGAAAAATGAATGGAATGAATTAGGAGTTAATTAGTGATGAATTCATTAATTAAGGGGTAATTAAGAGAGGGATTAGGGAGTTTGAGGGGTGGGATCCCAGTAGGAAAAGTCCCAGGATTGTTCCAAAGAAATCTGAGGAGTTTTGGGAATTTCGGCATTGGAATCGGAGCCTTGACAGACTGGAAGAATAAACGAGATTAAGGGGTTAATTCTTCAATTAGGGATTGATTCTTTAATTAGGAATTAATTAAAGAGGGAATTAAGGAATTTGAGGGGTGGGATCCCAGCAGGAAAAATCCTGGGATCATTCCAAAGAAATCTGAGGAGTTTTGGGAATTGGGAATTTTGGCTCTGGAGTCGGAGCCTTCAGAGATTGGAAGACTGAATGAGGATTAAAGGGGTAATTAGGGATTGATTCATTAATTACGGATTAATTAAGGGGTTAATTAGAGTGGTGGGATCCCAGCAGGAAAAATCCTGGGATCATTCCAAGGGAATCTGGGGAGTTTTGGGAATGTTGGGTTTGGAGTCAGAGCCTTCACAGGCTGGAGAAATTAAAAGATTAATGGGGTATATTAGTGATTGATTCATTAATTAGGGGTTAATTAAGGAGAGAATTAAGGAATTTGAGGGGTGGGATCCCAGCAGGAAAAGCCACAGAATAAGTGGGGAATAAAGGGAGGGGGAAAGGGGGAAAAAAGGAGAGGAAAAAAGGGGGAAAAGGGAGGGAAAAATGAGGGGGAAAAAGAGGAAAAAGGGAGGAAAAGGAGGGAAAATGGGGGGAAAAGGTAAAGAAAAGGGGAAAAGGGAGGGAAATAGGGAAAAAGGGAGGGAAAGGAAGGAAAGTGGGGAAAAGGAGGGGAAAATGAGGGAAAAATAGGAAGAAGAGGAAAAAGAAATAGAAAAAGGAAGGAAAAGGGAGGGAAAAATAGAAAAAAAGAGAGGAAAGGGAGGGGAAAAGGAGAAAAAATGGGAAAAAAGAGGGAAAGGGGAAAAAAGGTGGGGAAGAGGAAAAAGTGGGGAAAAAGGAAGAAAAATGGAGGGGAAAATGAGGAAAAATGAGGTGGGAAAAGGAAGAAAAGGAGGGAAAAATGAGGGAAAAGGAGGAAACAGAGGGAAAAGGGAGGGAAATGGGAAAAAAGGTGGGGAAGAGGAAAAAGTGAAAAGAGAAGGAAAATGGGGGGGAAAAGGAAGAAAATGAGGGAAAATGAGGGAAAAAAAGAGGAAAATGGGGGGGGGAAAGGAGGAAAATGGGAAAAGGGAGAAAAGCAAGATGAAGAATTTGGGAAGGAGCTCTGGAAATTCCCAGATTCCCAAGGAATTCCCAAGGAATCCCCTCAGACTCACCCTGCCAGCTCGTCGCGTTCGTGCCGTAGGAACCTGGGGAAAAAACAGGGAAAAAATGGGAAATTTTCATGAAAAACAGGAATTTTTCAGGGAAAAAGGGGATTTTTTTCATGGGAAACCAGGAATTTTTCACGGGAATATGGGAATTTTCATGGGAAAAATGAGGAAAAAGGGGGGAAAGAGGAAAAGGAGGGAAAAAAAGGGAGAAAAAAAAGAGGAAAAAAGAGGAGAAAAGGGGGAAAAAGGAGAACAAAAGGAAGAAAGAAAAAGGGGAAGGAAGAAAAAAAGAAAAAAAGAGAAAAAAGGGGGAAAAGCAGGGAGGAAAGGGGAGAAAGGGGAAAAGGGAGAAAAAGGGGAGAAAAATGAGAGAAAAATGAGGAGAAATGGGGAGAAATGGGAAAAAAGGGGAAAAAGTGGAAAAAAGGGGGAAAAGAGAAAAAAGGGGAAGGAAACGGAGAGAAAAAGGGAGAAAAAGGGGAAAATGGGGGGAAAGGGAAGAAAAGGAGAAAAAATGAAAAGGGGAAGGAAAAGGGAAGAAAAGGGGGAAAAGGAGAAAAAATGGGAAAGAAATGGAGAAAAAAGGGAGGGAAAAAGGGGGGGAAATGGGGGATAAAATGGGAGAAAAATGGGGAAAATGGGAAAAAAGGAGGAAAAAGAGAAAAAAGGGGAAAAGGAGAAAAAAGAAGGAGGAAGGGAAAAATGGGAAAGGGGAAAAAGAAGAAAAAAGGATAAAAAGGGAAAAACGAGAAAAATGGGGGAGAAAATGGGAGAAAAATGGGGGGGGGAATAGGAGAGAAAAATGGGAAAAAATGGGAAAAATGGGGGAAAAAAGAGGGAAAAAGAGGAAAAAAAGGGGGGAAAGAAGAAGAAAAGGAAAAGGGGAAGGAAAAAGGGGAAAATTTCAGGAAAAACTCCAGGAAAACTCACCCTGGGCGCCGCTGGCCCCGGTGCTCCAGCTGCCGTAACCTGAGGGGGAAAAAAAGGGAAAATTCAGCAGGAAAAGAAAAATTTCCACTTTTCCCAAAGCCCAAATCTCAGCCCTCAAATCCCAAGGAAAAAAAACCCAGAAGAATTTCCAGAGGGAATCTAGGGGAAATTCCAAGAGGGATCCTGAGGGGATCCAAGGGAATTTCAGGGGAAATTCCAGGGGAATCCTGACAGGGAATCCAAGGGAATTCCAGGAGGGATCCAGGGGAAATTGCAGGGGAAATTCTGGGGGAAATCCTGAGGGGAGATCCAGGAGAATTTCCAGGGGGAATCCAAGGGGATCCTGAGGGAATCCAGGAGAAATTCCAGGGGAATCCTGAAGGGATCCAAGGGAAATTCCAGGGGAATCCTGAGGGAATTCAGGAGAAATTCCAGGAGAATTTCCAGGGGAGATCCTGAGGGAATTCAGGGGAATTTCCAGGGGAATCCTGACAGAGGATCCAGGGGAAATTCCAGGGGAATCCTGAGGGAAATCCCAGGGGAATCCAGGGGAATATTGAGAGAATCCAGGGGAAATTCGAGGGAAATTCCAGGGGGAATCCTGAGGGGATCCAGGGGAATTTCCAGGGGAAATCCTAAGGAAAAATCCACGGGAAATTTCCAGAGAAGATCCTGATGGGATCCAGGAGGGAATTCCAGGGGAGATCCAGAGGACGAACCAAGGCGGGGACTCCAAGGGGATCCCCCCGAGGGGGGGCCAGGAATCCCCTCAGGAGAGGCCACGGCACGTCCTGGGGAGGGCACAGGAGCCCCGGGAAGGGGACACAGGAGCCCCAGGGAGAGGATACGGGACTCCCCTCGGTGTCTCCTCGGTGGGAAGGGATCAGGCTGAGGGAAACTGAGGCACAGGCGGCGGGGGCGGGGCCGCGGCCGCCATTTTGTGTCGTCTCCAGAAATGGGCCCGGCGCCATTTCCGCCCCCCCGTCAGGGCATGACCCCCCCAGGCCCCCAACAGCCAATCAGCGCCGCCCTAGCGGTGAGTGATGTGGCACTCAGCCAATCAGCGCCGCCCTAGCGGTGAGTGACGTGGAGCTCAGCCAATCAGCGGCGTCGCTGCCTCATGCGGGGGGCGGGTGTTGCGCTTCCCGCTGTGGCGGAGCCCCCCCCCCCGCTCCACCACCCGCCGGTAACGGAGCCGGTGCTGAGGTAGCGACGAGAATAAGCCACCACCACCCTGGGGAAGCTTCAGCACCGCAGAGCCGGCCCGCCCCGCACCTACCGCCGTATCCCGGCTCCATCTCCGCTGCCTCCGCCCGGCGCCGCCGCCGCCGCTTCACCGGCCGCCGCAACCGCTGCGCACGCGCGCTACTGTCGCCAGGCCCCGCCCACAGTGCTTCTGATTGGTTAATCTCCCCAGAAGCGCGGCCCGCCTCCAGCTCCCATTGGTCAGATTGGTTCCCGCCCATGATCTGATTGGTGGAGGCGCTTCCGTCCTGAGGGCACGGCGTGTCAATCATAGCCGTTCTGGCTCCTGATTGGACGGCGCTGCGGGGCGCGCCCTTTGCCTGGTGAGGGGAAGGCGGGGCCGCCATTGAGCCCCCGGGATGGGACCGGAGCGGCCCCGAACTGACCCCGGGATGGGCCCGGAATGGCCTCGAAATGGCCCCGGAGAGGCCCCGCAAAGTGACAATGTCCCCACTGTCTCACAGTGAGTGTCCCCAGCCCCTCAGTGAGAGTGTCCCCAAGTCCCCTCAGGGTCCCCAAATCTCTTCAAAATGTCCCCAAATCCTCTCACAGCGTCTCCAATTCCCCTCAAAGTGTCTCCCAATCCCGTCAGCGTCCCCAAATCACCTCAAAGTGATCCCAAATCCCCTCAAAATGTCCCCAAATCCCCTCAAATTGTCCCCTAATCCCCTCAAAATGTCCCCAAATCCCTTTCCCCAGCATTTTCCCCATCCTTTTCCATCCCTTTTTCCATTTCCCCCCCTATTTTTCCATTATTTTTCTGTCCTTTTCCAATAATTTTTTCCATAGTTTTTTCTATCCCTTTTTCCCATCCTTTTTTTCCATTCCTGAAGGAACTTCCCCTTTTTTGGCAGGAATTTCCCTTTTTTTGGAAGGAATTTTCCCCATCCCTGAAGGAATTTCCCCTTTCCTGGCAGGAATTTCCCAAGTCCTAAAGGAATTTTCCCTTTTTTTTGGCACGAAATTTTCCATTCCTGGCATTAATTTCCCCTTTCCTGGGTGGAGTTTTCCCCATTCCTTAAGGCTTTTTCCCATTCTTGAACTAATTTTCCCATTCTTGAAGGAATTTCCCCATTTTTGGCAGGAATTTCCCCATTCCTGAAGGAATTCTCCCATTCCTGGCAGGAATTTTCTCATTTTTGAACTAATTTTCCCATTCTTGGCAGGAATTTCCCCTTTCCTGAAGGAAATTTCCCCATTCTTGAAGTAATTTTCCCCATTCTTGAAGGAATTTCCCCATTTTTGGCAGGAATTTCCCCATTCCTGGTGGGAATTTCCCCTTTCCTGAAGGAATTCTCCCTTTTCTGAAGGAATTTTCCCCATTTTTGGCAGGAATTGTCCCTTTTCCTGAAGGAATTTCCCCATTTTTGGCAGGAATTGTCCCTTTTCCTGAAGGAATTTCCCCATTTTTGGCAGGAATTGTCCCGTTTTTGGCAGGAATTTTCCCTTTCCTGAAGGAATTTTTCCCATTTTTGGCAGGAATTTCCTCATTTTTGGCAGAATTTTCCCATTTTTGGCAGGAATTTTCCCTTTTTTGGCAGGAATTTCCCTATTTTGGCATTGATTTCCTCATTTTTTTTAGGAATTCTCCCTTTCCTGAAGGATTTTTCTCCATTTTTGGCAGGAATTTCCTCATTTTTGGCATTAATTTCCCTATTTTTGGCATTAATTTCCTCATTTTTTCAGGAATTCTCCCTTTCCTGAAGGAATTTTCCCTATTTTGGCAGGAATTTCCCTATTTTTGGCATTAATTCCCTCATTTTTTCAGGAATTCTCCCTTTCCTGAAGGAATTTTCCCTATTTTTGGCAGGAATTTCCCCTCCCACCCCAACCTGACCCTCCCCAAACCCCCAAAAACCCAAAATTCCCCCAAATTCCTGAATTTCCCCCCAACTCCAACCCCCCCAACACCAGAATTGAAATAAAAACCCCCCAAAAAACCCCCAAAAATTGTGAATTTGGTGTTTTTTAAGCACAAAAGAGCCGAACTGAGCTTGAGGTGAGTCCTTTAAAATCCACAAAACTCGGGTTTCTCACAAGGGACACAAATGGCACCAAAAGGGAAAAAACACAGGGAAAAACCAGGGAAAAAACAGCAGGAAAAATTCAGGAAAAAGGGACCCAAAGCCCAGGAAAAGCTGGAAAAAAACTCAGAAATATCAGGAGACAAAGCCCAGCCTCGTCCCACCCGGAAAATCTTCTTTTCTGGGGGAAATTTCCACTAAATTCACCTGGAAATTAAAGAATAAAACACTAAATGGGATCAAGGGGTGGTTTGGGAGGGAAAAAAATCCCAAAAATTGGAGAGAATTTGTTCAATTTTGGAGAATTTTTTGGGAATTCTCTAAAAAAAATTTGAGGGTTTTTTTGGGAATTGTCTAAAAAATTCAATGAAATTCCTTTTTTTTAATGGGAATTTTTACCCCCCAAAAATTCAATGAAATTCCTTTTTTTTTTTTTTTTTTTTTTTTTTTTTTTTTTTCTGGGAATTCTTCCCAAAAAAATCCACTAAAATTCCAATTTTTTCCCAGAAATTAAAAAAAAAAAAAAAAACAATAAAATTCCATTTTTTTTCCCACAGATTCACCAAAAAAACCCCAACAAAATTCCTTCTTATTTCCTGGGACTTCCCAAGGGAAAAAAATTCACTAAAATTCCTATTTTTTCCCAGAAATTCCCACAAAACCCCAATAAAATTCCATTTTTTTTTTTTCTCGGAAATTCCGAAGAATAAAAGTCCAACTAAATTCCCCCCAAAAATCCAACAAAATTCCTTCTTTTTCCCTGGGAATTACCAGAAAAAAATCCCAATAAAATTCCATTTTTTTCCCCAGAAATCAAAAAAACCACCTCAACAAAATCCCATTTTTTTCCCAGGAATCCCCAAAAAAACCCCAAAAAATTCCATTTTTTCCCCAGAAACCCCCCCCAAAAATTCAACAAAATTCCCTCTTTTTTCCTGGCACTTCCAAAACCAAAAAATCCCAATAAAATTCCAATTTTTTTCCCCAGAAATCCCCCCAAAAATCTGACAAAATTCCTTTTTTCTCCCAGAAATTCCCAAGAAAAAAACCCAACAAAATTCCTTATTTTTCCTGAGAATTCCCAGAAAAAAATTCTATTTTTTTTCCCAGAAATCCCAAAAAAACCCCAAAAAAATCCATTTTTTCCTCAGAAATCCCCAGTAAACCCCACCAAAATTCCCTCTTTTTTCCTGGCACTTCCAAAACCAAAAAAATCCCAATAAAATTCCAATTTTTTCCCAGAAATTCCAAAAACCCCCAACAAAATCTCATTTTTTTCCCAGAAATCCCCAAAAATATCCAATAAAATTCCATTTTTTCCTGAGAATTCCCAGAAAAAAGTCCAATAAAATCCCATTTTTCCCAGAATTCCCAAAAAAACCCAACAAAATTTCTTCTTTTTCCTGGGACTTCCCAAAGGAAAAATTCCCAAAGAATTCCCACATTTTTTCCTGGGAATTCCCAGGGAAAAAAACCCAAAAAATTCCCCAAAAAAATCCAACAAAATTCCCTCTTTTTTCCTGGCACTTCCCAAACCAAAAAAATCCCAATAAAATTCCAGTTTTTCCCCAGAAATTCCAAAAAAAAACCCCAACAAAATCTCTTTTTTTTCCCCAGAAATCCCCAAAAATATCCAATAAAATTCCATTTTTTTCCCAGGAATTACCAAAAAAATCCATTTTTTCCTCAGAAATCCCCAATAAACCCCACCAAAATTCCCTCTTTTTTCCTGGCACTTCCAAAACCAAAAAAAATCCCAATAAAATTCCAATTTTTTCCCAAAAATCCCCATTTTTTTCCTGGGCTTTGGGGGGAACATCCACGGCCACGGATCCGACACATCCCGGGGGGGTTTTTTGGGTCCTTTTTCCAGGAATTTCCTGGAATTTTCCAGGAATTTTCCAGGAATTTCACTCCTGGCACATCCCAGAGTTTTCCTCTTCCTCCTCCCTGGGAAATTCCTCCGGGAAATTTTCAGAATTTGGGGAATTTTGGGAATTTTTGGGGGAATTTTCCCCCTCTGGATTTGTCCCTGTTCCCTTTTCCTGCCCCGGAATTTCCTCAACTTTTGGGTTTTCCTCAGGAATTTTGGGCTTTTCCTCAACATCTTCAGGAATTTTGGGGTTTTCCTCAAAATTTTGGGGATTTTCCTTGGAATTTTGTGGATTTTCTTCAGAATTTTGTGGATTTTCCTCAGAATTTTGTGGGTTTTCCTTGGAATTTTGGGAGTTTTCTTCAGAATTTTGTGGATTTTCTTCAGAATTTTGTGAATTTTTGTCAGAATTTTGTGGATTTTCTTCAGAATTTTGTGGATTTTCCTCAGGATTTTGTGAATTTTCTTCAGAATTTTGTGGGTTTTCCTTGGAATTTTGGGAGTTTTCTTCAAGATTTTGGGGATTTTCTTCAGGATTTTGGGGGTTTTCCTCAGGATTTTCCAGATTTTCTTCAGGATTTTCTGGATTTTCCTCCCCTGCTCCTTCCCCCTCCTCGGGATCGTCTGTGAAGGGATTTTCCCCCTGGAAAAAAGGGGAAAAATATAAATTTCCTCCTAAAAAATCCCCTCAAAAAACCCAAAAAATCCCAAAAAAATCCCCCAAAACCCCAAAAAAACCCCCCAAAACCCCAAAAAAAACCCCAACCCCCCCTGAAAATCCAAAAAAAAAAAAACCCCAAAAAACCCTTTGGAGGTTCCTTTGGGATTTTCCAAGGAATTCTCCCCTAAATCCCCAAAAAAAAGGGAATTTTGGGGCAGGAATTCAGGAATTCCCAGAGTTGGGATCAATGAAAAATCTGGGATTGGGGTTTGAGGTCGTTTCCCCACCAAATTATCCCAAAATTTTGGGATTTTGGGGGGATTTTTTTGGCAGGAATTCCTAAAAATCCCCAAAAATCCCAACTCCAGCATCAACTCCAAAGAGGACAAAGAAATTCCAAAAACTTTCCCCCAAAATATTCCCAAAAAACCCCAAACTACAAAATATTCCCCAACCCCCCCAAAATACTCCCAAAACCCCCCAAAAGCCTAAAATATTCTCAAAAATCCCCCAAAATTCCAAAATATTCCCCAAAAAACCCAAAAAGCCCCCAAAATATGCCCCAAACCCCCCAAACATTCCCAAAAAAACCCCAAAACTCCAAAATATTCCCAAAAAAACCCCCAAAACCACCCCAAAATATTCCCCAAAAAATCCCCAAAATATTCCTAAAAAACCTCCCAAACCTCAAAATATTCCCCAAAAAAACCCAAACCCCAAAATATTTTTTTAAAAAAACAAAACCCCAAAATATCCCCAGAAAAATCCTAAAATATTCCAAAAAAACCCCCAAAATATTCCCCCAAAAACCCCAAAATCTTAAAAAAAACCCCAAACCCCCAAAATATTCCCAAAAAAACCCCAAAATAATCCCAAAAACCTCCCAAGCCCTCAAAATATTCCCAAAAAACCACCCAAATATCCCCAAAAAACCCCAAAATATTCCCCAAAAACCCCAAAACATCCCCCAAAAAAAACCCTAAATCCTGAAATATTCCCAAAATATTCATTTTTTCCCCAGGTTTCTGTGGAATTCCCACCCTGAGGAACCTGTGGAGCTTTTTGCTGATCAGTTTGTTGTTGAGGATAAAACCCCAAAAAAATCCCAAATATTCCCCAAAAAAACCCCAAAATATCCCCCAAAAAACCCAAAAAAACCCAAAATATTCATTTTTTCCCCAGGTTTCTGTGGAATTCCCACCCTGAGGAATCTGTGGAGCTTTTTGCTGATCAGTTTGTTGTTGAGGATAAAACCCCCCAAAAAAATCCCAAAAAACCCCCAAATATTCCCCAAAAAGCCCCAAAACATCCCCAAAAAAACCCCAAAATATCCCCAAAAAACCCCAAAATATTCATTTTTTCCCCAGGTTTCTGTGGAACTCCCACCCTGAGGAATCTGTGGAGCTTTTTGCTGATCAGTTTGTTGTTGAGGATAAAACCCCCAAAAAAAATCCCAAAATAACCCCCAAATATTCCCTAAAAAAATCCAAAATAATCCCAAAAAAACCCCCAAACCCCAAAATATCCCAAAAATAACCCAAAATATCCCCCCAAAACCCCAAAAAATCCCAAAATATTCCCAAAATATTCATTTTTTTCCCCAGGGCTGTGTGGAACTCCCACCCTGAGGAATCTGTGGAGCTTTTTGCTGATCAGTTTGTTGTTGAGGATGCTCCGGGCCACCACCAGCGAGGATCTCTTGGATTGTTCCAGCATCACCTGGAAAAGGGGGAAATACAGAGGTTGGGGAAATGATTCCAGAGAATTCCCAAAATATTCCATGGGAAAAGGGGCTGGGGGGAGAAATTCCAAAAAATTCCACTGGAAAAAGGGGTTGGGGGCAGAAATTAAAAAAATAAAAAAATCCCAAGAAATTCCCTTTGGGAATCTCCAGGATTTGGCTGGATCCCATTGGGAATTCACAGATTTTGGGGCTCTCCCTGAGGAAATTCTGGGATTTTGGGCCTCTCCCATTGGGAATTCCCAGATTTTAAGGCTCTCCCTGAGGAAATTCTGGGATTTTGGGGCTCTCTCATTGAGAATTCTGGGATTTTGGGGCTCTCCCTGAGGAAATTCCCAGATTTTAGGGCTCCCCTGTCAGGAATCCCGGGATTTGGGGTCTCCCCTGTTGGGAATTGGGGAATTTGGGATCTCCCCTTTAGGAATCCCAGGATTTGGGGTCTCCCCCTTTGGGAATCCCTGGATTTGGGGTCTCCCCCTTTGGGAATTGGGGGATTTGGGGTCTCCCCCTTTGGGAATCCCGGGATTTGGGGTCTCCCCCTTTGGGAACTGGGGGATTTGGGGTCCCCCCATGAGGAACATTGTGATTTGGGGTCTCCCCCTTTGGGAACTGGGGGATTTGGGGTCCCCCCATGAGGAACATTGTGATTTGGGGTCTCCCCCATCAGGAATCCCCAGGATTTGGGGTCCCCCCATGAGGAACACTGTGATTTGGGGTCTCACCCTTTGGGAACTGGGGGATTTGGGGTCTCCCCCTTTGGGAATCCCAGGATTTGGGGTCTCCCCCTTTGGGAAGGTTGGGATTTGGGGTCTCCTCTTTGGGAATTGGGGAATTTGGGGTCTCCCCCATCGGGAATCCCGGGATTTGGGGTCTCCCCCTTTGGGAATTGGGGAACTGGGGGATTTGGGCTCTCCCCCATGGGGAAGGTTGTGATTTGGGGTCTCACCCTTTGGGAACTGGGGGATTTGGGGTCTCCCCTTTGGGAATCCCGGGCTGTGGGATCTCCCCCTTTGGGAATCCCGGGATTTGGGGTCTCCCCCTTTGGGAATGGGGAACTGGGGGATTTGGGCTCTCCCCCATGGGGAAGGTTGTGATTTGGGGTCTCACCCTTTGGGAACTGGGGGATTTGGGGTCTCCCCTTTGGGAATCCCGGGATTTGGGGTCTCACCCTGCGGTTGTGGTTGTGGTCGGGGGATTTGAGGTGTTTGTGGATGGAGCCGAAGTGCATCGGGATCAGCAGGTCACAGGCCGAGCAGTGAGCGGCCTCCACCTTCCGCAGGAAGTGCTCCAGGCCCACCTCTGGAATATGGGAAATAGGGGAAATTATGGGATTGGGAATGAGACAGACCCCCAGGGTCACCTCCACCTTCCGCAGGAAGTGCTCCAGGCCCACCTCTGGAATATGGGAAATAGGGGAAATATGGGAAATTATGGGATTGGGAATGGGATATGGGAACAGGACAGACCCCCAGAGCGGCCTCCACCTTCCGCAGGAAGTGCTCCAGGCCCACCTCTGAAACAGGGAAATATGGGATTGGGATATGGGATATGGGATTGGGACCAACCCCCAGAGCGGCCTCCACCTTCCGCAGGAAGTGCTCCAGACCCACCTCTGGAACGGGGGAATATGGGATATGGAATCGGGATATGGGAACGGGACAGACCCCCAGGGCAGCCTCCACCTTCTGCAGGAAGTGCTCCAGACCCACCTCTGAAATATGGGAAATATGGGATACAATGGGAAATTATGGCATTGGGATATGGGATAGACCCCCAGGGTGCCAGGCCCACCTCTGGAACAAGAAATGGGATTGGGATATGGGATCAGAATATTGGATCAGGGATTTGAAACAGGATTGGGATCAATCTCCAGGGCACCAGGCCCACCTCTGCAATGGGAATGGGATCAGGGACTGGGATTGGGATCAAGAATGGGATCAGGGTACCCTGTGTGAGGTCCTGGGATCAGGGAACAGGAATGGGATTAGGGATCAGGATTAGGGGATCAGGGATCAGGATTAGGGGATCAGGGATGGGATGAGGGTACCCTGTGTGAGGTCCTGGGATCAGGAATGGGATCAGGATCAGGATTAAGGGATCAGGAATGGGATCAGGGTACCCTGTGTGAGGTCCTGGGGTCGGGATCAGGAATGGGATCAGGATTAGGGGATCAGGAATGGGATCAGGATTAGGGGATCAGGAATGGGATCAGGGATCAGGGATGGGATCAGGATTAGGGGATCAGGGATGGGATCAGGGATCAGGATTAGGGGATCAGGGATGGGGATCAGGGTACCCTGTGTGAGGTCCTGGGGTCGGGATCAGGGATGGGATCAGGATTAGGGGATCAGGGATCAGGATTAGGGGATCAGGAATGGGATGGGGTTACCCTGTGTGAGGTCCTGCTCCCTCTGGATCTGCTGGATGACGCCGTTGATGTCGCGGATCCCGCGGCGCCGCTCCTCCGTCTTCCGGGTCTTGTTGGCCACGTACTCCTGTGGGGTCCACGGGGTGAGCATCCAAAATACCCCCAAAATCCCCCCAAAACCCCCAAATCCCTCCTGTGGGGATCCTGGGGTGAGCACCCCAAAATACCCCCAAAAAACCCCCCAAAATCCCCCATAAATCCTGTGGAGATCCCTGGGGTGAATATCCCAAAAATCCCCCAAAATTCCCAAATCCCTCCTGTGGAGATCCCTGGGGTGAGCACCCCAAAATCCCCCAAAATCCCCCCAAAAACCCCAAATCCCTCCTGTGGGGATCCACAGGGTGAGCACCGCAAAATACCCCAAAATCCCCCATAAATCCTGTGGGGATCCTGGGGTGAGCACCCCAAAATTCCCCAAAATCCTCCCAAAATTCCCAAATCCCTCCTGGGGGGATCCCTGGGGTAAACATCCCAAAATCTCCAAAGATGCCCCAAAATCCCCATAAATCCTGTGGGGAATTCCCTGGGATGAGCATCCCAAAAATTGGGAAGGGGAAGGGGAAGGGGAAGGGGAAGGGGAAGGGGAAGGGGAAGGGGAAGGGGAAGGGGAAGGGGAAGGAAAGGAAAGGGAAGGAAAGGAAAGGAAAGGAAAGGAAAGGAAAGGAAAGGAAAGGAAAGGAAAGGAAAGGAAAGGAAAGGAAAGGAAAGGAAAGGAAAGGAAAGGAAAGGAAAGGAAAGGAAAGGAAAGGAAAGGAAAGGAAAGGAAAGGAAAGGAAAGGAAAGGGAAAAGGAAAGGAAAGGGAAAAGGAAAGGAAAGGAAAAGGAAAAGGAAAAGGAAAAGGATAAAAGCCCAGGAATTGTGTGACCTGCAGGAACTGGGCTGTCTGCGGGGGCAGTTTGGTGCCCATGAACTGGAAATGGGAAATGGGAAATGGGAAATGAGGAAAAGGAAAAGGATAAAAGCCCAGGAATTGTGTGACCTGCAGGAACTGGGCTGTCTGCGGGGGCAGTTTGGTGCCCACAAACTGGAAATGCTCCCGGTGGAATTTGCTCTCCAGGTGCTGCTGGATCTCGTCCTCAAAGAACGTCCGGAACTTGCACAGGGAGCACACAAACTGGATCCTGGAAATGGGAAATAAAATGGGAATTAAAATGGGAACACACAAATTGGATCCTGGAAAAATGAGAATTAAAATGGGAATTACGGCAGGAAAAATGGGATTAAAATGGGAATTACAATGGGAATTGCACAGGGAACACACAAACTGGATCCTGGAACACAGGGGAAAATGGGATTAAAATGGGAATTACAGCAGGGAAAATGGGGATTAAAATGGGAATTACAATGGGAATTACAATGGGAACACACAAACTGGATCCTGGAAAACACAGGGAATTAAAATGGAAATTAAAATGGGAATTCTAGGAGGGAAATGGAACTAAAAAGAGAAAAAAAAAATCCCTAAAAAAGGTAAAAATCCATAAAAAACAGGAAATAGTCTCTAAAAAATGGAAATAATGCCTAAAAAATGGAGCAAATCCCTTAAAAAGAGGAAAAATCCCTAAAAATAGGAAATATTCCCTGAAAAAAAGGAAAAAAAACCTAAAAATGGGGAAAAATCCCTAAAAGAGGAACATCCCTAAAAAAGGAGAAAGAAATTCTAAAAATCGGGAAAAGTCCCTGAAAAAGGGAGGGGGAAATCCCTAAAAATAGGAAAATTCTCTAAAAAATAGGAAATACTCCCTAAAAAAGTCGGAAAAAAAAGTAAAAAAAGGGAAAAAGCCCTAAAAATGGGAAAAAAAAAACAAAAGCAAAAAATAGCTAAAAAAGGGGGGAAATTCCTAAAAATGGAAAAAAAAATCCCTAAAAATGGAAAAAAAAATCCCTAAAATTGGTGGAAAATTCCCTAAAAATGGGGAAAAAATCCTTAAAATGGGGGAAAAATCCCAAAAAATGCGCAGAAAATTCCGTAAAAAATGGGAAAAAATTCCTAAAAAATGGGAAAATTCCCCCAAAGCGCAAAAAATTCCTAAGAATGGGGAAAAAAATCTTTAAAAATGGGAAAGAAAATCCCCAAAGTGAGGGAAAAAATCCTTAAAATATGTGGGAAAAATTACTAAAAATAAGGAAAAATAATCTCTAAAAATGACAAAAAAATCCCTAAAAATGGGGGGAAAAAATCCCTAAAAAAAGAGGAAAATCCTTTAAAATGGGAAAAAATCGCTAAAAATGGGGGGAAATTCCTAAATATGGGGAAAAAATCCTATTATTGGGAAAATCCTTAAAAAAGGAGAATTATTCCCAAAAATTCCTTCCATTTAAAGACTGACCTCTCGACCATCCGGTCCCGGTGCCGTTTCTTCTGCCGGTCCTGGGATTTCCTCCCTCCCTGGAGCTTCTGCCTCAGCTGGGAATTCTCCTCTGGGAGGCTCAGGGGGCCTGGAAAAACGGGAAAAACGGGAATTCTGGGGGGGCAGGGAAATATCCAGGGAATTCAGCAAAAAATCCAGGAAAAAATCCAGGGAATTCAGCAAAAAATCCAGGAAATACAGAAAAAAAATGTAGGAAATTCAGGAAAAAATCCTGCCCCAAATCCAGGAAATCCAGGAAATTCTGCGCCAAATCTGCCCCAAATCCAGGAAAATCCTGCCCCAAATCTGCAAAAAATCCTGCCCCAAATAACCCCCAAATCCTTCCCCAAATCTGCCCCAAATCCTGGAAAATCCTGCCCCAAATCAGCCCCCAAATCCGCCCCAAATCCCCCCCAAATCTGCCCCAAATCTGCTCCAAATCCCCCCCAAATAAACCCCAAATCTGCTCCAAATCAGCCCCAAAACTGCCCCAAATCTGCCCCAAATCCCCCCCAAATAAACCCCAAATCTGCTCCAAATCAGCCCCAAAACTGCCCCAAATCTGCCCCAAATCCCCCCCAAATAAACCCCAAATCTGCTCCAAATCAGCCCCAAAACTGCCCCAAAACTGCCCCAAATCCGCCCCAAATCCTGGAAAATCCTGGAAAATCCTGCCCCAAATCAGCCCCCAAATCCCCCCTAAATCTGCCCCAAATCTGCCCCAAATCCTCCCCCAAATCCGCCCCAAATCCTGGAAAATCCTGGAAAATCCTGCCCCAAATCAGCCCCCAAATCCCCCCCAAATAAACCCCAAATCTGCCCCAAATCCTCCCCCAAATCCGCCCCAAATCCTGGAAAATCCTGGAAAATCCTGCCCCAAATCAGCCCCCAAATCCCCCCTAAATCTGCCCCAAATCTGCCCCAAATCCCCCCCAAATAAACCCCAAATCTGCTCCAAATCCTCCCCCAAATCTGCCCCAAATCCTGCCCCAAATCCGCCCCAAATCCTGGAAAATCCTGCCCCAAATCCCCCCCAAATCTGCCCCAAATCCAGGGAAATTCTGCCCCAAATCTGCCCCAAATTCACCCCAAATCAGCCCCAAATCCAGGGAAATCCAGACCCAAATCCTGCCCCAAATCCGCCCCAAATCTGCCCCAAATCCTGCCCCAAATCTGCAAAAAATCCTGCCCCAAATCTGCCCCAAATCCTTCCCCAAATCTGTCCCAAATCTGCCCCAAATCCAGGAAATTCTGCTCCAAATCTGCCCCAAATCCGCCCCAAATCCCCCCCCAAATCTGCCTCAAATCTGCCCCAAATCCCCCCCAAACCAGCCCCAAATCTGCCCCAAATCGAGGAAATTCTGCCCCAAATTCGCCCCAAATCCCCCCCAAAATCTGCCCCAAATCTGCCCCAAATCCAGGAAATTCTGCCCCAAATCCAGCCCCAAATCTGCCCCAAATAAACCCCAAATCCTGCCCCAAATCTGCCCCAAATCCTCCCCAAAATTGGCTTTTCCCAAAGGAAAACTGACCTTGGGAAAGGGATTCAGCCCCAAAAATCAGGAATTTGGGAAAAATTCCCAGGATTTTTCTTCCTTGATCCCAAAATTCCTGAATTTTTCAGGATTTTCCCTGAAATTCCCAGGATTTTCCTTCCCCAAATCCCTCAAATTTCCTGGATTTTCCTTCCCTGATCCCAAATTCCTGAATTTTCCAGGATTTTCCCTGAAATTCTCAGGATTCTCCTTCCCCAAATTCCTCAAATTCCCTGGATTTTCCTTCCTTGATCCCCAAATTCCTGAATTTTCCAGATTTTTCCCTGAATTTCCCAGGATTTCCCCTTTCTGAGCCCCTGGAAAATCCCTGGAATTTCCCCTTTGGGAATTCCCAACTCACCTTTCTCAGAATCTCTTCCCTCTTCATCCTCCCCTTCCTGAAAAAAACCAAAAAATTTGGGAATTTTAACCCCCCTGGAATCAAATTCCAGGAATTTTCCCCCTCTGGAATTACCAGGAATCCCAAATTTTGGGTTTTTTCCCAATGAAATCTCTCAGGAGAAGCCAAAATTCCCTGGAATTCCCAAATTTCCTCAAAAAATTCCATTTCTGGCCCCAAATCCTTCTGGAATGGCCCCAAAATTCCAAATTTTTCCTCCCTCCAATCCCAAAATTCCAGGATTTTCCTTCTCCCACCCCATTTCCTTCAGAAATTCCCCAAAATTCCTCCAGAAATTCCCAAAATTCCGGGATTTCCCCTCACTCACCCCTCGGGATTCCTCCTTTTCTCCGGATTCTCCTTCTGTGCCTTCCTCTGGAATGAAAAAAAAAAACCAAAAAAAATGGGAATTTGGGATAAATTTGGGATAAATTTGGGATAAATTTGGTTTTCCCCCTCCTCACTGTTGTTGGAGCCAGAATTTCAGATATTTGGGATAAATTTGGGATAATTTGGGATAATTTTGAGCTCCTCCTTGACCATTGTTGAAGTTGGAGTTAATTTGGAGATAATTTGGGATAATTCGGGGATAAATCAGGGATCAATTAGGGATAAATTTGGGATAAATTAGGGATAAATGTGGGATCAATCAGGAATAAATCGATGATAAATTCAAGATAAATGTGGGATAATTTAGGGAAAAATGTGGGATAAATTTGGGATAAATCAGGGAAAAATCAGGGATAAATTCGAGATAAATGTGGGATAAATCAGGGAAAAATGTGGGATAAATTTGGGATAAACGTGGGATCTATCAGGGATAAATTTGAGATAAATGTGGGATAAAACAGGGATAAATCAGGGATAATTTTGGCTCTCCCCTGACCGTTGTTGGAGCTGGAATTTGGGGAATTTCGGATCAATGTGGGATCAATCAGGGATAAATTTGGGATAATTTTGGCTCCCCCCTTCACCATTGTCAGAGCTGGAGTTGTCGGATCCGTCGGTTTTTGGGGAATTTGGGATCAATGTGGGATCAATCAGGGATCAACCAGTGACCAATCAGTGACCAATCAGTGATCAATCCCCTCACCATTGCCAGAGCTGGAGTTGTCAGACCCGTCAGTCTTTGGGGAATTTGGGATCAATGTGGGATCAATCAGGGATCAATCAGGGACCAGTCAGGGATCAATCAGGGATCAATCAGGGACCAGTCAGGGATCAATCAGGGATCAATCAGGGACCAATCAGTGACCAATCAGGGATCAATCAGGGACCAGTCAGGGATCAATCAGGGATCAATCAGGGACCAGTCAGGGATCAATCAGGGATCAATCAGGGATCAATATCCCCTCACCGTTGTCGGAGCTGGAGTTGTCAGAGCCGTCAGTTTTTGGGGAATGTGGGATCAATGTGGGATGAATGAGGAATCAATGAGGGATCAATGAGGGATCAATGAGGGATCAATCAGTGATCAATCAGTGATCAATCCCCTGACCGTTGTCGGAGCTGGAGTTGTCTGACCCGTCAGTTTTTGGGGAATTTGGGATCAATGTGGGATCAATCAGGGATCAATCAGGGACCAATCAGTGATCAATCAGGGATCAATCAGGGACCAGTCAGGGATCAATCAGGGATCAATCAGGGACCAATCAGTGATCAATCAGGGATCAATATCCCCTCACCGTTGTCGGAGCTGGAGTTGTCAGAGCCGTCAGTTTTTGGGGAATGTGGGATCAATGTGGGATGAATGAGGAATCAATGAGGGATCAATGAGGGATCAATAATGGATCAATCAGTGATCAATCCCCTCACCATTCTCGGAGCTGGAGTTGTCGGACCCGTCAGTTTTTGGGGAATTTGGGATCAATGTGGGATAATTTTGGGCTCAGTCAGGGCTCAATCAGTGACCAATCAGGAATCAATCATGGATCAATCAGTGACCAATCAGTGATCAATACCCCCTCACCGTTGTCGGAGCTGGAGTTGTCGGAGCCGTCAGTCTTTGGGGAATTTGGGATCAATGTGGGATAATTTTGGGCTCAATCAGGGATCAACAAGGGCTCAATCATGGACCGATCAGTGACCAATCAGTGATCAATGAGTGATCAATACCCCCTCACCGTTGTCGGAGCTGGAGTTGTCGGACCCATCAGTTTTTGGGGAATTTGGGATCAATGTGGGATCAATCAGTGACCAATCAGGGCTCAATCAGTGACCAATCAGGAATCAATCATGGATCAATCAGTGATCAATGAGTGATCAATACCCCCTCACCGTTGTCGGAGCTGGAGTTGTCGGAGCCGTCGGTTTTGGGTGTTTTGTCCTCGGTTCCCCCCGGGGCCTTTCGGCGCTTCCCAAACGAGTCCCGGCGGAGCCGCTTCCGCTGCGGCTGCGGGAAAGAACAGGGTGAGTAACGGGGGAAAAATGGGGAAAATGGGGAAAAAATTGAGGGGAAATTGGGGAAAAATGGGGGGAAAATATAGGAAAAGTGGGGGGAAAATTGGGGGGAAATTGGGAGATAAATGGGGAGAAAATTGGGGAAAATTGGGGGAAATTGGGGGGAAATTGGGGAAAACTGGAGGAAAAATGGGGGAAAAATTGGGGGAAATTGGGGAGAAAATGGGGGGAAAATGTGGGAAAACTGGAGGAAAAATGGGGGAAAAATTGGGGGAAATTGGGGAGAAAATGGGGGAAAATGTGGGGAAAGTGAAAGAAAAATGGGGGGAAATGGAGGAAAACTGGAGGGAAATTGGGGGAAAAATGGGGGAGGAATTGGGGAAAAATGGAAGAAAAATTAGGGGGAAATTGGGGAAAAATGGGGAGAGATTGGGGAAAAAAAATAGGGGAAATATAGGAAAATCGGGGGAAATTGGGGGAAGATCATGAAAAAAATGGGGAAAATTGGGAGGAAAATGGGGGAGAAAAATGGGGGGGAAATTGAGGTAACTTAGGGAAAAATTGGGGGAAGAATTGGGGGAAAATTAGGGAGAAAATATTAGGGGAAAATGGGGAAAAATTAGGAAAGTTGGGAGGAATTAGGGAAAAAAATTAAGAAAAAAAAAGGAAAAAATTGAGAGAAAAAATCAGGAAAAAAAGGAAAAAATTGGTGAAAATATCAGGAAAAAAGGGAAAAATTGGGGAAAAATCAGGAAAAAAGGAGAAAAAATTGGGGAAAAATCAGGAAAAAAGGGAAAAATAAGGAAAAAATAAGGGAAAAAAAAGGAAAAAAAACCATTGGGGAAAATTAAGAAAAAAATAGGAAAGAAATGGGGAAAAAATCAGGAAAAATGGGAAAATTTGGGGGAAAAATGGAAATGGGTGAAAAGAAAAAAGGGGAAAAAATGCAAAAATGAAAAGGAAAAAATTGGGGAAAATAGGAAAAAAAAGAAATTGGGGAAAAAAATGAAAAAAAAGAAAGAAATAAATTTGGGGAAAAAAACAGGAAAAAAGGGAAAAATTGGGGGAAAAATAAGGAAAAAAATGGGGGAAAATAAGGAAAAAAATGGGAAAAGACTCGGAGAAGGAAGGGGGAAAAAAAATCACGAAAAAATAATAATAAAATAATGAAAAAAAATCACATAAAAATCCCACTCACCCTGAAATCAGCATCCCACGTCCTCCAGCCCCTCCTGATCCTCTTGAGGCCCCGGAAGGCGCCGGGGAAGGCCCGGGGGAAGGCCGGGAAGGGCCCGGCCTCGGGGGGGAGGATGTTGGGGGCGAACAGCGACGGGAGACGCCGGTTCGAGCCCCGGCCCGGGAAACTCCGCTGCTCCCGCGCCCAGCCCCGAAAATCCTCCCGGAACCGCCCGGGGAACTCCCGCGGAAAATCCCCCGAGTCGGGATCCGCATCGCCCGCGAAATCCCCGCCAAAATCGCCGGGATAGTCGCGATAATCGCGATAGTCGCTGTTGGGGTGGTAATCGTTGTGGTGAGGGTAATCGCTGTTGGGATAATCGTGATAATCGCCGGGATAATCGTTGTGATAGTCGCGATAGTCGTTGGGATAATCGCCGGGATAGTCGTTGGGATAATCGCGATAGTCGCTGTTGGGATAGTCGTTGGTGGGGTAGTCGAAAGGAGCCCGGTAAAGGTCGCGGGTGTCGCTGTAAGACTCGTAGGGCTCGTACCTGGAGGGGAAAAAATGGGATTTTTAGTGCGATTTGGGGATTTTTGGGAGGTTCACGAGGGGGTTTGGGGGTTCTGGGAGGTTTTACAGGGGATTTGGGGAGTTTTCCCAGGGAAAAATGGGAATTTCAGGTTGATTTGGGGATTTGGGGGGTTCACGAGGGGATTTGGGAGTTCTGGGAGGTTTTACAGGGGATTTGGGGAGTTTTCCCGGGGGAATTTGGGGATTTTGGGAGGTTCTCGAGGGAATTTGGGGATTTTGGGGAGTTTTCCCAGGAGAATTTGGGGTTTTGGGGAGGTTTTACAGGGGAATAGGGGAGGTTTCACAGGGGGATTTGGGGATTTTGGGAATTTTCCCAGGGGAATTTGGGGATTTCAGGATGATTTGAGAATTTGGGGAGGTTCACGAGGGGATTTGGGGATTTTGGGAGGTTTTACAGGGGAATTTGGGGAGTTTCCCCGGGGAATTTGGGGACTATTCCCAAGGGAAATTTGGGGAGTTTTCCCAGGGGAATTTGGGATTTGGGGAGTTTTCCCAAGGGAAATTTGGGAATTCGGGGAGTTTTCCCAGGGGAATTTGGGATTTGGGGAGTTTTCCAGAGGGGAATTTAGGAATTTCAGGAGTTTTCCCCAGGGGAATTTGGGAGTTTTCCCGGGGGAATTTGGGAATTTCGGAAGGTTTCACAAGGGAATTTGGGGTTTCTGGGAGTTTTCACAGGGAAATTTGGGGAGTTTTCACAGGGAATTTTGGGGGTTTGGGAGGCTTTATAGGGGATTTCAGGAGTTTTCCCAAGGGGATATGGGGATTTGGGGAGTTTTCCCAGGGAAAAATGGGAATTTCAGGTGGATTGGGGATTTTTGGGGGGTTCACGAGGGGGTTTGGGGGTTCGAGGAGGTTTTACAGGGGATTTGGGGAGTTTTTCCAGGGAAATTTGGGGTTTTTGGGAGGTTCACGAGGGGATTTGGGGGTTTTGGGAGGTTTTACAGGGGATTTGGGGAGTTTTTCCAGGGGGATTTGGGGGTTTTGGGAGGTTCCCGAGGGAATTTGGGGATTTTGGGGGATTTCCCAGGGGAATTGGGGAGTTTTCCCAGGGGAATTTGGGGTTTCTGGGAGGTTTCCCAGGGGAATTTTGGGAGGTTTCCCAGGGGAAATTTGGGGATTTTGGGAGGTTCCCGAGGGAATTTGGGGATTTTGGGAGGTTTCACGAGGGGGTCTGGGGGTTCTGGGGGGTTTTACAGGGGAATTTGGGGAGTTTTTCCAGGGAAATTTGGGGATTTTGGGAGGTTTCCCAGGGGAATTTAGGGAGTTTTCCAAGGGGAAATTTGGAGATTTTGGGGAGTTTTCCCAGGAGAATTTGGGAATTTGGGGAGTTTTCCCAAAGGGAAATTTGGGGAGTTTTCCCAGGGAATTTTGGGGATTCTGGGAGTTTTCCCAGGGAAACTTGGGGAGTTTTCCCCAGGGGAATTTGGGATTTTGGGAGTTTTCCCCAGGGGAATTTGGGAGTTTTCCCAGGGGAATTTGGGAGTTTTAGGAGTTTTCCCGAGGGAAAAGGGAGTGAGGAGGGGTTGGGGATTTTTCTGGGGAAAAGGGGAAAGGGAATTCCCACAGAAACGGGTGCCAGGAGTTGGGGAGCAGCTTCTCCGTCCCCTTTTCCATCTCTTCTCCCTGTTTCCCGTCCCCTTTTCCCATCCCCTTTTCCCTACACCTTCTTCACTTACTCCATCCCCTTCTTCTGTCCCTTTTCCATTCCTTTTCCCTCCTTTTCATCCCTTTTTCCCATTTTCCCGCCTGTCAGTGGCTCTGTATCCCCATCCCTGTGTCTCAGGGAGGTTCCTGGCTCCATCCAAACCCTTCCCAGGAATCCAAACCCTTCCCCAGCCCCTTTTTCCGGTTTTCCATCCCCTTTTCCCAACCCTTTTCCACATATTCCATCCCTTCTCCCTCTTTCCCATCCCCTTTTCCCTGTTTCCATCCCCTTTTCCATTCCTTTTCCCTCTTTTCCAGCCCTTTTCCCATCCCCTTTTCCTATTACCCATCCCCTTTCTCCTGTTCCCCATCCCCTTTCCCCATTCCCAATCCCATTATTGGTTATAAATCCCCATTTCTCACCTGTCAGAGCCCCCAAATCCCCTCCCCTGTGTCTCCGGGGTCACTCCCGGGGAACCCAAATCCTTCCCCAGCTCCTTTTCCCATTTCCCATCCCCTCTTCCCTCTTTCCAATCCCCTTTTCCCAATTGTTCATCCCTTTTTTGGGATGAATTCCTATTTTTTTTACCTGTCAGGGGCTCCATATCCCCATCCCTGTGTGTCCAAGGCTGCTCCCAGGGACCCAAACCCTTCCCCAGCCTCTTTCCCCATTCCCCATCCCCATAATTCAATATAAATTCCCCATTTCTCACCTGTCAGAGCCCCCAAACCCCCTCCCCTGCCCCTCGGGGGTCACTCCCGTCTCTCCCCGGCCCTTTCCCCATTCCCAATCTCCATTTTTTGGGATAAATTCCCCATTTCTCACCTGTCAGAGCCCCCAAATCCCCTCCCCTGCCCCTCGGGGGTCACTCCGGTCTCCCCCCGGCCCTTTTTTGGGATAAATTCCCCATTTCTCACCTGTCAGAGCCCCCGTACCCCCTCCCCTGCCCCTCGGGGGTCACTCCCGTCTCTCCCCAGCCCTTTCCCCATTCCCAATGTCCATAATTCAGTACAAATCCCCATTTCTCACCTGTCAGAGCCCCCGAACCCCCTCCCCTGTGTCTCCGGTGTCACTCCGGTCTCCCCCCGGCCCTTTCCCCATTCCCAATCCCCACATTTCAATATAAATTCCCCATTTCTCACCTGTCAGAGCCCCCAAATCCCCTCCCCATCCCCTTTCCCCATTCCCAATCCCCACATTTCGATATAAATTCCCCATTTCTCACCTGTCAGAGCCCCCGAATCCCCTCCCCTGCCCCTCGGGGGTCACTCCGGTCTCCCCCCGGCCCTTTTTTGGGATAAATTCCCCATTTCTCACCTGTCAGAGCCCCCGAATCCCCTCCCCTGCCCCTCGGGGGTCACTCCCGTCTCTCCCCAGCCCTTTCCCCATTCCCAATGTCCATAATTCAGTACAAATCCCCATTTCTCACCTGTCAGAGCCCCCGAACCCCCTCCCCTGTGTCTCCGGTGTCACTCCGGTCTCCCCCCGGCCCTTTCCCCATTCCCCACCCCATTATTCGATATAAATTCCCCATTTCTCACCTGTCAGAGCCCCCGTACCCTCTCCCCTGCCCCTCGGGGGTCACTCCGGTCTCCCCCCAGCCCTTTCCCCATTCCCAATGTCCATTATTCGATATAAATCCCCATTTCTCACCTGTCAGAGCCCCCATATCCCCTCCCCTGTGTGTCTGGTGTCACTCCGGTCTCCCCCCGGCCCTTTCCCCATTCCCCACCCCATTATTCGATATAAATCCCCATTTCTCACCTGTCAGAGCCCCCGAATCCCCTCCCCTGCCCCTCGGGGGTCACTCCGGTCTCCCCCCGGCCCTTCCCGGGCCCGTCGGAGCCGTCGGGGCCCCTCGGGGGGGTCTCGGTGGTCCCGGAGTCGCCCCAGGAGCCGCCGGGGTAGCCCAGGGGCCCCGAGCCCTCCGGGCCGAAGCCGTAGCCGTAACCGTAGCCCTCGTAGCCTGGAAAACAGGGGGAAGACACAGAAAAAATTGGGGGAAAATTGGGGAAAAAAACAGGAAAAAATTGGGGGGAATTGGGGGAAAAATGGGGGGAAATCGGGGGAAAACTGGAAAAAAAACCAGGAAAAATTTGGGAGAAATTGGGGGAAATTGGGGGAAATTGAAGGAAATGGGGGGAAATTGAGAGAAATCAGGGGGAAATTGGGGAAAAAGTAGGAAAAAAACCAGGAAAAAAAATAGGGGGAAATTGGCAGAAAAGTGGGAGGAAATTGGGGGTAAACCGGGAGGAAATCAGGGGGAAATTGGGGGAAAATCATAGAAAAAATATAGGGGAAATTGGGGAAAAATTAGGGGAAAGTAGGAAAAAAAACCAGGAAAAATTGGGAGAAATTGGGGGAAATTGGGGGAAAATTGGGGCAAAAGTAGGAAAAAAACCCAGGAAAAAATGGGAGAAATTGGAGGAAAATTAAGGGAAAACTGGAGGGAAATTGGGGGAAAATCAGGGGAAAAGGGGGAAAATTGGGGGGAAAATTGGGGGAAAATTGGGGGAAAATTGGGGGAAAGGAAAAAAAACAGGAAAAAAAATTGGGAGAAATTGGGGGAAAATTGGAGGGAAGCTGGGGGAAAATTAGGGGAAAAATAGGAAAAAATCTGGGGAAAATTGGGGGAAAATCAAGGAAAAAATCGGAAAAAATTGAGGAAAAATGGGATAAAATGGGAGAAATCGTGGGGAAATGGGGAAAATTGGGGAAATCAGGGGAAAATGGGAAAAAACTGGGGGAAAATGGGAAAAAAATCGGGAAAATTTTGGAGGAAAATGAGAAAAAGTTGGGGGAAAATTGGGGAAAATGGGGAAAAATTTGGAAAAAATGGGGAAAAATAGGAAAAAATTGGGGGAAATCATGGGGAAAATAGGAAAAAATTGGGAGAAAATTGGGGGAAAAGTGGGAAAATGTAGGAAAGAAGGGGGAAAACATTGGGGGAAGAATCAGAAAAATTGGGGGAAATGGGAAAAAACTGGGGGGAAATTGGGGAAAAATTGGGAAAAATTGGGGAAAAATAGGGAAAAAATGGGGGAAAAATAGGGAAAAATGGGGGAAAATTGGGGGGAAATTGGGGGGAAAATGGGAAAGAATTGGGGGAGAAAAATTCAGGGAAAATTGGAAAAAATTTGAGGGAAAACCAGGGGAAAATATTGGGGAAAAGTGAGAAAGAATTGGGGGGGAAATGAGGGCAAAAATTTGGGAAAAACTGGGAAAAAAAGTGGGAAAAACTGGTGGAAAAACCAGAAATTCTGAGCGGTCCCAGTGATTTCCCCAGGATTTGGGATCATTCCCAGTTAATTCCCACAGAATTTGGGATTATTTCCATATTTTCCACAGAATTTGGGCTCATCCCCCAGAATTTGGGATTATTTTGGCCCCAGAATTCGGGATAAATCCCCCAGAATTTGGGATCATTCCCCCAAAATTTGGGGTTATTTTGGTCCCAGAATTTGGAATTTTTCCCAGAAATTTGGATTATTTTGGCCCCAGAACTAGGGATTATTTTGGCCCCAGAATTTGTGATAAATCTCCAGAATTTGGGATTATTTTGGCCCCAGAATTTGGGATTTTTCCCAGAATTTGGGATTATTTTGCCCCCAGCCCCACTTGCCTCTGCTGGTGCCCGAGTTCCAATCTCCGTATCCTAAAACACAGAAAAATCCAAATTAAACTCAAAAAAAACCCCCAAAATCCTCCCCTGGGGGATGAATCAGGTCCCAAAAAGCCCCTCCTGGACACAAATCCCAGAGTTTTGTCCCAAAAGGGGAGGAAATCCCAGCCCGGAGGGTTTGGGGATTGTCTGGGGAAATTTCTAAGGGAAAACTGGGGGGAAAACAGGGAAAAAGTGGGAAAAAAAATGGGAAAAAATGGGGGAAAATTAGGGGGGAAAAAGTGGGGGAAACAGAAAAAAAAATGGGGAAAAAAAGAGGGAATGGGTGGGGAAAAAAAAAAAGGGAAAAATTGGGAAAAAATGGGGGGGAAATGTGGGAAAGAATAAGGAAAAAATGGGGAAAAATAGGAAAAAGGGGAAAAATTGGGAAATAATGGAGAAAAATGAGGAAAGAATTAGGAGAGAATGGGAAAAAAGGGGGGAAATGGGATAGAAAATGGGGAAATGGAGGAGAAATGGGAATAAATTGGGGAAGAATGGGAAAAATGGGGAAAAGGTGGGAAAATGGGAAAGAATGGGGAAAAATGCAGGAAAAATGAGGGAAAAAGGGAAAAAATTGGGAAAGAATGGAGAAAAATTGGGAAAAAATTGGGAAAGTGGGAAAAAAGGGGGAAAATTGGGGAAGAAAGGGGGAAAATAAGGAAATAAGTTAGGAAAAAATGGGGGAAATGTGGGAAAATGGAAAAAAATGGGAAAATTAGGAAAAAATTGGAAAAGGATGGAGAAAAATGAGGAAAAAATTGGGGAAAAAAGGGGAAAAATGGGAAAAATGGGAAAATGTGAGGGGGAATGGGAGAAATGGGAAAGAACAGGGGAAAATGGGGAGAAATGGGAAAATTGGGAAAGAATGGGAAAAATGAGGAAAAAATGGGAAAATGGGAAAGAATGGGGAAAAAATGCTGGAAAAATGGGGAAAAAGGGAAAAAATGGGAAAAATGGAGAAAAATGAGGAAAAAATAGGAAAGTGGGAAAAATGGGGGGAAAAGGGAAAAAAGTTGGGAAAAAATGGGGGGAAATGTGAGGGGAAATGGGGGAAATGGAAAAGAAGTGGGAAAATGGGGAGAAAGTGGGGAAAAAGTGGGGAAAGGGGAAAAAAGAGGGGACAAAGTTGGGAAAATGTGGGAAAAATTGGGAATGGGGAAGATGGGAAAGAAGTGGGGGAATAAAAAGGAAAAAATGGGAAAGAATGGAGAAAAAATAGGAAAAATTGGGAAAGAAAGAGGGAAAAATGGGGAGAAAAAAAGGAGACTGGGGAAAAATGGGAAAAACGGGGGAAAGTGGGGAAAAAATGGGAAAATGGGAGGAAAAAGTGGAATTTTTGTCCCATTCCGGCTGCCCAGGCTGGATATTCCTGGCCGCCCTCATTCCCAGAGAGGAATTCGGTCCCTAATTAGCGGCTCCTCATTAGCGAGTCATTAATTGGGCCCTTCTTTGGCCTCCGGGGGGAAATTTCCCGGGAATTTATAGGAATTTATGGGAAAAATGGGATTGAAAAGGCTCGGGAGGAGCGATGGGAACGGAGAGAGGGGTTGGGATGGGGAAAAATCCCCATTTTGGGGGGAATTTGGGGAATTTTGGTGCTCAAAGGGAGCTGGATTGGGATAAATCCCCATTTTGGGGTGAAATTCTGAGGATTTGGGGAATTCTCGGTTCTCAAAAGGAACTGGATTGGGATAAATCCCCTTTTTTGGGGTGAAATTCCCGGGATTTGGGGCAGTCCCTGGACTCAAAAAGGGATTGGGATAAGTGAACAGAGCTGGATTGGGATAAATCCCCAATTTTGGGGTGAAATTCCTGGGATTTGGGGCTGTCCCGGTGCCCAAAGAGGGATTGGGAGACCCAAAGGGAGCTGGACTGGGATAAATCCCCATTTCGGGATGAAATTCCCAAGAATTAGAGGACTTCTAGGTGCTCAAAAAGGGATCAGGAGAAGAGAACCGAGCTGGATTGGGATAAATCCCGATTTTGGGGTGAAATTCCCGGGATTTGGGGCTGGATCGGAGGGACCGGGCTGAGCCTCCCGCCCTTCCCGGGGCCCTCAGGGACACCCCCGGTCCCCTCAGGGAGGGCTCCAGTTCCTCAGGGACATCCCCGGTCCCGGTGTCACCCCGGTCCTTCATGGACACCCCTGATCCCTCAGGAACATCCCCGGTCCCTCCCGGTTCCCTCAGGGCCCCTCATGGACACCTCTGGTCCCTCACGGTGACCCCCGATCCCCTCAGACACCCCCGGCCCCCTCAGGGAGAGCCCCAGTTCCTCACGGACATCTCCGTGAGCCGACGTCCCCCCGGTCCTTCATGGACACCCCCGGCCCCCTCAGGAATATCCCCGGTCCCTCCCGGTCCCTCCGGGCCCCTCCCAGTCACCCCTGGTCCTGGTGTCCCCCCAATGTCCCGGTGACCCCCTGGTCCTTCATGGACATCCCCGGCCCCTCCTGGTCCCCTCAGGGCCCCTCCAATCCCGGTATCCCCTCGGCCCCCTCATGAAACCCCCCGGTCGTTTATGGACACCCCCGGTTCCCTCAGGGCCCCCCCGATCCCTGTGTCACCGTGATCCCTCCCAGTGACCCCCCCGGTCCCTCAGAGCCCCCCCGATCCCTGTGTCACCGTGATCCCTCCCAGTGACTCCCCCGGTCCCTCAGAGCCTCCCCCGGTCCCCTCAGGAACCCCCCTGGTCCTTCATGGACACCCCCGGTCCCCTCGGGGCTCCTCCAGTCCCGGTGTCCCTCCGGTTCCTCAGGAACATCCCCGATCCCCCCCATTCCCTCCCGGACATCTCCGTGTCCCGGTGTTCCCCCAATGTCCCAGTGATCTCCTGGTTCCCTCACGAACCCCTCCGGTCCCTCAGAGCCCCCCCCGGTCCTTCATGGCCACCCCCGGTCCCTCCCGATCGCCGCCGGCCCCTCCCGGACACCTCCAGCCCCGGTGTCCCCCCGTTCCCTCAGAGACATCCCGGTGTCTCCAATCTCTCCCGGTCCCCTCCTTTCCCTCAGGGACCTCTCGGTGTGGCGGTGTCCCCGCGGTGGGTCCCTGAGGGCTCCCCGCCGTTCCCGCCCCTCCCGTTCCCCTCTCCCGCCCCTCCCGCTCTCTGTGTCCCCGCCGGCTCTGTTTGCCCTCCCGGCCCCGCCGCTCCCGCTCCCGGTTCCCGTTGTCCCCCTGGTCCCCCCGGCGTTCCCGCTGTCCCCCCGGTCGCTCCCGGTTCCCGTTGTCCCCCCGGCGGGTCCCGGTGCCGCCCCCTCCCCTCACCGTAGCTCATGATGGCGGCGCCTCCTCCCCTTTCCCGGGCGGTAACGGCGCCGTGCTGGCCCCGCCCCCCAGCGCTGATTGGCCGCGCCCCTCCGCCTCCCCCGTGCCGATTGGTCCGCGCGGTTCGCGTCTCCCATTGGCTGGCGGGTGCTGTCGGTCATCGCATTCCCCGCGCTGCGATTGGTTGAGGGGGTTGTCTGCGGGATGAGGGGGTGTGGCTTATGCCGGTCTGCTCTCCTATTGGTCAGCTGCTCCTGATGAGGACCTATCGCGTGACGGGCGCGCCCTTGGCCACGCCCCCTCGCAGCAGCGCCGGCTGCCATTGGCTGTGAACGCTGAGGCCACACCCCGCGCGCGTCACGTGTTTGTCACGTGCTATGTGGGTCACGTGTTTGTCACGTGGGAAACCTGGGGCAGCGCGGGGGGGCACCCCAGGGCCCCTCCCCCACCCCCCCCAATCCTCGGGATCCCAAATCCCAAAATCCCAAATCCCAAAACCCCAAATCCTGATCCCTGTCCTCAAATCCCAAAATCTCAAAACCCCAAATCCCAAATCCCCATTCCTGACCCCAAATCCCTGTACCTAAATGTCCCCAGATCCCAAATCTTGATCCCTGTTCTCAAATCCCCATCCCAATGTCCCCCCATCCCCATCCCTGTCCCAAAATCCCAGATCATAAATCCCAAAATCCCCATCCCTGACCCCAAATCCCACATCCTGATCCCTGTCCTCAAATCCCTGTCCCCAGATCCCAGATCCCCATTCCAATGTCTCCAAATCTCAAATCCCAAATCCCCAAATCCCAGAACTCAAATCTCCAAATCCCAAATCCCTGTCCCCATCCCTGACCTGAAATTACAAATCTCAAATCCTGATCCCTGTCCTCAAATCCTAAATCCCTGACCCAAATCCCCAAATTCCCAAATCCCCATCCCTGACCCCAAATCCCCATCCCACTGTCCCCAAATCCCCAAATCCTCATCCCTGTCCCCAAATCCCAGAACTCAAACCCCACCCTGACCCCTCCTGTCCCTTCAATCCTCCCTGGAAGCCCCAAACCCCCCTGGTCGCCCCTAAATTCCCCTGGGTTTCTCCAAATCCCCCTGGATTTTCCCCAATTTCCCTGGAGTCCCCCAGATCCCTCTGGATTTCTCCAAAATTCCCCCAAATCCCCCTGGGTTTTCCCCTAAATCCCTCTCGATTCCCCCCAAATTCCCCTGAATTTCCCCCAGATTTGCCTGGATTTCCCCAAATTCTTCCAAATTCCCCCCAAATCCCACCAGATTTCCCCAAATCCCTCTGGATTTCCCCAAATCTCCCTGGATTTCTCCAGATCTTCCTGGATTTTCCCCAAATTCTTCTGAATCCTGCCCAGATCCCTCCGGATTTCCCCAAATTTCTCCCAAATCCCTCTTGATTTCCCCAAAATCCCACTGGATTCCCCCAATTTTCCCTGAATTTCCCCCAAATTTCCCTCATATCCCTCCCAATTTTCCCCAAATTTTCTTGGATTTCCCCAAAATCCCTCCAGATTTCCCTGAATTTCCCCCAAATCCCTCTTGATTTCCCCCAAATCCCTCTTGATTTCTCCCAAATTTCCCAGATTTTCCCCAGATTTCCCAAATTTTCCTGGATTTCCCCCAGATTCCCCTGAATTCCCCCCAGTCCCTCTGGATTTTCCCCAAATTTTCCTGGATTTCCCCAAATTTCCCCAAAATTTCCCTGGATTTCTCCCAAATCCCCCTGGATCCACTCCAAATCCTTCCAGATTTCCCCAAATTTTCCCCAAATCTCCCAAAATTTCTCAAAAATTTCCCTGAATTCCCCCCAAATCCCTCTGGATTCCCCAATTTTCCCCCAAATTTCCCCCAAATTCCTCTGATTTCCCCAAAATCCCAATGGATTTCCCCCAGATTTCCTCCAAATTTCCCTGAATTTCCCCCAAATTTCCCAGATTTTCCCCAAATTTCCCAGATTTTCCCCCAAATCCCCCTGGATTTCTCCAAAATTCCCCTGAATTTCCCCAAATCTTTTTGGATTTTCCCCAGATTTTCCTAAATTTCCCCAAAATCCCACTGGATTTTCCCCAAATTTCTCTGGATTTCTCCAAATTTCCCCGGATTTTCCCCAAATTCCCCAGATTTTCCCCTCCAGCCAGGCAGAGACTCCGTTTTTTCTCCCGGGAATTTTCATTTCCAGAAGAATTTAATCCATCGTTCCCCCAGTCCCGGGTACAGGAAACGTCCCCGAAAAATGTGGAAATAAAATAAAAATAAAATAAAAATAAAATTAAAAAAAATCAGGGAAAAAAAAAACCTAAAACCAGGAAAAAAAAAAAAAATTAATCCATTAAAATTCCTTCCGAAAAATCCGGAAGTTTTCGGGATTCCCAAATAAAAACGGATCTTTTATTTTATTTTATTTGTTTTTTTTAATCCTTTTGTTTTCTACACAAATCTAAAGTTTAAAAAACGGGAATGAAAACCAAGAACGACCAAAAACAAAACCAAAAAAAAAAAAAAAAAGGGGATTTTGGGGTAAAAACGGAGCCAAATCCTCCCGGAATTTTGGGAATTTTTGGGGATTTTTGGGGATTTTTGGGGAATTTTGGGGATTTTTGGGAACCAGCAGCAGGAGGGAGGTGGAGGAAAATAAAAAGGGAATTTTGGGAACATGCAACCCCGGGACTGAGGGAGCTCCGACATCTACGGGGCCACTAAAAAACCCAAAAAAATGGGGAAAAAAACGAGGAATTTACAATTCTCTGAAGGTTCAAAAATGTACAAAAATCCACAGAGTTTTCCTCCCTCCTTTCCCAGGAATTCCCTCCCCAAAAAATCCGCCGATGGTTCTTTGGGATTAAAAAATGGATTTTTTTTTTTTTTTTCTTTATTTATTTATTTATTTTCCTCCCAGGAAAAGCCCCCCCAAAAAAAAACCCCAAAAAAAAGGTGGAAATTTTATATTTTCCAGCCCTTTTTTTTTTTAATTCCAGAGGGAATTGGGGAGGATCCAGCTCCGTGTAGTGCTTGTGGTGAGTCCCCCGGAATAAAAAAAAAAAAAAAAAAAAATCAAAATATTTCTCAGGAAAAATAAAAATAAAAAAAACTCCCCGAGGAGATTCCGGTGGGATTTTGGTTGTGGGTTTTTTTTTTTTTTTTCTTTCCTCCTTTATTTTTGAGGAGGAAAAAAAAGAAGAAATAAAAGGGGAAAATGGAGGTTTTAGGGGTTTTGGGGCAGCGCCGGAGGCTCCGGAGGCTCCGAGGCCCCGCAGGATTCGGGTTTGGAGAAATTCATGTCCAGGATGTGGCGCTGCAGGTGCCGCACCCACTGCTCCTGGATGGACTGGGGGCCGCAGAACTCCACCTCGCAGAACCTGCAAAGAAATAATGAAAAAAAGTTTGGGGAGTTTGGGGGAATTTTTGGGAATTTTTTGGGATTTTTTCTGGATTTTTGGGGGGGTTTTGGGGATTTTTTGGGGGATTTTTGAAGGGTTTTAAGGGATTTTTTTGGATTTTTTTGGGATTTTTGGGGGGTTTTAAAGGGATTTTGGGGGGGTTTTAAAGGGATTTTTTTAAAGGTGTTAAGGGATTTTTTGGGTGATTTTTTGGAGGTTTTCAAGGGATTTTTTTGGGATTTTTTTAAGGGGGGTTTGGGGATTTTTAGGGATTTTTTGGGGGGTTTTAAGGGATTTTGGGGGGGAATTTTTGGGGAATTTTTTGGGATTTTTTGGGGGATTTTTGAAGGGTTTTAAGGGATTTTTTTGGATTTTTTTTGGATTTTTTGAGAGGGTTTTAAAGGGATTTTTGGCGGGTTTTAAAGGGATTTTCGGGGGGTTTTAAAGGGACTTTTTAAAGGTGTTAAGGGATTTTTTTGGTGATTTTTTGGAGGTTTTTAAGGGATTTTTTTGGGATTTTTTTGGGATTTTTTTGAGGGGGGTTTAAAGGGATTTTCGGGGGGTTTTAAATAGATTTTTTAAAGGTGTTAAGGGATTTTTTGGTGATTTTTTGGAGGTTTTTAAGGGATTTTTTGGTGATTTTTTGGAGGTTTTTAAGGGATTTTTTTGGTGATTTTTGGAGGTTTTTAAGGGATTTTTTGGTGATTTTTTGGAGGTTTTTAAGGGATTTTTTGGTGATTTTTTTGGGATTTTTTAGGGGGGATTTGGGGATTTTTAGGGATTTTTTGGGGGGTTTTAAGGGATTTTTGGGGGGAATCTTTTGGGGATTTGAAGAATTTTTAGGGAGTTGGGGATGTAAAATGGGAAAAAGGCCGGGAAAAGCCCCAAACCCCTGTTCCTCACCTGCACTTGAGCGTGTAGACGCTGCCCACGAAGCGCACGAGCGACGTCTGCGGCGGGCGCGGCACCAGCGCGGGCACCGGGCGCACCCGGGCCGGGGGAACCCGCGCCTCCTGCGCCTTCCGCGGGAACTCCGCGCCCAGCCCCGCCTCCAGCGGCCGCGCCTGACGCCGCTCGAACTCTGGAGAGAGACAGGGGACACCTGGGGACACCTGGGGACACCTGGGGACACCTGGGGGACTGTCACCTGTCCCTACTGCCCCTTTCCCAGTCCCCATCCCCATCCCCATCCCCAGCCCCAGCCCCGCCTCCAGCGGCCGCGCCTGGCGACGCTCGAACTCTGTATGGGGACAGATAGGGGACATGGGGACACCTGGGGACACCTGGGGACACCTGGGGGACTGTCACCTGTCCCTACTGCCCAATTCCCATCCCCAGCCCCGCCTCCAGCGGCCGCGCCTGACGCCGCTCAAACTCTGGAGAGAGACAGGGGACAGGGGGATGAGAACAGCATCCCAGGGACTGTCACCTGTCCCCATCCCCATCCCTGAATCCCCATCCCCATCCCCAGCCCCACCTCCAGCGGCCGCGCCTGACGCCGCTCGAATTCTGTAACAGGACAGGGGACACATGGGGACACCTGGGGACACCTGGGGACACCTGGGGGACTGTCACCTGTCCCTACTGCCCCTTTCCCATCCCCATCCCCATCCCCATCCCCAGCCCCGCCTCCAGCGGCCGCGCCTGATGCCGCTCGAACTCTGTAACGGGACAGGGGACACATGGGGACACCTGGGGGACAGGTATGGGCATCCCAGAGACCGTCACCTGTCCCCATCCCCAGCCCCAGCCCCGCCTCCAGCGGCCGCGCCTGACGCCGCTCGAATTCTGTAACGGGACAGGGGACACCTGGGGACACCTGGGGACACCTGGGGGACTGTCACCTGTCCCTACTGCCCCTTTCCCATCCCCATCCCCATCTCCATCCCCAGCCCCGCCTCCAGCGGCCGCGCCTGACGCCGCTCAAACTCTGTAACGGGACAGGGGACACCTGGGGACACATGGGGACACCTGGGGGACAGGTATGGGCATCCCAGAGACCGTCACCTGTCCCCATCCCCATCCCCAGCCCCGCCTCCAGCGGCCGCGCCTGACGACGCTCGAATTCTGTAACAGGACAGGGGACACATGGGGACACCTGGGGACACCTGGGGGACTGTCACCTGTCCCTATCCCCAGCCCCAGCCCCGCCTCCAGCAGCCGCGCCTGACGCCACTCGAACTCTGTATGGGGACAGATAGGGGACATGGGGGACATGGGGACACCTGGGGGACTGTCACCTGTCCCTACTGCCCCTTTCCCATCCCCATCCCCAGCCCCAGCCCCAGCCCCGGCTCCAGCGGCCGCGCCTGATGCCGCTCGAACTCTGTAATGGGGGGATACATGGGGGACCGGTATGGCCATTCACTGAACCCATTTCCCAGTCCCCATTCCCGTCCCTGATTCCCAATTCCCATTCCTGTCTCCATTCTCAATCACAGTCCCAGTCCCCATTTCCATTCCTATTCCCAGGCCCCATTTCCCACTCCCCATTCCCATTGCTATTCCCAGTCTCCATTTCCATTCCTGTCCCCATTTCCCATTCCCATTCCCATTCCCAGTCCCCATTTCCAGTGGCTGCACCTGCCGCCACTCGAATTCTGTATAGAAATAGATAGGGGACAGGGGATGGATGGGTGAACGGCATCCTAGGGACCATTCACAGAGCCCAGAACCCAATTCTCGTTCCCATTCCCACTCCCAGCCCCGCCTCCAGCAGCCGCGCCTGCCGACACTTGAATTCAGTATGGGGACATGGACATGGGCATGGGCATGGATGGGGGACCGTTACCTGTCCCCAGAGCCCATTTCCCAGTCCCCATTCCCGTCCCTGATTCCCAGTCCCAGTCCTGTCCCCAGTCTCCATTCCCATCCTATTCCCAGTCCCCACTTCCCAGTCCCCATTTCCATTGCTATTCCCAGTCCCAGTCCTGTCCCCAATCCCCATTTCTATTCTCATTCCCCATTTCCCAGTCCCTGTCCCCATTTCCATTCCCAGTCCCCATTTCCATTCCTAATCCCCATTCCCATTCCCATTCCCATTCCCATTCCCATTCCCATTCCCAGTCCCCATTTCTATCCCTGATTCCCGCCACTCGAATTCTGCACGGGGACAGGGACAGGGGATGGATGGGGGACTGGTATGGCCATCCCAGGGACTGTCACCTGTCCCTACTGCCCCTTTCCCATCCCCATCCCCAGCCCCGCCTCCAGCGGCCGCGCCTGACGCCGCTCGGATTCTGGACAGAGAGAGGGGACAGGGGACACCGGGGGGACTGTCATCTGTCCCCAGTGCTCATTTCCCATCCCCATTCCCATTCCCATTCCCCATTCCTGTCCCTGATTCCCGCCCCTCGAACTCTGCACAGAGGGGGGACAGGGGACAAGGGGATGGGGAACAGCACTGGGATGCCAAACCCTACTTTCCCCATTCCCAAACCCCATTTTCCTCACCCCAAACCCCCCATTTCCCATCCCAGACCCCAAAAACTCTCATTTTTCCCCCAGACTCACTGCTGAAGTTTCCCCTCTGCTCCTCCACCTTGACCACCCTGGCCAGGGCCGTCCCCAAACCCCATTTTCCCCACTTTCTCCAGTCCCAAATCCCGTTTTCCCCACCCCAAACCCCACATTTCCCATTCCCATACCCCAAAACACCATTTTCCCCCTGACTCACTGCTGAAGTTTCCCGTCTCTGCTCCTCCACCTTGACCCCATTCCCACCAGCATCCCCCAATCCCCAAATCCCATTTTTCCCACCCCAAACCCCATTTTTTCTCATAATTCCCATTCCCCAGACCCCAAAACCTCTCATTTTTCCTACTCACTGCTGAAGTTTCCCCTCTGCTCCTCCACCTTGACCACCCCGGCCAGGGCCGTCCCCAGGGCCCACTCGGCCCCATCAGTCCCATTTTCCCCATTCCCAAACCCCATTTTCCCCACCCCAAACCCCACATTTCCCATTCCCCATACCCCAAAATCCCCATTTTTCCCCCAAAAAGCACTCACTGCTGAAGTTTCCCCTCTGCTCCTCCACCTTGACCACCCCGGCCAGGGCCGTCCCCAGGGCCCTGTCGGCGCCGTCGGTGCCTTTGCCGTCGCCGAGGCCGTTGCCCGTCCCCGGGAAGGGCCCGGGGGGCTCCCGGCGCTGCTCCCGGTGCTCCCGGGGCCCCCCCGAGCCGCGGAATTTCTTGGAGAAGGGTCTCCCCCCCTGGATGTAGCTGCGGTAGGCGCCCGCCTTGTGGGGCCGGTGCCGGATCCACTCGCGCAGGGTCTCGATGGGGGAGCCGTTCACGCACCACTCGGTGACCCCAAACTGCCTCAGGTGCGCCCGGGCGTGGCTGGCCAGGGCCTTCCTGTTCTCAAAGTACAGCCCGCACAGCTCGCAGCACGCCTCTGCTGCTGGGGACACAGAAAAATGGGGAAAAATGGGGAAAAAATGGGTTATAGAGTGCCCAAAGTGTTCTCAAAGTACAGCCCGCACAGCTCGCAGCACGCCTCTGCTGCTGGGGATGGGGAAATGGGGAAAAATGGGGGTTAGAACAGGGAAAAATGGGAAAAAACAGGGGAAAAAATGGGTTATAGAGTGCCCAAAGTGCCCTCAAAGTACAGCCCGCACAGCTCGCAGCACCTCTGCTGCTGGGGACACAGAAAATGGGAATTAGCAACAGGAAAATGGGAAAAAATGGAGAAAAAAATGGGGTATGGAGTGCCCAAAGTGTCCCAGGTGCTCTCAAAGTACAGCCCGCACAGCTTGCAGAACCTCTGCTGCTGGGAACAGGGAAAAATGGGGAAAATGGGGTTAAAACAGGGAAAAATGGGAAAAAAACGGGGAAAAAATGGGTTATGGAGTGCCCAAAGTGCCCCAGGTGTTCTCAAAGCACAGCCCGCACAGCTCGCAGCACCTCTGCTGCTGGGGACACAGAAAATGGGGTTAAAACAGGGAAAAATGGGAAAAAAACGGGAAAAATCGGGTATGGAGTGCCCAAAGTGCCCCAGGTAAGACCGAAGTGCCCCCAGGTGCTCTCAAAGTACAGCCCGCACAGCTCGCAGCACCTCTGCTGCTGGGAATGGGGAAAAACAGGGAAAAATGGGGAAAAAACAGGGAAAAATGGGAGTTAGGACAGGGAAAAATGAGTGTGGAGGGGCAGGTGGGCACAGGCAGGGCTGGAATGTTCTGGAAGTGCAGGAACCTCGGCCTTGAAGCCCAGCTCGAAGGCTTTGTGCTTGGCCTGGCTGTGTACTCCCAGCCCATCCCAAACCATCCCCAAACCCATCCCAAAGACCCCAAAAACCCCCAAAAAACAGAAATTCCCCCTGAGCACTCACAGGCCTTGTCGTGCAGCGCCTTGGCCTTGAAGCCCAGCTCGAAGGCTTTGTGCTTGGCCTGGCTGTGTACTCCCAAAAACCATCCCAAAACCATCCCAAAGACCCCAAAACCCCCCAAAAAGGCAGAAATCGCCCTGGACACTCACAGGCCTTGTCGTGCAGCGCCTTGGCCTTGAAGCCCAGCTCGAAGGCTTTGTGCTTGGCCTCCCCGTGCAGGGCCAGCCTGTCGTCCCCCAGGGGTCTCTTGGCGGGCAGGAAGGGCCCGGGGTGGTTTTTGGCCCCCAGGGGGCTCAGGGCCAGCCCCGGGCCCCCCTTCCCCGGGCGCCCGCCCAGCGGGGCCAGGGCCAGCCCCGGGGGCAGCCCCTTCCCGGGGGATTTGGGCTCCAGCCCCTCGTCCCCCAGAGCCTTGGGGGCCGGCTCCAGGCCCGGGGGGACGGGGGGCTCCTTTTTGATGAGGCAGGGCTTGGATTTCTTCCTGAGGATCTCACGGAGGGTGTCGATGGGGGAGCCGTTCACGGACCACTCGGTGACCCCCATCTGCCGCAGGTGGGAGCGGGCGTGGCTGGAGAGCCCCTTGCGGTTCTCAAAGAACTCCCCGCAGAACTCGCAGCGGATGTCGCGCACCGGGTCTGCCCTGGAGGCTGGAGAGGGGAAAATGTGGGGTTAGGGAGGGATGGGAACCCCTTAAGAGGAGATTTTGGGTCCCCAGAATCCCCAGGATGAGCCCTGAGCAAGTGGATGTTGCGCACTGGGTCTGCCCTGGAGGCTGGAGGGGAAAATAGGGGGTTAGAGAGGGATGGAAACCCCTGGGATGAGGTTTTGGGTCTCCAGAACCCTTGAGACAGGCTCAGAGCATCGCTGAAATCCCCAGGATGAGCCCTGAGTGAGTGGATGTCGTGGACTGGGTCAGCCCTGGAGGCTGGGGAAGGGAAATTCAAGGGTTAGGGATCTAAAGAACCCCTTGGGATGAGATTTTGGGCACCCAACACCTTTCAGACGGGCTCAGAACATCACTGAAATCCCCAGGATGAGCCCTGAGTGAGTGGATGTCGTGGACTGGGTCGGCCCTGAGGCTGGGGATGGGGAGAACGTGGAATTAGAGATCTCAGGAACCCCTTGGGATGAGATTTTGAGTCTCCAAATTCCCAGGAGGAGTCCCAAGACAACGGATGTCACACACAGGGTCGGCCCTGGAAGCTGGAGATGGAAATTCTGGGGTTAGGGAGGGATGGAAACCCCTGGGAGGAGATTTTGGGTGCCTAAAACCCTTGGGAGGAGCTCAGAGCATCGCTGAAATCCCCAGGATGAGCCCTGAGTGAGTCGATGTCATGCACAGGGTCAGCCCTGGAGGCTGGAGAGGGGAAAACGTGGAATTAGGGATCTAAAGAACCCCTCGGGATGAGGTTCTGGTCACCCAAAACCCTTGGGAGGAGCCCTGAGTGTCCCTAAACCCATCCTATAATGGATGTCCCCGCAGAACTCGCAGCGGATGTCGCGCACCGGGTCTGCCCTGGAGGCTGGAGAGGGGAAAATGTGGAGTTAGGGACCTCAGGAACCCCCTGGGATGAGATTTTGGCTCCCTAAATCCCTGGGACAATCCTTGAACCCCTGAAATCTTCAGTATAACCCCCAAACTCCTCCAATCCCAGACTCACAGAGGTTGAGCGGCGCCATCTCCTCGTGGGCAGCCCAGGCCGGGTCCCTGAGCTCCCCAAACCCCTGGGATGATCCCTGAGTTCCCAAATCCTTGAGATAAACCCCAAAACCCCTAAAATCCTTGGGATAACCTTTCCAAAACCCTCCCATTTCCAAACTCACAGAGGTTCAGTGGCACCATCTCCTCATGGGCAGCCCAGGCTGGGTCCGGCAGCTCCCCAGGATGGATCCCTGAGCCCCCAAACCCCTGGGATGATCCCTGAGCCCCCAAACCCCCGGGATAAACCCCAAACCCCTGAAATCCTCAGTATAACCCCCAAACTCCTCCAATCCCAGACTCACAGAGGTTGAGCGGCGCCATCTCCTCGTGGGCAGCCCAGGCCGGGTCCCTGAGCCCCCAAATCCTTGGGATAAACCCCAAACTCCCTGAAATCCTCAGGATAAACCTCAAAACCCCTGAAATCCTCAGTATAACCCCCAAACTCCTCCAATCCCAGACTCACAGAGGTTGAGCGGCGCCATCTCCTCGTGGGCAGCCCAGGCCGGGTCCGGCGGCGCCGCCGCCTCTCCGGGATGGATCCCAGCTCCTCCTCCTCCTCCTCCAGCAGCCATCAACTCCCGCTTGATCTCCACCCTGAGCTGATCCTGCTTGAGTTTCCTGTGCAGGGAGGGAGCCGAGAGGCCCGGGAACACCTTCCTGGCCGTGGGAGGGGGCGGCGAGGCGGCGGCGGAGCCGGGGGGGCTGAGCGGGGCCTTCTTGCCCAGGCCGGGGATGTGCAGCTCCGGAGGGGGCCGCGGCTCCAGGGGGGCCAGGCTGGCCAGGAGGCTCTTGGCCAGGGCCTTGGGGTGGCCCCCGGAGCGGCGCCGGGTGAGGATTTCCCGCAGGGTGTCGATGGGGGAGCCGTTGACGTACCACTCGGTGACCCCCATCTGCCGCAGGTGGGAGCGGGCGTGGCTGGAGAGACCCTTGCGGTTCTCAAAGAACTCCCCGCAGAACTCGCAGCGGATGTCGCGGCACGGCTCCGAGCCCGAGGCTGGGGACATGGGAAAATGGCAAAGAAAGGGTTAAAAGGTGCTGGTGGTGATCCCATAAGTTGTGGGGATTCCCAGGAATGGGATATGGGATGAGGGAAAGTGGCTCAAGAGCCCCTTGAGGTTCTCAAAGAACTCCCCGCAGAACTTGGGCCTGATGTTGTGGCACAGCTCCGAGCCCAAGACTGGGGATGGCAGAGAAAGGGTTAAATGGTCCCAAAAACTGGGGGATTTTCTGGGAATGGGGTGTGGAATGAGGGGAAGTGGCTGGAGAGCCCCTTGCGGTTCTCAAAGAACTCCCCGCAGAACTCGCAGCGGATGTCACGGCACGGCTCCGAGCCCGAGGCTGGGGACATGGGAAAATGGCAAAGAAAGGGTTAAAAGGTGCTGGTGGTGATCCCATAAGTTGTGGGGATTCCCAGGAACGGGATATGGGATGAGGGAAAGTGGCTCAAGAGCCCCTTGTGGCTCTCAAAGAACTCCCTGCAGAACTTGGGCCTGATGTCGTGGCACGGCTCAGAGCCCCAGGCTGGGGAACAGCAGAGAAGGAGTTAAAGGGTGCTGGAAGTTGTAGGAATTCCTGGGAATGGGGTGTGGGATCAGGAGAAGTTTCGGTTCTCAAAGGATTCCCTAAAGAACTTGCACCCGATGTCACAGCACGGCTCCGAGCCCCAGGCTGGGGGTGGCAGAGAAGGGGAAAAAGGGTGCTGGAAGTTGTGGGATTTCCTGGGAATGGGGTGTGGGATCAGGGGAAGGGGCTCAAGAGCCCCTTGGGGTTCTCAAAGAACTCCCCAAAGAACTTGGGCCTGATGTCGTGGCACGGCTCCGAGCCCGAGGCTGGAGATGGGGAGAGAAAGGGTTAAATGGTGCTGGAAGTTGTGGGATTTCAGGGAATGGGGTGTGGGATCAGGGGTTCTCAAGGAACTCCCCGCAGAACTCGCAGTGAGTGTCTGGCACGGCTCCGAGCCCGAGGCTGGGGATGGGGAGATAAAAGGGTTAAATGGTGCTGGTGGTGATCCCAAAAGTTGTAGGAATTCCTGGAAATGGGGTGTGGGATCAGGGGAAGTTGTGGCTCTCAAAAGAACTCCCCGCAGAACTCGCAGTGTGTGTCACGGCATGGCTCCGAGCCCGAGGCTGGGGACACGGGGAGAGAAAGGGTTAAATGGTCTCAAAATTTGGGGGAGTTCTTGGGAATGGGGTGTGGGATGAAGGGAAGGTCAGTTCCCTTCTCAAAGAACTCCCCGCAGAACTCACACCCAATGTTGCGGCACGGCTCTGAGCCCCAGGCTGGGGACGGGGAGAGAAAAGGGTTAAAGGGTCCCAAAAGTTGTGGGATTTCAGGGAATGGGGTGTGGGACCAGGGGAAGTTGTGGTTCTCTCCCAGCACGGCTCCGAGCCCAATACTGGGGATGGCAGAGAAAGGGTTAAATGGTCCCAAAAATTGGGGGATTTTCTGGGAATGGGGTGTGGGATGAGGGGAAGTGGCCCAAGAGCCCCGTGTGGTTCTCAAAGAACTCCCCGCAGAACTCGCAGCGGATGTCGCAGCACGGCTCCGAGCCCCAGGCTGGGGATGGCACATAAAGGGTTAAAGGGTGCTGGAGGGGGTTTGCAGTTGTGGGATTTCAGGGAATGGAGTGTGGGATAAGGGAATAATCCCCATGACAGTCACTGAGGTTGAGCGGCCCGTCCTCCTCAGGCCCCCACTTGTGCTCGGTGGGCAGCGGGCTCGGTGCGAAAACACCAAAAACACAAAAAAAAAACCCCAAAAAACCCAGGAAATCCCAAAAAAAACCCATAAAACTTGTCTGTAACTCACTGAGGTTGAGCGGCCCGTCCTCCTCAGGCCCCACTTGTGCTGGGCAGGCAGCGGGCTCAGTGCGAAAACCCCAAAACCCCTCCCAAAAAACCCCATAAAATCCCCCAAAAAACCCAGAAAACCTCAGAAAAAAACCCAAAAAAACCCCAAAAATCCCCAAAAGCCCCCAAAACCCCAAATAACCCTATAACACTCACTAAGATTGAGCGGCCCGTCCTCCTCAGGCCCCCACTTGTGCTGGGCGGGCAGCGGGCTCAGTGTGAAAATCCCAAAAACCCCCAAAAAATCCCCCAAAAACCCCCGAAAAAACCCAGAAAATCCCAAAAAAACCCCAAAAAATCCCCCAAAAAACCAAAAAACCCAGAAAACTTGTCTGTAACTCACTGAGGTTGAGCGGCCCGTCCTCCTCAGGCCCCACTTGTGCTCTGCAGGCAGTGGGCTCAGTGGGAAAACACCAAAAACCCTCCCAAAAACCCCATAAAATCCCACAAAACCCCATAAAACCCCAAATAACCCCATGACACTCACTGAGGTTGAGCGGCCCGTCCTCCTCAGGCCCCCACTTGTGCTCGGTGGGCAGTGGGCTCAGTGCGAAAACCCCAAAAACCCAAAAAAAACCCCCATAAAAAACCCCAAAAAATCCCAGAAAAAACCCTAAAAAATCCCCCCAAAAAAACCCCAAAACCCATAAAACTTGTCTGTAACTCACTGAGGTTGAGCGGCCCGTCCTCCTCAGGCCCCACTTGTGCTCGGCAGGCAGTGGGCTTGGTGTGAAAACCCCAAAAAACCCATAAAACCCCAGAAAACACAGAAAAACCCCACAAAAACCCCAAATAAACCTGTGACACTCACTAAGATTGAGCGGCCCGTCCTCCTCAGGCCCCCACTTGTGCTCTGCGGGCAGCGGGCTCAGTGCGAAAACACCAAAAACCCTCCAAAAAAACCATAAAAATCCCCCAAAAACCATAAAACCCCCAGAAAAACCCCATAAAACCCCAAATAACCCCGTGACACTCACTAAGATTGAGCGGCCTGTCCTCCTCAGGCCCCCACTTGTGCTCAGTGGGCAGAGGGCTCAGTGCGAAAACCCCAAATCCCCAAAAAATCCCCAGAAAAAATCCCAAAAAACCAAAAAAAATCCCAAAAAACCCCCAAAATCCCAAATAACCCCGTGACACTCACTAAGATTGAGCGGCCCGTCCTCCTCAGGCCCCCACTTGTGCTGGGCAGGCAGCGGGCTCAGTGCAAAAACACCAAAAAAACCCCCAAAAACCCTCCCAAAACCCCATAAAACCCCAGAAAACACAGAAAAACCCCACAAAAACCCCAAATAACCCCATGACACTCACTAAGATTGAGCGGCCCGTCCTCCTCAGGCCCCCACTTGTGCTCGGCAGGCAGCGGGCTTGGTGTGAAAACCCCAAAAAACCCTCCAAAAAACCCATAAAACCCCAGAAAACACAGAAAAACCCCACAAAAACCCCAAATAAACCTGTGACACTCACTAAGATTGAGCGGCCCGTCCTCCTCAGGCCCCCACTTGTGCTCTGCGGGCAGAGGGCTCAGTGCGAAAACACCAAAAACCCTCCAAAAAAACCATAAAAATCCCCCAAAAACCATAAAACCCCCAGAAAAACCCCATAAAACCCCAAATAACCCCATGACACTCACTAAGATTGAGCGGCCCGTCCTCCTCAGGCCCCCACTTGTGCTCGGCAGGCAGTGGGCTTGGTGTGAAAACCCCAAAAAACCCATAAAACCCCAGAAAACACAGAAAAACCCCACAAAAACCCCAAATAAACCTGTGACACTCACTAAGATTGAGCGGCCCGTCCTCCTCAGGCCCCCACTTGTGCTCTGCGGGCAGCGGGCTCAGTGGGAAAACCCCAAATCCCCAAAAAATCCCCAGAAAAAAACCCAAAAAACCAAAAAAAATCCCAAAAAAACCCCAAAACCCCCCAAAACCCCAAATAACCCCGTGACACTCACTAAGATTGAGCGGCCCGTCCTCCTCAGGCCCCCACTTGTGCTCTGCGGGCAGCGGGCTCAGTGGGAAAACACCAAAAACCCCCCAAAAACCCCGTAAAACCCCAGAGAAAAACCCTAAAAACCCAGAAAACCCCCAGAAAAACCCCATAAACCCCCAAATAACCCCATGACACTCACTGAGATTGAGCGGCCCGTCCTCCTCAGGCCCCCACTTGTGCTGGGCAGGCAGCGGGCTCAGTGCGAAAACACCAAAAAAACCCCCAAAAACCCTCCCAAAACCCCATAAAACCCCAGAAAACACAGAAAAACCCCACAAAAACCCCAAATAACCCCATGACACTCACTAAGATTGAGCGGCCCGTCCTCCTCAGGCCCCCACTTGTGCTCTGCGGGCAGCGGGCTCAGTGGGAAAACACCAAAAACCCCCCAAAAACCCCGTAAAACCCCAGAGAAAAACCCTAAAAACCCTAAAAACCCCATAAAACCCCAAATAACCCCATGACACTCACTGAGGTTGAGCGGCCCGTCCTCCTCAGGCCCCACTTGTGCTCGGCAGGCAGCGGGCTTGGTGTGAAAACCCCAAAAAACCCATAAAACCCCAGAAAACACAGAAAAACCCCACAAAAACCCCAAATAAACCTGTGACACTCACTAAGATTGAGCGGCCCGTCCTCCTCAGGCCCCCACTTGTGCTCTGCGGGCAGCGGGCTCAGTGGGAAAACACCAAAAACCCTCCAAAAAAACCATAAAAATCCCCCAAAAACCATAAAACCCCCAGAAAAACCCCATAAAACCCCAAATAACCCCGTGACACTCACTAAGATTGAGCGGCCTGTCCTCCTCAGGCCCCCACTTGTGCTCAGTGGGCAGAGGGCTCAGTGCGAAAACCCCAAATCCCCAAAAAATCCCCAGAAAAAAACCCAAAAAACCAAAAAAAATCCCAAAAAACCCCCAAAACCCCCCAAAACCCCAAATAACCCCATGACACTCACTAAGATTGAGCGGCCCGTCCTCCTCAGGCCCCCACTTGTGCTCAGTGGGCAGTGGGCTCAGTGCGAAAACACCAAAAACCCCCCAAAAACCCCGTAAAACCCCAGAGAAAAACCCTAAAAACCCAGAAAACCCCCAGAAAAACCCCATAAACCCCAAATAACCCCATGACACTCACTGAGATTGAGCGGCCCGTCCTCCTCAGGCCCCCACTTGTGCTGGGCAGGCAGCGGGCTCAGTGCGAAAACACCAAAAAAACCCCCAAAAACCCTCCCAAAACCCCATAAAACCCCAGAAAACACAGGAAAAACCCCACAAAAACCCCAAATAAACCTGTGACACTCACTAAGATTGAGCGGCCCGTCCTCCTCAGGCCCCCACTTGTGCTCTGCGGGCAGCGGGCTCAGCGCCAGCTTGCCCCCCTTGCCGTCCTCGGCGCTCTTGGCGCCCGGCGATCCCGGCAGAGCCGCCGGCGGCACCTTCTTCACGCCGGGAGAGCCCGGGGGAGCGGCGGCAGCGCCGGGAGCCGCGCCGGGAGCGGCGGCAGCAGCGGCAGCAGCGGGAGCGGGGAGAGTTTTGGAGAAACCGGGAGGAGATTTGATGGCTTTGTTGAGGGAGCCCTCGGCTTTGTGCAGCGGCAGCAGCGCCCGCGGGGCCGGCGCCTCTTTGGGGGAAGGTTTTTTGGGGTGCAGGGAGGGCCCCGAGCCCTCGGCCTTGGGTTTGTGGCGAACCAGCTCGTAGAGGAGGTCGATGGGAGCCCCGGAGCTCTCGGACTCGGCCACCCCCAGCTGGCGCAGGTGGGAGCGCGCGTGGCTCGACAGCCCCTTGCGCGTCTCGAAACAGGCGCCGCACACCTCGCACGTCGTCAGGCTGGGGGCTGGAAAATGGGAGAAAATGGTCAAAAATGGGGGAAATGGAAATAAATCCAATGTCAGAACACAGAGTGACAGAGGGGTGTTTAAAACAAAAATCCCTTTGGTATCAGCTCCCACCCAGCCCTGGTTTGGGATCAGAGCAGGCGCCGCACACCTCGCACGTCATCAGGCTGGGGGCTGAGAAACACAGGGAAAAACAAGGTCAAAAATGGGGAAAATTAGAGATAAATCCAATGTCAGAACATACAGTGACAGAGGGGTGTTTAAAACAAAAATCCCTTTGGTATCGGGTATTATACAGTCCTGCCTTTTGGGACTGGATACTGAGAATAGAGAAGGCTCAAGAGAGAAGGCTGTAATCACAAACACAGGGAAAAACAAGGTCAAAAATAGGGAAAAAAGGAAAAAATGCAGATAAAATTCGATGTCAGAACCTAGAGACCAGAGGGAGTTAAAAATCCCATGGGAGCAGTTCCTGGATTCCCACCCCAGCCCCAGTTTGGGATTAGAACAGGTGCCATACACCTCACCTGTGGTCAGGCTGGGGGCTGAGAAACACAGGGAAAATGGTCAAAAATGGGGAAAATTAGAGATAAATCCTATGTCAGATTATAGACAGTTAAAAATCCCATGGGAGCAGTTCCCAAGTTCCCACCCAGCCCCAGTTTGGGATCGGAACAGGCACCGCACACCTCGCAGGGGGTCAGGCTGGGGGCTGAGAAAACGGGAGAAAACAGTGAAAAATGGGAAAAAATTGAGATAAAATTCGATTTTAGAACACAGAGCAAAAAGGGGAAGTGAAAATCGCTTTGGGAGCAGTTCCCACCCAGCCCCGGTTTGGGGTCAGAACAGGCACCGCACACCTCGCACATCGTCAGGCTGGGGGCTGGGAAAATGGGGGGACAAAATGGTGAAAAATTGGAAAAAATTGATATAAATCCAATGTCAGAAAATAGAAAATAGAGGGAGTTAAAAATTCCATGAGAGCAGTTCCCAAGTTCCCATCCCAGCCCCAGTTTGGGATCGGAGCAGGCGCCGCACACCTCGCAGGGGGTCAGGCTGGGAAAAATGGGGGAAAAAAACAGAGAAAATGGGAAAATCCAGGGAAAAATGGCCAAAAACTCCAGGATAAATCCAGTATCAGAGTGAGAGGAATGAGGAGGGATAGAAGAGGAATTCTGGGAGCTGATCCCAAAGAATTCTGACCCTCCCCAGCCCTGGATTTGGATTCAGAGCAGGCGCTGCACATCTTGCTCATGGTCAGGCTGGGGGCTGGGGAAAAACAGGTAAAAATGGGGAAAAACAAGGAAAAATGGGGATAAAACCAGGGAAAATGGCAAAAAACCCCTGGGATAAACCCAATATCAGAGTCAGAGGAATGAGAAGGGACAGAAGGGGAATTCTGGGAGCTGATCCCAAAGAATTCTGACCCTCCCCAGCCCTGGATTTGGATTCAGAGCAGGCGCTGCACAATTCACACGTGGTCAGGCTGGGAAATGGGCGAAAATCATGGAAAAAGAGGGAAAAAGCAGGAAAAAATGGGAAAAAAAACCCCCTGAGACATCCATTATCAGAGTGAGAGGAATGAGGAGGGATGGGAGGGGAATTTTGGGAGCTGATCCCAAAGAATTCTGACTCCCCAGTCCTGGTTTAGGGTCAGAGCAGTCACCACACACCTCACACATGGTCAGGCTGGGAAAAATGGGGGAAAAACAGGGGAAAATGGGGATAAAACCAGGGAAAATGGGGATAAAACTAGGGAAAATGGCCAAAAACTCTGGATAAATCCAATATCAGAGTGAGAGGAATGAGGATGGATAGAAGGGGAATTTTGGGAGCTGATCCCAAGGAATTCTGACCCCTCCCAGACCTGGATTTGGGATTGGAGATTGGAGCCATGGACAGGCTGGGAAATGGGAGAAAACCAGGGAAAAATGGGGGAAAACCAGGGAAAAATGGGGAAAACCCAACAAAATGTGGGAAAACCAGGGAAAAATGGGGGGAAACAAGGGAAAAATGGGGGAAAACCAAAGAAAATGGGGGAAAACCAGGGAAAAATGAGCGAAAACAAGGGAAAAATGGGGGAAAACCAAGGAAAATGGGAAAAAAAACAGGGAAAATCCCAGGGAAAAATGGGGGAAAAACAGAGAAAAATGGGAAAAAAACCCTGAATAAATCAAATATCAGAACAAGAGGAACCAAGACAGTCAGAAAGAGAAATTTCAGGATCCAATCCCAACGACCCCTGACCCCCCCAGCCCCTCATTACACCCCATTAACCCCCCCAGCCCCCCATTAACACCCCATTAACCCCCCCAGCCCCTCATTACACCCCATTAACCCCCTCAGCCCCTCATTACACCCCATTAACCCCCCCAGCCCCCCATTAACACCCCATTAACCCCCCCAGCCCCCCATTAACACCCCATTAACCCCCCAGGGCCCCACCCCCAGGAGAATCCGGATAAATTGAGGCACCTTTGGCGTCCTGGGGCTCGGCCTTGCCCCCCGGGGGCTCCGGGGACACTTTGGGGCCCAGGCGGGGCGGGGGCGGCTCCAGCCCCGAGGAGCCCCCGGGTTTCTTGGGGAGCCCGGGGGGGGCTGTCACCTCCATGGCCACCAGCTCCTCCTCCTCGGGGGCCAGCACTGCGGGGACACAGGACACAGGGGGTTACAGGGGGATTGGGGGGGCCCAGGGGGGATTGGGGGGGAATTGGGGGGGTTTAGAGGGGATTTGGGGGGGATTGGGGGGGAATTGGGGGGGTTTAGAGGGGATTTGGAGGGGATTGGGGAGGATTTGGGGGAGGTCTGGGGGGATTGAGGGGGATTGGGGGGGGATGGGGGGATTTGGAGGGGATTGGGGAGGATTTGGGGGGGGTCTGGGGGGATTGAGGGGAAGCCAGGGGGGATTTGGGATGTTCCAAATGGATTTGGGGTGATCCAGAGGGATCTGAGAGGAGCCAGGGAGGATTCGGGATGATCTAGAGGGGAGTTGGGGTGATCCAGAGGAGATTTGGGGGAATTTGGGGGGAGCCAGAGGGGATTTGGGGGGATCTAGACGGGATTTGGGGGGATTGGGGGGATCCAGAGGGGATTTGGGGGGATCCAGAGGGATTTGGGGTGATCTAGGGAGGAATTGTGGCAATCCAGGGGGGATTTGGGATGTTCCAGAGGGATTTGGGGTGACCCAGGGGGGATTTGGGGCCAGGGACAGTGTCAGGTCCTTGCAGGGGACAGGACAGGGACAGTGTCACACCCCTGAGGGGACAGGATGGGGACAGTGGCAGGTGCCACCAGGAACAGGGACAGGTCCCTGCAGGGAGGGGACACAGAGAGGTGACAGGGCCCTGCGAGGGGCAGGACAGGGCTGGTGGCATCTCCCAGCAGGGAGGGGACAGGGTGGGGACATCTGGGACGGGACAGGGCTGGTGGCACCAGGGAGGGGACACAGAGAGGTGGCATCAGGGAGGGGACTGTGATGGTGACAGGTGATGGTGCAGGGGCAGGGAGGTGACACAGGTGACATCTCCCAGCAGGGAGGGGCAGGGATGGTGACAGGGCCCTGCAGGGAGGTGACACAGGTGGCATCTCCCAGCAGGGACAGGCAGGGATGGTGACAGGTCCCTGCAGAGAGGGGACATGGAGAGGTGACATCTCCCAGCAGGGAGGACAGGTCCCTAATGGGGAGGGGACAGGGCTGGTGACAGGTCCCTAAAGGGATGGGACACTGAGGTGGCATCTCCCAGCAGGGAGGGGACAAGGCTGGTGGCACCAGGGAGGGGACAGGGATGGTGACAGGTCCCTAACAGGGAGGGGACAGCGCTGGTGGCATCGCCCTGCAGGGGACAGGGCTGGGGACAGACACGGAGAGGGGACAGGGACGGGCTGGGGACACCCCAGGGCTCCTGGTGACAGGGCTGGGGACACCCCGGGGCTCCAGGACCCCTGAGGGGGACCGGGCTGGGGACACCGGGCTGGGGACAACCCGTGACCAGGTTGGGGACACCCTGGGGCTCCCAAGACCCTGAGGGGGACCAGGCTGGGGACACCCTGGGGACACTGAGCTGGGGACACCAGTGACCAGGCTGGGGACACCCTGGGGCTACTGGTGACAGGGCTGGGGACACCCCGGGGCTCCAGGACCCTCGAGGGGACCGGGCTGGGGACATCGAGCTGGGGACACCCCAGTGACAGGGCCGGGGACACCCTGGGGCTGCCAGGACCCCCGAGGGGACCAAGATGAGGGGACTGGGATGGGGACATTGGTCTGGGGACACCCGGGGCTCCTGGTGACCAGGCTGAGGACATCTTGGGGACACCCCAGGGACACCAGTGATGGGGCTGGGGACATCCTGGGGCTCCAGGACCCCCGAGGGGACCGGGCTGGGGACACCGAGATGGGGACACTGGGCTGGGGACATCCCGGGGCTCCTGGTGTCCAGACTGGGGACATCCTGAGGTTCCCGGTGTCCAGGCTGGGGACATCTTGGGGACATCTCGGTGTCTGGGCCGGGGACACCGGGCTGGGGACACCCTGGGGCTCCCAGGACCCCCGAGGGGACCGGGGTGGGGACACAGGGCTGGGGACACCCCGGTGACCGAACTGGGGACATCCTGGGGGTCTCAGGGACCAGGTTGGGGACATCCTGAGGCTCTCGGTGTCCGGGCTGGGGACATCTTGGGGACACCCCAGGGACACCAGTGATGGGGCTGGGGACACCCTGGGGCTTCAGGACCCCTGAGGGGACTGGGATGGGGACACTCTGGGGACACTGAGCTGGGGACACCCCAGTGACCAGGTTGGGGACACCCTGGGGACACCAGTGACAGGGCTGGGGACATCCTGGGGCTCCCAGGATCCCCGAGGGGACCGGACTGGGGACACTGAGCTGGGGACACCCCAGTGACGGGGCTGGGGACATCGTGGGGACACCAGTGACCACGTTGGGGACACCGAGCTGGGGACACCGGGCTGGGGACATCCCGGGGGTCTCAGGGACCGGCTGGGGACATCCCAGAGCTCCCGGTGACCGGGTTGGGGACATCCTGAGGCTCCCGGTGTCCGGCCTGGGGACATCTCGGGGACATCTCGGGGACATCTCGGTGCCCGGGCCGGGGACACCCCAGGCCAGGCCGAACCGAACCGAACCGGGCCCGCACGAACCGCCCCCCCCGGGGCACAGAGACCCCCGAGCAGCCCCCGGGGGCCCCTCCCCTCCCTCCCCGGTGAGGCCCCGCCCGGCCCCGGCCCCGGTCCCGTCCCGGGGGCGCCTCCCGGGGGTCCCGGCGGGGACAAAGCCCGGCCGGACAAAGGAGGGCGGCGGCTCCGGCGCTGCCGCGGCCCGGGGGATCCCGGGGGCCGTTCCGGCGGTGCCGAGGAGCCGCAGCCCGGCCCGGGGCGGCCCCGGCGAGGCGGGAACCGTGCGGGCCCATCGGGGGGGCGGCTCTGAGGGGATTGAGGGGGGGGGGGGTAACGCGGGCGGGCCTCGGGCGCGGCGGAGCGGGCGGGGAGAAGCGGGAAGGAGGCGCTCACCCGGCTCGGGCGCGGCCGGGGGCTCGGGGTCGCCGTCCCCGCCGCGGTCGCGGTCGCGGGGCCGCGGAGCCGCCGCCGCTTTGGTGACTTTGGGCGGAGGGGAGGCGGCGGCCGAGGCCGAGGTGGAGGCCGCCATCTTGGGAACCGCGCACGCGGGGCGGCCGCCAGGGCACAGGGGAGAGCGCCGAGCGGGGGGGGGGGGGGAGAGGCGGCAGGGGAGAGCAGCCGAGCGCCGAGAGAGGGATGAGGGGGAAAAGGGGAATTTGGGGAATTTGGGGGAATTTGGAGAAATTTTGGGGAAATTTGGGGATTTTGGTGGAGAAAAAGGGGAATTTGGGGGGGGAATTCTGGAGGAATTTTGGAATTTTGTGAGATTTGGGGGAATTTTGGGGGGAAATTGGGGGAGAAACGGGGGAATTTGGGAATTTTGGGGAAAAAAGGGGGAATTTAGGGGATTTGGGGGGAAGAAAGGGCGAATTTTGTGAATTTCAGGGGGGAATTTGGGGTGGAAACTGGGGATTTTTGGGGGGAGAAAAGGGGGAATTTGGGGGTAAAATGAGGAATTTGGCAAATTTCGGCGAGAAACTTGAGAATTTGGGGAATTCTGAGAGGGGAAAAGGAGGAAATTGGGGGGGGAAGGTGAATTTGGGGAATTTCGGGAGGAAACTGGGGAATTGTGAAGGAGAAAAGAGGGAAATTGGGGAATTTCTGGGGAAATTTGAAGAATTTGGGGGAAATTGAGGAATTTGGAGGGAAAAAGGAAGAATTTTGGGGAATTCTTGGGGGTAAAGAGGATTTTTTTGGGGAAAAGGGGAAATTTGGGATGGGAATTGGAAATATCCCGGATTTTCTGGATTTGGAATTAAAACATCCTGGACTGAAAAGAGCAAATCCCCAAAATCCCAAACCCTGGATGCAGAGGGGCTCCTTCTTCAGTTCCCAAATCCACAAATTATCCCAAAAACTCCCAAAAATCCCCCCAAAACTCCTCCAGGCCTCAACCCTGCCCCGCTGGGCTGATCCTGCAGAATTCCTCATGTTTTTCCAACAAAAAAATCCCCAAAATCCAAATCCCTGAGGACACCGAGCTCCTCCTTCAGCCCCCAAATCCCAAAATTATCCCCCAAAAAAACCCCAAAACCCCCAAAAATCCCAAACCATGGATCCAGAGGGGCTTGTCCTTCAGCCTCTAAACCCCAAATTTATCCCAAAAAACTCCAAAATCCCCAAAAATCCCAAACCATGGATCCTGAGGGGCTCATCCTTCAGTCCCCAAACCCCAAAATTTATCCTAAAAAAACCCCCAAAAATTTCCCCCAAAAAATCTCCAAAAATGCAGAACCATGGATCCAGAGGGGGCTTGTCCTTTAAGCCCCTAAATCCCAAACTTATCCCAAAAATCCCCAAAATCCCAAACCCTGGATCCACATTGCCTCCTCCTTCAGCCCCCAAACCCCAAATTTATCCCAAAAAACTCCAAAATCCCCAGAAATACAAAACCCAGAGGGGCTCTTCCTTCAGCCCCCAAATCCCAAATTTATCCCAAAAGACTCTAAAATCCCCAAAAAATCCCAAACCACAGATCCAGGAGCTCTTCTTCTAGCTCCTGAACCCCAAATTTATCCCAAAAATTCCCCCAAAACCCCCCAAAAAACCCCCAAAATCCCTCAAAAATCCCCAAAAACCTTTCACCTTCCACTCCAAATCCCCAAATTTTGGTTTTTAGGGTGACTCACCGTCCCTGTGGGGCTGCAGCCCCTCGTCCCCAGCCCAGGCCGGGGGGAGCCCCAGGGGTGACCCCAGATCCCCAAAATCCCCAAAAAATTCCCAAAAAATTCCCAAAAATCCCCCCAAAACTCCACCATGCCTCAAAGCCTTCCCTGCTGGGCTGATCCTGCAGAATTCCCAATACTTTTCCAAAAGAAAATACCAGATAATCCCCCAAAATCCCAAACCACAGATCCAGAGGGGCTCCTCCCTCTGCCCCCAAACACCAAATTTATCCTAAAAAAATCCAAATTTATCCTAAATCCCCCCACAAACTCCCTTAAAATTCCCCGAAAACTCCCCTTACCTAAACCCCCACCACCTCCACCCCTCAATTTCTGCTCTAAATCCCCAAATTTTGGTTTTTAGGGTCACTCACCATCCCTGGGGGGCTGCAGCCCCTCGTCCCCAGCCCAGGCCGGGGGGAGCCCCAGGGGTGACCCCAGGAGTGACCCCAGACCCCCAAAAATCCAAACCCATGGATCCAGATCCTTCAGCCCCCAAACCCCAAATTTATCCTAAAAAACCCCAAAACCCAAAAATCCCAAAAAATCCAATACCACGGATCCAGAGGGGGCTCCTCCTTCAGCCCCTAAATCCCAAATTTATCCCTAAAAACTCCAAAAATTCCCCCAAAAATCCCCAAAATTCCCCTGAAAACCCCTAAAATCCCCACAAATCCCCAAATTTTGGTTTTTATGTCTCACTCCCCGTCCCTGTGGGGCTGCAGCCCCTCGTCCCCAGCCCAGCCCGGGGGGAACCCCAGGGGTGACCCCAGGGCTGACCCCAGATCCCCAAAATCCCAAACCATGGACCCAGAAGGGCTTCACCCCCAAATCCCAAATTTATTCTAAAAAACACCCAAAACTCCCAAACCATGGATCCAGGAGCTCCTCCTTCAGCCCCTAAATCCCAAATTTATTAAAAAAAAAAAAAAAAAAAAAAAAAAAATTCCCCCCAAAACCCCCAAAATTCCCCCGAAAACCCCTAAAATCCCCACAAATCCCCAAATTTTGGTTTTTATGTCTCACTCACCGTCCCTGTGGGGCTGCAGCCCCTCGTCCCCAGCCCAGCCCAGGGGGAGCCCCAGGGGTGACTCCAGAGGTGACCCCAGACCCCCAAAATCCCAAACCATGGACCCCAAATTTATCCCTAAAAAAAGCCCAAAAAATCCCCCAAAAAACTCCCAAATCCCCAAAAATCCCAAACCATGGTTTCAGAGGGGCTCCTCCTTCAGCCCCTAAATCCCAAAATTCTCCCTAAAAACCCCAAAAATTCCCCCCAAAAAAAACCCCCAAATCCCTAAAAACTCCCCCTGCCTTAACCCCCACTATCTCTGCCCCTCCAAATCCCCAAATTTTTGTTTTTTAGGGTCACTCCCCGTCCCTGTAGGGCTGCAGCCCCTCGTCCCCAGCCCAGCCTGGGGGGAACCCCAGGGGTGACCCCAGGAGTGACCCCAGATCCCCAAAAATCCCCCAAAACTCCTCCAGGCCTCAACTGTTCCCTGCTGGGCTGATCCTGCAGAATTCCCAATACTTTTCCAAAAGAAAATACCAGATAATCCCCCAAAATCCCAAACCACAGATCCAGAGGGGCTCCTCCCTCCGCCCCCAAACACCAAATTTATCCTAAAAAAATCCAAATTTATCCTAAATCCCCCCACAAACTCCCTTAAAATTCCCCGAAAACTCCCCTTACCTAAACCCCCACCACCTCCACCCCTCAATTTCTGCTCTAAATTCCCAAATTTTGGTTTTTAGGGTCACTCACCATCCCTGTGGGGCTGCAGCCCCTCGTCCCCAGCCCAGGCCGGGGGGAGCCCCAGGGGTGACCCCAGGGCTGACCCCAGATCCCCAAAATCCCAAACCATGGACCCAGAAGGGCTTCACCCCCAAACCCCAAATTTATCCTAAAAAACCCCAAACCCCAAAAAATCCAATACCATGGATCCAGAGGGGGCTACTCCTTCAGCCCCCAAACCCCAAATTTATCCCAAAAAACTCCAAAAAAACCCCAAATCCCTCCAAAAACTGCCAAAACCTCCCCCTACCTCAACCCCCATCCTTTCAAATCCCCAAATTTTGGTTTTAGGGTCACTCACTGTCCCTGTAGGGCTGCAGCCCCTCGTCCCCAGCCCAGGCCGGGGGGAGCCCCAGGGGTGTCCCCATGTCCCGGTGCGGGTCCCGGTCCCGGTGCGGGTCCCGGTGGGCCGGGGGAGGCAGCAGGGCCCTGAGCAGGGCCGGGTGCCCCGGCGCCGTGGCCAGCAGCTCCTTGAGGATGTGGATGGGGGACACGGTGAGCTCCCAGTTGGTGATGCCGAAGTCGCGCAGGTGGGCGCGGGCGTGGCTCGACAGCCCCGCCCTGGTGTCGAAACCCGCCCCGCAGAACTCGCAGCGCATCAGGCTGAACGTGCCCGGGTCAAAGTTGGCCACTGTGAAGAGGAGGAATGATCAGTGCTGGTGTCTGGGCCATCAAAATCCATCCAGGGCCACCAGAACCACCAGGATCCCAAAAAACCCAAAAAACTCCAAAAAAATCCACCAAAGAAACACCCAAAACCATCAAAAAACAACCCAAAAAAATCCACCCCAGGAGGCTGAAGGTGCCCGGGTCAGAGTTGGCCACTGTGAGGGAGGAGGAATGGTCAGTGCTGGGATCAGGGCCATCAGGATCCTAAAAAACCCCCCAAAAAAATCCACCAGGATCCCAAAAATCGCCACCCAAAACCATCAAAAAAACACCAAAATTCGTCCCATGAGGCTGAAGGTGCCCGGGTCAAAGTTGGCCACTGTGAAGAGGAGGAATGATCAGTGCTGGTGTCTGGGCTACCAAGGCCACCAGGATCCCAAAAAAACCCAAAAAAACCCACCCAAAACCATCCAAAAATCACCAAAAAACACCCAAAAAGTATCAAAAAACCATCAGAAAAAAACCACCAAAATCCACCCCATCAGGCTCAACGTGCCCGGGTCAAAGTGGCCACTGCAACAAGAGGTGAGGGGTCAGTGAGGGGACCAGGGGCATCCGGATCCCAAAAAACCCACCAGGATCCCAAAATACGCCACCCAAAACCACCAAAAAACCACCAAAAACTGCCAGAAAAATCCACCCCATCAGGCTGAAGGTGCCCGGGTCAAAGTTGGCCACTGGAAAGGAGGAGGAATGGTCAGTGGTGGGGCCAGGGGCACCAGGATCCCCAAAAAAACCCAAAAAAACCCAACAAAAGACCCCCAAAATCCACCCCAGGAGGCTGAAGGTGCCCAGGTCAATGTTGGCCACTGTGAGGAGGAACAGGTGGCCAGTGATGGTGTCTGGGCCACCAGGATCCCAAAAAACGCCACCCAAAACCACCAAAAAACCACCAAAAACTGCCAGAAAAATCCACCCCATCAGGCTGAAGGTGCCCGGGTCAAAGTTGGCCACTGGAAAGGAGGAGGAAAGGTCAGTGGTGGTGTCTGAGCTACCAGGGCCACCAGGATCCCAAAAAAACCCAACAAAAACTATAAAAAAATCCACCAAAATCCACCCCATCAGGCTGAACGTGCCCAGGTCAAAGTTGAAAAAAAAAAAAAAAAAAATCCAAAATCCCCATCCCAAACCCCAAAAATTCACCACAAAAACCCCAGAACCTCCATCCAACACCCCCCAAAAAACCCCTTAATTCTCTCCCAGAAAAAAAAACCAAAAAAAAACCCAAAAAAACCCAAAAAAATCCCAAAAAAACCCCAAAAAAACCCCAAAAAAACCCCCAAAAAACCAAAAAAAACTCCCAAAAAAACCCCCAAACCACCCCCCCAAAAAAAAAAAAAAAAAAAAAAAAAAAAAAAAGAGGCCATTATTTTCCACCCACCTTTTTTCTTTTTCTTCTGGAAGGAGCAGCTCTGCTCGATGGCCTTGACCTCCTCGGCGGAGATGAAGTGGCGCACGTTGTAGCTGACGCCGACGCGGTTCAGGTGGCCGCGCACGTGGTTGGCCAGGCCGATGCCGTTGTGGAAACGGTCGGGGCAGTAGGGACACCTCCTCTCCTCGCTCTTCAGGGACGAGTTTTCCGAGCCCAAAAGCTCCTCCAGCTCCAGGGGAGATTCCAGAGGAGCCTCCAGCAGCAGCACGTCCAAAGGGAGGGGATCCTCCAGCAGGAAATTGTCGTTGGTGGAAAGATGTTCTTGGTGTTGTTGGTGTTGATGGTGTTGGTGGTGTTTTTTCTTTCTTTTCAGGGGTTTCAGCCTGGCTTTCCTGGTGGTTTTGGGCCGCGGGTTCACGTCCTGCAGCAGCACCAGGGGCACCGTCATCCTCAGCTGGTGCTGCTGCTCCTCCGAGGTCACCGCGGGGTCTGTGGATTTCAGGGTGGCCCTGAAGGTTCTCTTGAGCTCCAGCGCGGCCTGAGGGATGCTCACGGTGGTCTCAGCGTCCTCCTCATCCTCATCTTCATCCTCCTCCTCTGAGGGCCACTGCTGGTGCTGCTGGGGCTCCTCGGGGTCCCCGTCCAGGGCGGCCCCCGCCCGTTTCCTCAGCAGGGAGCAGCTTTGGGGCGAGGAAAACCCCGAGAACCCCAAACTGGGGTGGGTCACCCCCTTCCTGGCGTGCCTGGAGCCTTGGGGGTCCCTCTTGGTGGCCCCGTGGCTCTTGTCACACCTGGGCTGAGCCAAGGGGAAGGCGGGCGTGGCCGGCTCCAGGTGCGAGGAGCCGTCGCGGGGCGGGGCCGGGAAGAGCCGCTCGCTTTTGGGGAAGAACTCCTCGGCTTTGGGGAAGAACTCCTCGGCTTTGGGGAAGAACTCCTCGGCTTTGGGGAAGAACTCGTTGCCGTAGGAGTCCCGGCTGGTGCCCGGCCGCTCAGGATCCTCCCGGAAGGCCTCGTGCTGCCAGGAGAAGTGTGAGGAGTGGGCGTACCTCAGGTGCTCCCTGAGGACGTGCTCGGTGGGCGCCGGGAAGCCGCAGAGGGCGCAGGCTCTGCCGGGGGCTTTGCCGGGCACCTCCTGGGGGGCTCTGAACCCGTCCCCGAAGAGCCCCGAGGAGGAGGAGGAGGAGCCCCTGGAGGCGCTTTCCTTCCTCTCCTTGACGTGCATCTTGGCGTGCTGCACGAACACCTTGGAGGAGTTGGTGCCGAAGACGCACTTGGGGCACTGCAGCCGCGCCTCGCGCCCTTCGTCGGGGAACTCGTTGAGTTTCTGGATCTCCTGCAGGATGCGGTGCCGCGACTCGCGGTGCAGGCGGCGGTGCCGCTCCAGCGAGGCCGGGTCGCCCAGGGCCCAGCCGCACTCGGCGCAGCGGAACCGGCACCGCCCGCCCGGCGCGGCGTCGTCGGCGTCGTCGGCAGCACCGCGCTCGGCGCCGCGGTTGTGCTGCAGCATGTGCTCCAGGAGGTGCTCCCGGCGGCGGAAATAAATGCTGCACTCGATGCAGGTGAACACGCTGGGGTTGTTGTCGTCGTCGTCTTCCTCCTCCTCTTCATCCTGGTGGTGTTTGGGGGGCTCCTCCAGCAGCACCCCGCAGACGTAGGAGCCGCATGGCGCCGCCGGCAGCAGCCGCTCCACCGAGTCCTCGGCGTTGACCGTCCAGGATTGAGTGGCCGGAGCGTCCGGCCGCGGCGGGGCCCAGCACAGCGGCTCGGCCGCTTCCGGAACCTTCCGCCGGCAGCTCTCGGCCGCTTTGGCTTTGCCCGGGAAGGACAAGGCGGCTGCTACATCTGGGGCTTGGGGGGGCTCCTGGAAGGCCGGGCTGAGGTCCTGGAAGGCCGGGCTGAGCTCCTGGAAGGCCGGGCTGCCGGGGGCTCTGGAGATCCACTCCAGCCTCTGCGGGCCCCGGCGGCGTTTCTCCGGCGTCCCGGCGGCCCCGAGTCCTTCCGGCTGCTGCTGCTTTGGTTCCTTGTGGGGCCGTCTCTGCTCCGGGGCGGCCTCGGCGTGCTCGGCGTCCAGGCGGATCAGGCGCGGCTCCAGGGGGAAGGGAGAGGAGTCCCGGGAGTCCCCGGGGCACGGGAGTCTCTCTAAAGTGCTTTCCTGCGGGCCGGGGCAGTCCCAGGACACGGCCACGGCCACGGCCGGGACGTCCGGCCCGAACAGAGCCCGGGGGAAGGACAGCGGCTCCTCCTCGTCATCGTCCTCCTCGGGGCTGCGGATGGAAGGGAGATTGGGGTGAAAAATGGGGATTGGGGAAAGGCACAAACCCCACCCTGCCATGGCTGGAAGAGCCTGAGGGAATTCCAGATGTTCCTCCTCGGGGCTGCGGATGGAAGGCAAACTGGGGTGAAAAATGGGAATTGGGGAAAACACAACCAGGATGTGCCCAGGGGGAACTGGGATGGATCCAGAGGAACTGGAATGACTCCAGGACAAACTGGGATCTCCCCAGGACAAACTGGGATCTATCCAGGACAAACTGGGACGGATCCAGAGGGAACTGGGATCTCTCCAGGGGGCACTGGGATCTCTCCAGGGGAACTGGGATCTCTCCAGGACAAACTGGGATCTCTCCAGGGGGAACTGGGATCTCTCCAGGGGAACTGGGATCTCTCCAGGACAAACTGGGATCTCTCCAGGGGGAACTGGGATCTCTCCAGGGGGAACTGGGATCTCTCCAGGGGGAACTGGGATCTCTCCAGGGCAAACTGGGATCTCTCCAGGGCAAACTGGGATCTCTCCAGGACAAACTGGGATCTCTCCAGGGCACACTGGGATCTCTCCAGGGGGAACTGGGATCTCTCCAGGGCACACTGGGATCTCTCCAGGGGGAACTGGGATCTCTCCAGGGCAAACTGGGATCTCTCCAGGGGAACTGGGATCTCTCCAGGGGAACTGGGATCTCTCCAGGGCAAACTGGGATCTCTCCAAGGGAACTGGGATCTCTCCAGAGGAACTGGGATCTCTCCAGGGGAACTTGGATCTCTCCAGGGGGAACTGGGATCTCTCCAGGACAAACTGGGATCTCTCCAGGGGGAACTGGGATCTCTCCAGGGGAACTGGGATCTCTCCAGGGCACACTGGGATCTCTCCAGGGCACACTGGGATCTCTCCAGGGCACACTGGGATCTCTCCAGGGGAACTGGGATCTCTCCAGGGGAACTGGGATCTCTCCAGGGCACACTGGGATCTCTCCAGGGCACACTGGGATCTCTCCAGGGGAACTGGGATCTCTCCAGGGGAACTGGGATCTCTCCAGGGGAACTGGGATCTCTCCAGGGGAACTGGGATCTCTCCAGGACAAACTGGGATCTCTCCAGGGGAACTGGGATCTCTCCAGGGGGAACTGGGATCTCTCCAGGGCACACTGGGATCTCTCCAGGGGAACTGGGATCTCTCCAGGGCAAACTGGGATCTCTCCAGGGCACACTGGGATCTCTCCAGGGGGAACTGGGATCTCTCCAGGGCAAACTGGGATCTCTCCAGGGCACACTGGGATCTCTCCAGGGGGAACTGGGATCTCTCCAGGGGGAACTGGGATCTCTCCAGGGCAAACTGGGATCTCTCCAGGGGGAACTGGGATCTCTCCAGGGGAACTGGGATCTCTCCAGGGGAACTGGGATCTCTCCAGGGGAACTGGGATCTCTCCAGGGCACACTGGGATCTCTCCAGGGGAACTGGGATCTCTCCAGGGGAACTGGGATCTCTCCAGGGGGAACTGGGATCTCTCCAGGGGGAACTGGGATCTCTCCAGGGGGAACTGGGATCTCTCCAGGGCAAACTGGGATCTCTCCAGGGGGAACTGGGATCTCTCCAGGGGGAACTGGGATCTCTCCAGGGGAACTGGGATCTCTCCAGGGCACACTGGGATCTCTCCAGAGGAACTGGGATCTCTCCAGGGGAACTGGGATCTCTCCAGGACAAACTGGGATCTCTCCAGGACAAACTGGGATCTCTCCAGGGGAACTGGGATCTCTCCAGGGGAACTGGGATCTCTCCAGGGCAAACTGGGATCTCTCCAGGGGGAACTGGGATCTCTCCAGGGGGAACTGGGATCTCTCCAGGGGAACTGGGATCTCTCCAGGGCAAACTGGGATCTCTCCAGGGGGAACTGGGATCTCTCCAGGGGGAACTGGGATCTCTCCAGGGGAACTGGGATCTCTCCAGGGCAAACTGGGATCTCTCCAGGGCAAACTGGGATCTCTCCAGGGGGAACTGGGATCTCTCCAGGGGGAACTGGGATCTCTCCAGGACAAACTGGGATCTCTCCAGGGGAACTGGGATCTCTCCAGGGCACACTGGGATCTCTCCAGGGGGAACTGGGATCTCTCCAGGGGAACTGGGATCTCTCCAGGGCACACTGGGATCTCTCCAGGGCACACTGGGATCTCTCCAGGGGAACTGGGATCTCTCCAGGGGGAACTGGGATCTCTCCAGGGGGAACTGGGATCTCTCCAGGACAAACTGGGATCTCTCCAGGGCACACTGGGATCTCTCCAGGGGAACTGGGATCTCTCCAGGGGGAACTGGGATCTCTCCAGGGGAACTGGGATCTCTCCAGGGGAACTGGGATCTCTCCAGGGGAACTGGGATCTCTCCAGGGCAAACTGGGATCTCTCCAGGGGGAACTGGGATCTCTCCAGGGGGAACTGGGATCTCTCCAGGGGAACTGGGATCTCTCCAGGGCACACTGGGATCTCTCCAGGGCACACTGGGATCTCTCCAGGGGAACTGGGATCTCTCCAGGGGGAACTGGGATCTCTCCAGGGGGAACTGGGATCTCTCCAGGGCACACTGGGATCTCTCCAGGGAACTGGGATCTCTCCAGGGCACACTGGGATCTCTCCAGGGGAACTGGGATCTCTCCAGGACAAACTGGGATCTCTCCAGGGGAACTGGGATCTCTCCAGGGGGAACTGGGATCTCTCCAGGGCACACTGGGATCTCTCCAGGGGAACTGGGATCTCTCCAGGGGGAACTGGGATCTCTCCAGGGGAACTGGGATCTCTCCAGGACAAACTGGGATCTCTCCAGGGGAACTGGGATCTCTCCAGGGCACACTGGGATCTCTCCAGGGGGAACTGGGATCTCTCCAGGGGGAACTGGGATCTCTCCAGGGGAAACTGGGATCTCTCCAGGACAAACTGGGATCTCTCCAGGGGGAACTGGGATCTCTCCAGGACAAACTGGGATCTCTCCAGGGCAAACTGGGATCTCTCCAGGGGAACTGGGATCTCTCCAGGGGAACTGGGATCTCTCCAGGACAAACTGGGATCTCTCCAGGGGGAACTGGGATCTCTCCAGGGGAACTGGGATCTCTCCAGGGGGAACTGGGATCTCTCCAGGGGAACTGGGATCTCTCCAGGGGGAACTGGGATCTCTCCAGGGGGAACTGGGATCTCTCCAAGGGAACTGGGATCTCTCCAGGGGGAACTGGGATCTCTCCAGGGGAACTGGGATCTCTCCAGGGGGAACTGGGATCTCTCCAGGGCAAACTGGGATCTCTCCAGGGGAACTGGGATCTCTCCAGGGCACACTGGGATCTCTCCAGGGCACACTGGGATCTCTCCAGGGGGAACTGGGATCTCTCCAGGGGAACTGGGATCTCTCCAGGACAAACTGGGATCTCTCCAGGGCACACTGGGATCTCTCCAGGACAAACTGGGATCTCTCCAGGGGAACTGGGATCTCTCCAGGGCACACTGGGATCTCTCCAGGACACACTGGGATCTCTCCAGGGCACACTGGGATCTCTCCAGGGGAACTGGGATCTCTCCAGGGGAACTGGGATCTCTCCAGGGGAACTGGGATCTCTCCAGGGCAAACTGGGATCTCTCCAGGGGAACTGGGATCTCTCCAGGGGGAACTGGGATCTCTCCAGGGGAACTGGGATCTCTCCAGGACAAACTGGGATCTCTCCAGGGGGAACTGGGATCTCTCCAGGACAAACTGGGATCTCTCCAGGACAAACTGGGATCTCTCCAGGACAAACTGGGATCTCTCCAGGGGGAACTGGGATCTCTTTAGGACAAACTGGGACGGATCCAGAGGGATCTGGGATGTCTGCAGGGCACACTGTGACCCTCCCCGGGCACTCACCCGAGCTGGGTGCGCTGAGCCGCGGCCGGGACGGCTCCGGACAGGTCGGGGTCGGGCTCGTCTGGAAAACAAGGACAGACCCGGGTCAGGATTGTCCTGGGAAAACCAGAGCTCCAGGAGCATTCCCAGAATTCCCAGAGCTCTGCGAGGGCCAGGAGCCTTCCCAAAATTCCCAGAGCTTCCCAAACTCAACCAAACCAAACCCAATCCAACAAAACTCAACCAGACCCAACTCAACCAAACCAAACTCAACTCAATTCAACTAAACCAGACCTAACTCAACCCAATCAAACCAAATTCAGCCAAAGCCAGCCAAACCCAACTCATCCAAACCAAAAAAACCAAACTCAACTCAACCAAACCCAATTCAGCTGAACCAAATCCAACTCAATGCAACCAAACCCAACTCAACCCAACGAAGCCCAGCCAAACCCAAACTCATCCTAAGTCAACCAAACACAACTCAACCAAACCCAACTCAATTCAACCAAACCAAACCAAACTCAACCAAACCCAATTCAACTGAACCAAATCCAACTCAATGCAACCAAAACCAACTCAACCAAACCCAACTCGACCAAACCCAACTCGACCAAACTCAACTCAACCCAACTCAACCCAATGAAGCCCAGCCAAACCCAAACTCATCCTAACTCAACCAAACACAACTTAATCCAACACAACCAAATTAAACCCAACTCAACCCAACCCAATTCAATAAAACCCAACCAAACCCAACCAAACTCAGCCGAACCAAACCCAACCCAACTCAACTAAACCAAACCCAACCCAACGAAACCCAACTCAATTCAACCGAATCAAATTCAACCGAACCAAATCCAACTCAATGCAACCAAACCCAACCCAACTCAACCAAACCCAACTCAACCAAACCCAACTCAACCAAACCCAACTCAACCAAACCCAACTCAACTCAACCAAACCCAACTCAACTCAACCCAACCCAACTCAACCCAACCCAACTCAACCAAACCCAAACCAACCCAACCCAACCCAATTCAATCTAAACCCAACCCACTCAACCCAACCAAACCCAACCAAACCCAACCCAACCCAAGCCCAGGTTCCCAGCCATGGACGGCGCGGCCTTGGGGTCGTTACCGGCGCCAGGAGGAATTCCACCATGGAAATTCCCAGCCATGGAACAATTCAGGTCGGAAAAGACGAATCACGGAAAGGCCACGGGTGGGAGAGACCTCCAAGATCAAACCCAACCCTCACCTGGTCACTCAGGACCACGAGATGCCCCAAAATTGGGGAATTTCTGGCCCAAAATTCCCCTGGAAATACAGAGAGGGGGGAATTCCACTCCCCACGTCCCAGCCCGGCCCCAAATCCATCCCACGGCCCCAAATTTGGCTCTTCCAGCCCCAAAACCACCCAGGGCGGGTCCAACCAAAGGTGCCCGGGGTGGATAATCCCGACATTCCCGGGGAACGAGCGCGACGGAAGGAGAAAAACGTGGAAATTTCACAAAAAATCCTCAAAACAGACAAATGGAAGTTCTTCCTTCTCCAATCCACCCTAAATAAATTCCCACAGAGAACTGGGATGGACCCAGTGCCCTGGGATTGTCCTGGGATGTCCCCGTGGGAATGGAGCCATGGGAGATCCGGTGACGTCACGGAATTGATCCCAAATCAGCTCTGGAATGTCCCCACTGGAGCAGATCCATGGGAGAGTCGGTGACGTCATGGAACAGATCCATGGGAGAGCCGATGACATCACAGAATCGATCCCAAACGAGCTCTGGAATGTCCCCATTGGAGTAGATCCATGGGAGATCTGGTGATGTCACAGAATCGATCCCAAATGAGCTCTGGAATGTCCCCATGGGAGTAGATCCATGGGAGAGTCGATGATGTCATGGAATTGATCCCAAATCAGCTCTGGAATGTCCCCATAGGAACAGATCCATGGGAGATCCGGTGACATCACAGAACTGATCCCAAAATCAGCTCCATTGGAGCGGATCCATGGGAGATCCATTGACATCATGGAGTAGATTCATGGACGATCCGATGACATCACAGAATTGATCCCAAATGAGCCCTGAAATGTCACCATTGGAGCAGGTCCATGGGAGATCTGGTGACATCACAGAACTGATCCCAAATCAGCCCCATGGGAGCGGATCCATGGAAGATCCAGGGATGTCATAGAGCAGGTCCATGGGAGAGCCAGTGACATCACAGAATTGATCCCAAATGAGCTGTGGAATGTCCCCATTGGAGCGGATCCATGGGAGATCCAGTGATGTCATGGAGCAGATCCACGGGAGATCCGGGAATGTCACAGAATTGATCCCAAAATCAGCTCTGGAACGTCCCCATTGGAGCAGATCCATGGGAGATCTGGTGATGTCACGGAGCAGATCCATGGGAGATTTGATGATGTAATGAAATTGATCCCCAATAAACCTGGAATGTCCCAATTGGAGCAAATCCATGGAAGATCCAGTGACGTCACAGAATCGATCCCAAATCAGCCCCATTGGAGCAGATCCATGGAAGATCCAGGGATGTCACAGAATTGATCCCAAATGAGCCCTAGAATGTCCCCATGAGAGTGGATCCATGGGAGATCCGGTGACGTCACAGAATTGATCCCAAATGAGCTCTGGAATGTCCCAATCGAAGCAGATCCATGGGAGATCCGGTGATGTCATGGAGCAGATCCATGGAAAAACCGATGACGTCACAGAACCGATCCCAAATCCCCTCGGGAACGCCCCCAGGCCGATCCCAGCCCCAGCCAAAGGCACTCGGAGCCTCCCCAGCTCCGACTCTGGATCAAATCCACGGAAAAAGGGAGGAGGTTCAGGAGGTTCCTCCCCCCTCCCCTCCCCAGGGGCTGCAAAACCCCCTCGGGGGCCGATCCCGCCCGGGTGGGACCCCCAGATCCCTCTGACACCCCCGGGACAACACGGCCCTTCCAGGATCCTCCCGATTCCCCCAAAAAACGGCCCCAAAACTCGGATAAACTCGTCCCTCCCGAGCTTTTCCCGGTCCCTCTTCCCCCGGAGCAGCTGCTCTGCTGCTTTTCCAAGAAATGAGGCCCCGACCTGGGGCCGGATCCAGGAGAGGCCGCGGGAGCAGCCGCGCCCCGGCCCTGACCCAGAAAATCCATGGAAAACCTTCCCAGGGACTTCTGGGGGGTCCCCAAGGGGGTTTGGGGGTTCCTGATCCACAAGAAACACCCCAAAGGAGCTGGAAAACGTTCCCAGGGATTTTTGGGACGTTCCCAAAAGGGATTTGGGGGTCCCAGATCCAGGAGAAACGTCCCAAGGGATTTTTAGGATGTTCCCCAAGGGGTTTGGGGGTCCCTGATCCAGGAAAAACATCCCAGGGATTTTTGGGATGTCCTCAAAGGGGATCTGGAGCTGGAAAACGTTCCCAGGGACTTTTGGGGGGTCCCCAAGGGGGTTTGGGGGTCCCTGATTCAGGAGAAAATTCCCAAAGGAGCTGAAAAACGTTCCCAGGGATTTTCGGGACTTTTCCCAAAAGGATTTGGGGGTCCCTGATCCAGGAGAAACGTCCAAAGGGATTTTTGGGATGTCCTCAAAGGGGATTTGGAGCTGGAAAACATTGTCAGGGATTTTTGGGATGTTCCCCAAGGGATCTGAGGGTCCCTGATCCAGAAGAAACATCCCCAGAGATTTTCGGGACGTTCCCAAAAGGATTTGAGGGTCCCTGATCCAGAAGAAACATTCCCAGAGATTTTTGGGATGTTCCCAAAGGGGTTTGGGGGATTTTTGGGATTTTCCCAAAGGGGTTTGGGGGTCCCTGATCCAGGAGAAATGTCCCAAAGGAGCTGGAAAACATTCCCAGGGATTTTTGGGATATTCCCAAAGGGGTTTGGGGGATTTCTGGGATGTCCCCAAAGGGATTTGAGGGTTTTTGGGATGTTCCCAATAGGTTTTGAGGGTCCCTAATCCAGGAGAAACGTCCCAGGGGATTCCCAGGGATTTTTGGGATGTCCCCAGAGGGGTTTGGAGGATTTTTGGGAGGTCCCCAAAGGGATTTGGAGCTGGAAAACGTTCCCAGGGATTTTTGGGATGTCCCCAAAGGGGTTTGGGGGTCCCTGATCCAGGAGAAATGTTTCAAAGGAGCTGAAAAACGTTCCCAGGGATTTTTGGGACTTTTCCCAAAAGGATTTGAGGGTCCCTGATCCAGGAGAAACATCCCAGGGATTTTTGGGATGTCCCCAGAGGGGTTTGGAGGATTTTTGGGAGGTCCCCAAAGGGATTTGGAGCTGGAAAACGTTCCCAGGGATTTTTGGGATGTCCCCAAAGGGGTTTGGGGGTCCCTGATCCAGGAGAAATGTTTCAAAGGAGCTGAAAAACGTTCCCAGGGATTTTTGGGACTTTTCCCAAAAGGATTTGAGGGTCCCTGATCCAGAAGAAACATTCCCATTGATTTTTGGGACATTCCCAAAAGGATTTGAGGGTCCCTGATCCAGGAGAAACATCCCAAGGGACCTGGAAAACATTCCGAGGGATTTTTGGGATGTCCCCAGAGGGGTTTGGGGGTCCCTGATCCAGGAAAAACATCCCAAAGGAGCTGGAAAACGTTCCCAGGGATTTTTGGGACGTCCCCAAAGGGGTTTTTGGGATTTTTGGGATGTTTCCAAAGGGATTTGAGGATTCCTGACCCAGGAGAAACATCCCAGGGATTTTTGGGATGTCCCCAAAGGGGTTTGAGGATTTTTGGGATGTTCCCAAAGGGGTTTGAGGATTTTTGGGATGTTCCCAAAGGGGATTTGAGGATTTTTGGGATGTCCCCAAAGGGGTTTTTGGGATTTTTGGGATGTCCCCAAAGGGGTTCGGGGGTCCCTGACCCAGAAGAACCACCCCAGGAGGGAAATGCCGAGGGAAGGGGGATCTGTGGGATTTGGGGAGGATCCCCCAGGGCTGGAATCGCTCCAGGAAAATCCTGTCCCAATCCCGGCTCCGCATTCCAGGAAAATTCTGGGAGGAAAAAAAACAAATTTGGAGAAGTTTTGGATGGAGGAGGAGGGGAAGGAGGGGGAGGGGGGAGCCCAAACCTTCCAGGGAAATCCCGGGAATGGGAGGGGTGGGAATAAACGACAAAAATCCCTGGAAAGATAAAAAAAAAACTAAAGGAAAATAAAATAAAATAAAATAAAATAAAATAAAATAAAATAAAATAAAATAAAATAAAATCCAGCCGTGGTTTGGAACTTGCAGATCACAGGGAGGAGGAAAAGCTGGACACGAGTGGGTAAAGTGACCAAAAATCACCTAAAAAAAGTGGAAAAAGAGCCCAAAAATCCCTTTTAAAAGGGACCCAAGTGGGAAAAGAGCCCAAAAATCTCCTAAAAATGGGACACAAGTGGGAAAAGTGACCAAAAATCCCCTAAAAAAGTGGGAAAAAAGCCCAAAAATCTCCTAAAATGGGACACAAGTGGAAAAGAGCCCAAAAATCCCCTAAAAAGGGGACAAAATTGGGAAAAGTGACCAAAAATCCCCTAAAAATGGGACACAAGTGGGAAAAGGGCCCAAAAATCCCCTAAAAAAGTGGAGAAAAAGCCAAAAAATCTCATTTAAAAGGGACCCAAGGGGGAAAAGGACCCAAAAATCTTTTTTAAAAAGTGGGAAAAAAGCCCAAAAATCTCATTTAAAGGGACCCAAGTTGGAAAAGAGCCCAAAAATCTCCTAAAATGGGACAAAAGTGGGAAAAGTGACCAAAAATCCCCTAAAAAAGTGGGAAATGAGCCCAAAAATCCCCTAAAAAGTGGAAAAAGAGCCCAAAATCTCATTTAAATGGGACCCAAGTGGGAAAAGAGCCCAAAAATCTCATTTAAAGGGACCCAAGCAGGAAAAGTGACCAAAAATCTCCTAAAAAAGTGGAGAAAAAGCCAAAAAATCTCTTTTAAAAGGGACCCAAGTGGGAAATGAGCCAAAAAAATCCCCTAAAAATGAGACAAAAATGGGAAAAGTGACCAAAAATCCCCCAAAAAAGCAGAAAAAGAGCCCAAAAATCCCTTTTTAAAGGGACCCAAGTGGGAAAAGAGCCCAAAAATCCCCCAAAAATGGGTCACAAGTGGGAAAAGTGACCAAAAATCCCCTAAAAACGTGGGAAATGAGCCCAAAAATCCCTTTTAAAAGGGACCCAAGTGGGAAAAGGACCCAAAAATCTCCTAAAAAAGGAACAAAATTGGGAAAAGTGACCAAAAATCCCCTTAAAAAGTGGGAAATGAGCCCAAAAATCCCCTAAAAAAGCAGAAAAAAAGCCCAAAAATCTCCTAAAATGGGACCCAAGTGGGAAAAGTGACCAAAAATCTCCTAAAAAAAGCAGAAAAAAAGCCCAAAAATCCCTTTTAAAAGGGACCCAAGTGGGAAAAGAGCCCAAAAATCTCTTTTAAAAGAGACATAAGTGGGAAATGAGCCTAAAAATCCCCTAAAATGTGGGAAAAGAGCCCAAAAATCTCATTTAAAAGGACCCAAGTGGAAAAAGAGCCCAAAAATCCCCTTAAGAAGTAGAAAAAAAACCCCAAAAAATCCCTTTTAAAAGGGACACAAGTGGGAAAAGGACCCAAAAATCTTTTTTGAAAAAGTGGGAAAAGAGCCCAAAATATCTTTTAAAAGAGACATAAGTGGGAAATGAGCCCAAAAATCCCCTAAAAAAGCAGAAAAAAAGCCCAAAAATCCCTTTTAAAAGTGACCCAAGTGGGAAAAGAGCCCAAAAATCTCCTAAAAAGGGACAAAATTGGGAAAAGTGACTAAAAATCCCCTTAAAAAGTGGGAAATGAGCCCAAAAATCCCCTAAAAAAGTTGGAAAAAAGCCCAAAAATCTCCTCAAAAAGGGACACAAGTGGGAAATGAGCCCAAAAAATCTCCTAAAATGGGACAGAAGTGGGAAAAGTGACCAAAAATCTCCTAAAAAAGGGACAAAAGTGGGAAATGAGCCCAAAAAATCTCCTAAAAAAGGGACAAATTTGGGAAAAGTGACCAAAAATCCCCTAAAAAAGTGGAGAAAAAGCCAAAAAATCTCTTTTAAAAGGGACCCAAGTGAGAAAAGACCCCAAAAATCCCAAAAAAAGTGAAAAAAGAGCCCAAAAATCCCTTTTAAAAGGGACCCAAGTGGGAAATGAGCCCAAAAAATCTCCTAAAATGGGACACAAGTGGGAAAAGGGCCCAAAAATCCCCTAAAAAAGTGGAAAAAAGGCAAAAAAATCTCATTTAAAAGGGACCAAAGTGGAAAAAAAGACCAAAAATCCCCTAAAAATGGGACAAAAGTGGGAAAAGTGACCAAAAATCCATTTTGGGGTGAAAGGGATGAAATTCTTTGGGTTTATCCTGATTTAGGACAATTAAAATAATTTTATTTATTCCTGATTTTGTTGTTAATTCACTGAAAATTTATTATTTTTTCCCCCAAAATTTCATTTTTTTTTCCCCAGGGACAGAAGTTCCAGCCACCCCCACGGTCACAAATAAAAATAAAAATTTTGTAAATAAAAATAAAAATTTTATAAATAAAAATAATAAATAAATCAATCAATTAATTAAAATTTTATCCTAAAATTCCCAGGGAAAAACAAACTTTTGTTGGGATTTTTTTGGGATTTGGGAAAGGTTGGAGCTGAAGGGAAAAGTCACCCTGAAAAATGGAATATGGGGTTCCCACAGTGACTGAAAATTGGGATTTTACAGCCCAGAAATTGGGATTTTACAGCCCAAAAACTGGGATTTTATAACCCAAAAACTGGGATTTTATAACCCAAAAATTGGGATTTTACAGCACAAAAACTGGGATTTTACAGCCCAAAAACTGGGATTTTATACCCAAAAACTGGGATTTTACAACCCAAAAATTGGGATTTTACAGCCCAAAAAAATGGAATTTTAAAGCCCAAAAACTGGGATTTTACAGCCCAAAAACTGGGATTTTACAACCCAAAAATTGGGATTTTACGGCCCAAAAAAATGGAATTTTAAAGCCCAAAAACTGGGATTTTATAACCCAAAAACTGGGATTTTACAGCACAAAAATTGGGATTTTACAGCCCAAAAACTGGGATTTTATAACCCAAAACCTGGGATTTTACAACCCAAAACCTGGGAATTTACAGCCCAAAAACTGGGATTTTACAGCCCAAAAACTGGGATTTTATAACCCAAAAACTGGGATTTTACAGCCCAAAAATTGGGATTTTACAACCCAAAAACTGGGATTTTATAACCCAAAAACTGGGATTTTACAGCCCAAAAACTGGGATTTTACAGCCCAAAAACTGGGATTTTACAACCCAAAACCTGGGAATTTACAGCCCAAAAACTGGGATTTTATGGCCCAAAAACTGGGATTTTACAGCCCAAAAACTGGGATTTTACAACCCAAAAACTGGGATTTTACAGCCCAAAAACTGGGATTTTATGGCCCAAAAACTGGGATTTTACAGCCCAAAAACTGGGATTTTATACCCAAAAACTGGGATTTTACAACCCAAAAATTGGGATTTTACGGCCCAAAAAAATGGAATTTTAAAGCCCAAAAACTGGGATTTTACAGCCCAAAAATTGGGATTTTACAGCTCAAAACCCAGGATTTTACAGCCCGAAAACCAGGATTTTACATCTCCAAAATTGGAATTTTACAGCCCCAAAAACTCCAATTTTACAGATCAAAACCCAGAATTTTACAGCCCCAAAACTTGAATTTTTCAGCCCAAAAACCAGAATTTTACAGCCCAAAATCCGTGATTTTCGACCCAAACCCCAAATTTGCAGCCCAAAAAACGGGGATTTTTGACCCAAAACATGAATTTATGACCCAAAAATGGGAATTTTTGACCCAAAACATGAATTTATGACCCAAAAATGGGAATTTTTGACCCAAAACATGAATTTATGACCCAAAAATGGGAATTTTTGACCCAAAACATGAATTTCTGCCCCAAATCCCCATTTTTGGGTCAAAAATCCCCGTTTTTGGGCCGTAAATTTGGGGTTTGGGTCGAAATTCATGGATTTTGGGCCATAAAATTCTGGGGTTTGGGTCAAAAATACCCATTTTTGGGTCATAATTTCATGTTTTGGGTCAAAAATCCCCCTTTTGTGTCCCTGCCCCACTTTGGGACCCCCAAATCCCCCCCTGGGGACTCTCCCTGTCCCTGCCCCACTTTGGGACCCCCAAATCCCCCTTTGGGACCCTTTTCTGTCCCTGCCCCACTTTGGGACCCCCAAATCCCCCTTTTCTGTCCCTGCCCCACTTTGGGACCCCCCAAATCCCCCCTGGGGACTCTTTTGTGTCCCTGCCCCACTTTGGGACCCCCCAAATCCCCCTTTGGGACCCTTTTCTGTCCCTGCCCCACTTTGGGACCCCCCAAATCCCCCCTGGGGACTCTCCCTGTCCCTGCCCCACTTTGGGACCCCCCAAATCCCCCCAGGGGACCCTTTTCTGTCCCTGCCCCACTTTGGGACCCCCAAATCCCCCCTGGGGACCCTTTTCTGTCCCTGCCCCACTTTGGGGCCCCCCAAATCCCCCTTTTCTGTCCCTGCCCCACTTTGGGACCCCCAAATCCCCCCTGGGGACCCTTTTCTGTCCCTGCCCCACTTTGGGGCCCCCCAAATCCCCCCTGGGGACCCTTTTCTGTCCCTGCCCCACTTTGGGACCCCCCAAATCCCCCTTTTCTGTCCCTGCCCCACTTTGGGACCCCCCAAATCCCCCCTGGGGACTCTCCCTGTCCCTGCCCCACTTTGGGACCCCCCAAATCCCCCCCTGGGGACTCTCCCTGTCCCTGCCCCACTTTGGGACCCCCCAAATCCCCCCTGGGGACCCTTTTCTGTCCCTGCCCCACTTTGGGACCCCCCAAATCCCCCCTGGGGACTCTCCCTGTCCCTGCCCCACTTTGGGACCCCCCAAATCCCCCTTTTCTGTCCCTGCCCCACTTTGGGACCCCCCAAATCCCCCCTGGGGACTCTCCCTGTCCCTGCCCCACTTTGGGACCCCCCAAATCCCCCCTGGGGACTCTCCCTGTCCCTGCCCCACTTTGGGACCCCCCAAATCCCCCTTTTCTGTCCCTGCCCCACTTTGGGACCCCCCAAATCCCCCCTGGGGACTCTCCCTGTCCCTGCCCCACTTTGGGACCCCCCAAATCCCCCTTTTCTGTCCCTGCCCCACTTTGGGACCCCCCAAATCCCCCCTGGGGACTCTCCCTGTCCCTGCCCCACTTTGGGACCCCCCAAATCCCCCCTGGGGACCCTTTTCTGTCCCTGCCCCACTTTGGGACCCCCCAAATCCCCCCTGGGGACCCTTTTCTGTCCCTGCCCCACTTTGGGACCCCCCAAATCCCCCCTGGGGACCCTTTTCTGTCCCTGCCCCACTTTGGGACCCCCCAAATCCCCCCTGGGGACCCTTTTCTGTCCCTGCCCCACTTTGGGACCCCCCAAATCCCCCCTGGGGACCCTTTTCTGTCCCTGCCCCACTTTGGGACCCCCAAATCCCCCCTGGGGACCCTTTTCTGTCCCTGCCCCACTTTGGGACCCCCCAAATCCCCCTGGAGACCCTTTTCTGTCCCTGCCCCACTTTGGGACCCCCCAAATCCCCCCTGGGGACTCTCCCTGTCCCTGCCCCACTTTGGGACCCCCAAATCCCCCCTGGGGACCCTTTTCTGTCCCTGCCCCACTTTGGGACCCCCAAATCCCCCCTGGGGACTCTCCCTGTCCCTGCCCCACTTTGGGACCCCCCAAATCCCCCTGGGGACCCTTTTCTGTCCCTGCCCCACTTTGGGACCCCCCAAATCCCCCCTGGGGACTCTCCCTGTCCCTGCCCCACTTTGGGACCCCCCAAATCCCGTGTTGGGTTATTTATATCCCGCGGCCCCGTTCCCGGGTCGGGATTTGGGATTTGGGATTTGGGATTTGGGGTGTTATTTATAACCCCGGCAGGACGGGCACGGCAGCTGCCGCAGGCCTCGGGTGGGATTTTGGGGATGAAGAAATCACAAAAATTGGCTCCAGACCTCACTGATCCTTCCCAGGATGGAATTTTGGGATAAAGAAATCAAAAAATTGGCTCTGGACCTCACTGATCCCTCCCAGGTGGAATTTGGGGATAAAGAAACCCCAAATTTCACTCCAGACCCCACTGATCCCATCCCAACCATTCCTGGATGGAATTTTGGGGTAAAGAAATCCCAAAAAATTTGATCTGGACTTCACTGATCCTTCCCAGGTGGAATTTTGGGATAAAGAAATCCCAAAAATTGGCTCCAGACCTCACAGATCCTTCCCAGATGGAATTTTGGGATAAAGAAATCCCAAAAATTGGCTCCAGACCTCGCCCAGGTAGATTTTTGGGATAAAGAAATCCCAAAAATTGGCTCCAGACCTTAAGGACCCCATGCCCATTTGGATTTTTGGGATAAAGAAATCCAAAAATTGGCTCTGGACCTCGATAATCCTGCCCAGATGGAATTTTGGGATAAGGGAATTTTGGGTTCTGGGACTGGAGGAACTCAGGGAAGGAGCCACCTCATAAGAACGACACCATTTCACCCCAAATAAACCCCAAACAAACCCCAAAACTCACTGGGACGGGTCCCAATTAAATCAGGGCTTTGGGGGCACCTGGAGCTCTGCTCACCCCAAAATCCAGACCAAAGTCCCACTGGCAGGACCGGAGCAAACACGACCCCAAACGTGGCCCCAAACAACCCCAAACACCCCAAACACGGCCCCAAACACCCCTGACCCCAAACACAGCCCCAAACACCCCCAGTGACCCCAAACATGGCTCAAGACACCCCAAACACGGATCCAAAACCCCAAACAAGGCTCTAACAACCCCTGACCCCAAACACGGCCCCAAACACCCCCAGTGACCCCAAATACAGCCCCAAAAACCCCAAACATGGCCCCAGACACCCCAAATCCATCTCCAGCCCACCCTGACCCCAAACCCAACCCCACCCTGACCCCAAAGCCGGCCCCAACCGTCCCTGCCCACGGGGCAGGGGGAGATAAGGGTGGGACAATGTCACCAACAGAACTGACAGTGTCACCAACAGAACCAACAATGTCACCAAGAAAACTGGAAATGTCACCAAGAGAACCAACAATGTCACCAAGGGGACAACAGCATGACCAGGAGGACCAAGAATGCCACCAAGGGGATAACAGCGTCACCAAGAAAACCAAGAATGTCACCAGGAGAACCAACAATGTCACCAAGGGGATAATGATGCCACCAAGAGAACCAAGAATGTCACCAAGGGGACAACAGTGTCACCAGGAGAACCGAGAATGTCACCAAGAGGACAGTGATGCCACCAAGAGAACTAAAATGTCACCAAGAGAACAACAATACGACCAGGAGAACCAAGAATGTCACCAAGGGGACAGTGATGCCACCAAGAGAACTAAAAGTGTCACCAAGAGAACGACAGTGTCACCAAGGGAACTGAGAATGTCACCGGGAGAAGCAACGATGCCACCAGGAGAACCAAGAATGTCACCAAGGGGACAACAATGTCACCAAGAGAACTAAAAATGTCACCAAGAGAACCAACAATGTCACCAAGAGTCAGCGCCAATGCCAAGAGTCACCACCATGACCGTGAGAGAAGATCATCACCATCACCAAGAGAGTCAATGGCAGTGCCAGGAGTTGTCACTGTCACCAAGAGGGTCAATGGCAGTGCCAGGAGTTGTCACCGTCACCAAGAGGGTCAATGGCAGTGCCAGGAGTTGTCACCGTCACCAAGAGGGTCAATGGCAGTGCCAGGAGTTGTCACCGTCACCAGGAGAGCCAATGGCAGTGCCAGGAGTTGTCACCGTCACCAGGAGAGCCAATGGCAGTGCCAGGAGTTGTCACCGTCACCAGGAGAGCCAATGGCAGTGCCAGGAGTTGTCACCGTCACCAGGAGAGCCAACCCCAGTGCCAGGAGTTGTCACCGTCACCAAGAGAGCCAATGGCAGTGCCAGGAGTTGTCACCGTCACCAAGAGAGTCAATGGCAGTGCCAGGAGTTGTCACCGTCACCAAGAGGGTCAATGGCAGTGCCAGGACACGTCACTGTCACCAAGAGGGTCAATGGCAGTGCCAGGAGTTGTCACCGTCACCAAGAGGGTCAATGGCAGTGCCAGGACACGTCACTGTCACCAAGAGGGTCAATGGCAGTGCCAGGAGTTGTCACCGTCACCAGGAGAGCCAATGGCAGTGCCAGGAGTTGTCACCGTCACCAGGAGAGCCAATGGCAGTGCCAGGAGTTGTCACCGTCACCAGGAGGGTCAATGGCAGTGCCAGGAGTTGTCACTGTCACCAGGAGAGCCAATGGCAGTGCCAGGAGTTGTCACCGTCACCAAGAGAGCCAATGCCAAGAGGGCCAACATCAAGAGACACCCACCAACACCATCACCAAGAGACCAAACCAAAACCATCACCAGGAGAGCCAATGCCAACACCAAGAGACCAAACACCATCTCCAAGAGAGTCAGCACCGGGAGAACCAACACCAGCAGGGAGCCAACGGCATCACCAGGACAACCAACACCAAAATACCGTCACCAGGACAACCAACGCCGAAATACCATCACCAGGACAACCAATGCCATCACCAGGACACCCAACAGCATCACCAAGAGAGCCACACCATCTCCAAAACAACCAGCAGCATCACCAAAACAACCAACACCAAACCATCACCAAAACACCAAGAGAGAGCCAATGTCATGTCTAAGAGAGTCAACACCATCAACGAAACAACCAACACCAAAACAACCAACACCATCACCAAGACAACCAACAACATCATCTTCTAGAGAGCCACACCATCACCGAAACTACCAACACCATCAACAAAACAACCAATGGCATTACTGGAACAACCAACACTATCACCAAGACAACCAACACCAAGAGAGAGCCAACATCACTGAAACAACCATCGCTGAAATACCATCACCGAAAAAACCGCCACTGCTGAAACAACCAGCACCAAGACAACCAACACCTTCACCAAGACAACCAATGCATTGCCAAAACGACCAACACCATCAACAAAACAACCGACAACATCTCCAAAACAACCGACACCATCAACAAAACAATCAACAATATCAACAAAACAACCAAAAAATCTCCAAAACAACCATCACTGTCTCCAAGAGAAGCAACACCATCTCCAAAACACCCAACACCACTGACAAAACAACCAACATCTCCAAAACAACCAACATCATTGACAAAATCAACACCATCAACCAAACAACCAACACCACTGACAAAACAACACCATCTCCAAAACAACCAAAACTGTGTCCAAAACAACCAACACCATCTCTAAGAGAACCAACATCTCCAAGACAACCAACACCATCCCCAAAACAACCAACATCTCCAAGACAACCAACACCATCCCCAAAACAACCAACATCTCCAAAACAACCAAAAACATCTCTAAAACAATCAACACTGTCTCCAAAACAACCAACAACATCAACAAACCAACACCATCTCCAAAACAACCAAAGACATCACCAAAACAATCAACATCTCCAAAACACCCAACACCATCTCCAAAACAGCCAACACCATCAACAGAACAGCCAACACCATCCCCAAAATACCCAACACCATCAACAAACCAACACCATCTCCAAAACACCCAACAACATCCCAAAATAACCAACATCTCCAAAACAACCAACACCATCCCCAAAACACCCAACACCATCACCAAAACAACCAACACCATCAACAGAACAACCAACACCATCTCCAAAACAACCAACATCTCCAAGACAACCAACACCATCAATAAAACAACCAACACCATCCCCAAAACACCCAACACCATCAATAAAACAACCAATACCATCAACAGAACACCCAACACCACCAACAAAACAACCAACATCTCCAAAACAACCAAAAACATCTCTAAAACAACCAACACCATCCCCAAAACAACCAAAAACATCTCCAAAACACCCAACACCATCCCCAAAACACCCAACACCATCTCCAAAACACTCAACACCATCAATAAAACACCCAACACCATCCCCAAAACCACCTCCCACCCCAACCCCTCGCGGCTCCACCCCCACAATCCCAACACCACCGACCCGACCCCAGACGTCCCCGGCGTCGCCGCCGGCACTCACCGGGCTCGTCGCGCGCCTCCAGCGCCACGTCGGGCTCGTGCCGGGCCAGCGAGGAGAAGAACTCGGGCTCCTCGCGGAGCTCCTTGCCCTCGTGGCTCCCCGTCGGGGCCTCCTCGGTGCCGTAGAGCGCCGGGCCCTCCTCCAGCCCCGGCCCCGCGGTGGTTTTGGCGTCCTGGAGGAGGAACCCTGGCGGGTCTGGGCCGGGCTGGGGCGCCATGGGAAAGGCTCGGCCGCCGTCGCCGGGGAGATCCGAGAACTCGGGGATGCTCCTCTCCATCCCGGGGGGCTCGGGGGGAGGATGGTGGGGATGAGGATGAGGATGGTGGGGGTGAGGATGGTGAGGATGGTGGGGATGGTGAGGATGAGGATGGTGATGGTGAGGATGAGGATGAGGATGGTGATGTGGGGCCGCTCGGGACAGGGCGCGGCGACGGCACTGCAGGGACTGACGGCACAACCTGCGCGAGAAAGAACAGACAGTGAGGAGAGAAACAGGAGAAAGTGAGGGGAAAATGAAGAGGAAGTGAGGGGGAAAGGGAGGAAAAAAAACAAGGAGAAAATGAGGGGAAAACTAAGAGAAAATGAGGAGAAAAACAGGAAAAAAACAAGAGAAAATGAGGAGAAAATCAGGGAAAAAACAAGAGAAAACCAGGAGAAAATGAGGGAAAAGACAGGAGAAAACCAGGAGGAAACCAGGAGGAAATGAGGGGAAAAAGAGGAGAAAACCAGGAGAAAATGAGGAAAAAAACAGGAGAAAATGAGGGAAAAGACAGGAAAAAAAACAAGAGAAAACCAGGAGAAAATGAGAAAAAAAACAGGAGAAAATGAGGGAAAAAACAGGAGAAAACCAGGAGGAAACCAGGAGAAAATGAGGAAAAAAAGAGGAGAAAATGAGGAGAAAATCAGGAAAAAACCAAGAGAAAACCAGGAGAAAATGAGGGGAAAAAACAGAAGGAAATCAGGAGAAAATCAGGAGAAAATCAGGAGAAAATAAGGAGAAAACCAGGAGAAAATCAGGAGAAAATGCCGGAAAAAAAACAGGAGAAAATGAGGAAAAACCAGGAGAAAATGAGGGGGGAAAAAACAGGAGAAAATGAGGAAAAAACCAGGAAAAAATGCAGGAACAAAAACAGGAGAAAATGAGGAAAAAAACCAGGAGAAAATGAGGAAAAAAACAGGAAAAAACAAGGGGAAAACCAGGAAAAAATGCAGGAAAAAAACAAGAGAAAATGAGGAAAAAACAGGAGAAAATGAGGAGAAAACCAGGAAAAAAAGCAGGAAAAAAACAGGAAAAAATGCAGGAAAAAAACCAGGAGAAAATGAGGGAAAAAACAGGAGAAAATGAGGGAAAAAACAGGAAAAAATGCAGGGAAAAAACAGGAGAAAATGAGGAAAAAAAACAGGAGAAAATGAGGAAAAACCAGGAGAAAATGAGGAAAAAAACAGGAGAAAATGAGGAAAAAAACAGGAGAAAATGAGGGGAAAAATAACAGGAGAAAATGAGGAAAAAAACAGGAAAAAACAAGGGGAAAACCAGGAAAAAATGCAGGAAAAAAACAAGAGAAAATGAGGAAAAAACAGGAGAAAATGAGGAAAAAAACAGGAGAAAATGAGGAAAAAAACAGGAGAAAATGAGGGGAAAAAAACCAGGAGAAAATGAGGGGAAAAAAAACAGGAGAAAATGAGGAAAAAAACAGGAGAAAATGAGGAAAAAAACAGGAAAAAACAAGGGGAAAACCAGGAAAAAATGCAGGAAAAAAACAAGAGAAAATGAGGAAAAAACAGGAGAAAATGAGGAGAAAACCAGGAAAAAAAGCAGGAAAAAACCAGGAAAAAATGCAGGAAAAAAACCAGGAGAAAATGAGGGAAAAAACAGGAGAAAATGAGGGAAAAAAAAAAAAAAAAAACCAAGAGAAAATGAGGAAAAAAAACAGGAGAAAATGAGGAAAAAAAAGTCAAGTTTGACTCAGGAGGAGCCAAATTTCCCCCTGAAAATGAATTTTCTGACAACAAATTCCCATTTATCGAATTTCCCACCCTCACTCTCCCCTCTGCAATTCCCAAAATTCCCTCAAATCCCTCGTTTATCCCCAAAAAAATTCAATGTCAGTGGAAAAAAACCCAAAAATGAGGATTTTGGGATAAAAAAAGGTCCCAAAATCACCTTTCCTGCCCCAAAGGTGAGAAATAAAACAATTCTGGATAAAAAAGGTCCCAAAATCACCTTTTCCTGCCCCAAAATATGAGAAATAAAACAATTCCAGAGAATAAAAATCCCAAAATCACCTTTTCCTGCCCCAAAACGTGAGAATTAAAACAATTTGGGATAAAAAAAGGCCCGAAAATCACCTTTTCCTGCCCCAAAATGTGAGAAATAAAACAATTTTGGATAAATAAAGGTCCCAAAATCACTTTTTTCTGCCCCAAAATGTGAGAAATAAAACAAATTGGGATTTAAAAAGGCCCGAAAATCACCTTTTTCTGCCCCAAAAACTGGAAATTAAAACAATTCCAGAGAAATAAAGATCCCCAAAATCACCTTTTCCTCATCCAAAAAATGAGAAATAAAACAATTCGGGATAAAAAAAGGCTCAAAAATCACCTTTTCCTGCCCCAAAAAATGAGAAATAAAACAATCTGGGATTAAAAAAGGTCCCAAAAATCACCTTTTCCTGCCCCAAAAGGTGAAAAATAAATCAATTTAAACTAAAAAAGGTCCCAAAATCACCTTTTCCTGCCCCAAAACTGGGAATTAAAACAATTCCAGCCAAATAAAGGTTCCAAAAATCACCTTTCCTGCCCCAAAAATGGGAAATAACTATTTAAGAGACAGAAAGGTCCAAAAAATCACCTTTTCCTGCCCCAAAAGGTGAAAAATAAATCAATTCAAACTAAAAAAGGTCCCAAAAATCACCTTTTCCCGCCCCAAAAGGTGAAAATTGAACCAATCCGGACAAACCAAGGCCGGTCCCACCCGGGAAAGGGAAAATGGGAATAAAAAGGGAAAAAAGAGGCGCTAAAAACCCGGAATTCTCGGCTCGGGAGGAGCCAGAAGGAGCTGAAATTACCCCCAGGAAGGGAAGGGAATAAAAATATCTGCGGGATGGGAATAAAAATGGGAATTATTTATTGCGGGTGGGAATAAAAATGGGAATTATTGAGGCTGGAAAGGGATTCCTCCCTGCCCCGGGGCTGGAAATGGGGAGAAAACCCCAAACTCGGCCAAATCCCAAATCCCAAACTCGAAAAGAATCCCAAATCCAGAGCAGATCCTAAATCCCAAATCTGGAGCAAATCCCAAACCCCAAACTTGGAGCAAATCCCAAATCCGGGGTAAATCCCAAATCCCAAATCTGGAGCAAATCCCAAATCCAAAGTAAATCCCAAATCTAAAGTAAATCCCAAATGCTAAAAAAATCCAAAATCCCAAACCTGGACCAAATTCCAAATCCAGGGCAAATCCCAAAACCAGAGCAAATCCTAAATCCTAAATCCAAAGCAAATCCTAAATTCCACACTCAAAGCAAATCCCAAATTAAGAGCAAATTCCAAACTCAGAGCAAATCTCAAATCCAAAGTAAACCCCAAATTCCTAATCTGGAGCAAATCCCAAATCCCAAACCTGCAGCAAATCCCAAATCTGGAGCAAACCCGAAATCCCAAACCCAGAGCAAGTTCCAAATCCCAAATCCAGAGCAAATTCCAAATCCCAGATCCAGAGCAAATCCCAAACCCAGAACAAATCCCAAATCTGGAGCAAACCCAAAATCCCAAACCCAGAGCAAATCTCAAATCCAGAGCAAGTTCCAAATCCCAAATCCAGAGGAAATCCCAAACTCGGAGCAAATTCCAAACCCCAGATCCAGAGCAAATCCCAAATCCGGGGTAAATCCCAAATCCTTAGAAAATACCAAATCCTAAACCTGGAGCAAATCCCAAATCCAGAGCAAATCCCAAATTCCACACTCAAAGCAAATCCCAAATCCGGAACAAATCCCAAACTCGGAGCAAATCTCAAATCCAAAGTAAATCCCAAATCCCAAACCCAGAGCAAATCCCAAATCCGGAGTAAATCCCAAATCCAGAGGAAATCCCAAACTCAGAGCAAATCCCAAATCCAAAGTAAACCCCAAATTCTGAATTCAGAGCAAATCCCAAATCCCAAACCTGGAGCAAATCCCAAATCTGGAGCAAACCTGAAATCCCAAACCAGAGCAAATCTCAAATCCCAGATCCAGAGCAAATCCCAAACCCAGAGCAAATCCCAAACTCAGAGCAGATCCCAAATCCCAAATCCGGAGGAAACCCCAAATCCCAAATCCAGAGCAAATATGAAACCTCAAATGTGGAGCAAATCCCCAAAGCAGAGCCAATCCTAAATCCAGAGCCAATCCTAAATCCAGAGCAAATCCCAAACTCCACACACACTCAGAGTAAATTCCAAATCTGGAGCAAACCCAAAATCCCAAATCCCAAACCTGGAACAAATCCCAGATTCCACACTCGGACCAAATCCCAAATCCAGAGCAGATCTTAAACCTGAAGCAAATCCCAAATCCAAAGTAAATTCCAAATTCTGAATTCAGAGCAAATCCCAAATCCCAAACCTGGAGCAAATCTTAAACCTGGGATCCCAAATCCAGAGCAAATCCCAAATCCCAAACTTGGAGCAAATGCCAAATCTGGAGTAAATCCCAGATCCCAGATCCAGAGTAAATCCCAAACTCAGAGCAAATCCCAAATCCTAAATCTGGAGCAAATTCCAACTCCCAAATCCAGAGCAAACCTGAAATCCCAAATCCAGAGCAAATCTCAAATCTGGAGCAAATCCCAAACCTCAAACTTGGAGCAAATCCCAAATCCAGAGGAAATCCCAAATCCAAAGTAAACCCCAAATTCCTAATCTGGAGCAAATCCCAAATTTGGAGCAAATCCCAAATCTGGAGCAAACCCGAAATCCCAAACCCAGAGCAAATCCCAAACTCAGAGCAAATCCTAAATCCGGAGCAAATCCCAAATCCGGAGCAAATCCCAAATTCCAAATCCGGAGCAAATCCCAAACCTGAAGCAAATCTCAAATCCAGAGCAAATTCCAAATCCCAAATCCAGAGGAAATCCCAAATTCAGAGCAAATCCCAAATCCCAGATCCAGAGCAAATCCCAGATCTGGAGCAAATCTCAAATCCGGAGCAAATTCCAAATCCCAAATCCAGAGGAAATCCCAAACTCAGAGCAAATCCCAAATCCTAAATCTGGAGCGAATTCTAAATCTGGAGCAAACTCAAAATCCCAAATCCCAAATCCCAAATCCCAAATCCAGGGCAAACCCCAAACCCAGAGGAGATCCCCATTTTTCCTGATTTTCCAGCAATTTTTCCATCGTTTTTCCCCATTTTTCCCAATTTTTCCATAGTTTTTCCTGATTTTCCTGATTTTTCCAGCAGTTTTCCCATCTTTTTCCCCATTTTTCTCAATTTTCCAGCAATTTTTCCATCGTTTTTCCCCATTTTTCTCAATTTTCCAGCAGTTTTTCCACCATTTTCCCCACTTTTCCTGTTTTTCCAGCAATTTTTCCATCATTTTTCCCCATTTTTTCCCATTTCCAGTGATTTTTCCAGCAATTTTCCCCATTTTTCCCTCAGCCAGGAACACTCAGGCCCATGGAAAATCCAAAACCCGCTGATTTTTCCTCATTTTTCCCAAGAAAAACAATCCCAACCTTCATTTTTCCCCCTCCTGATTCAACCTCAGGGGGTTGAATGGATTCACAAAATTTTTTTTGTCCAAAAAAAATTCCCTTTTTTTTTTTTTATTTCCCTGGGATAAACTCACAGGAACAGCTCCAAACTCCCAAAATATTTTTGTTTTTTGTTTTTTTTCTGCTCTGAAGGCAGGAAAAAGCAGAAGGAATTGGAATTTTCTCCTCCTCCAGGTCAGGCCTGAGGATCCCACACATTCCGTGGCCTTTTTCCGACAATTCTCCTCCTCCTTTTCCTCCTCCAGCTCACGGCCACATTCCCAAGGACGGCCTGGAGAATTTTTTTGGAAGAAAAAAAAATCCTGGAGAATTTTTTTGGAAGAAAAAGAAAAAAATTCCTGGAGAATTATTTTGGACTTTTTTTCCCCCTCATTTTTTTTTTTTTTTAAATCATTTTCCTTGAGTTTTTTTTCAGTTTTTTTCTCCGATTTTTTTTCCCCTCTTTTTCCAGAACAGGAAAAGTGAAGCCCCAAACTCAACCCCAAATAATTTTTGGGAATTTCCCTGTGGATTCTGGAGTTGCTTTATCCCAAAATTGGGATTTTTTCCCCATTTTGGATCAATCCTCAGGGGCTCCTCCTGAGCTGCTCCAAAAATCCCAAAATTCCTGCCCAGGGGGAGATTTTGGGATCATCAGGAATTTCCTGCTGATCCAAAAGTCTGGGAATGATCCCAAAGGGGATCCAGGAGATCCCAAAGATGATCCAAAGGGTCCTGGATGATCCAAAAAATGATCCAAGGGGTTGGGAGGATTCCCAAAGGGGATTTAAGGGTTGGGATAATCCTAAAGCTGCTCCAAGAGGTCGTGGATTATCCCAAAGCTCCTCCTGGAGGATCCCAAAAGTGATCCAGAGGTCCAGGAGGATCCCAAAGATGATCCAAAGAGTTCAGAACGATCCCAAAGCTGCTCCAGGATGATCCCAAATATGATCCAGGAAGTCCTGGAAGATCCTAAAGGTGATCCAAGGGGTCCTGGAAGATCCCAAACGTGATCCAAAGGGTTCTAGGATGATCCCAAAGCTGCTCCAGGAGGTCCTGGATGATCCCAAAACTCCTCCAAGAGACTGGGACAATCCCAAAGCTGCTCCAAAAGGTCCTGGATGATCCCAGAGATGATCCAAGGGTTTCCAGGATGATCCCAAAGGTGATCAAGGATGATCCCGATACTCCTCCAAGGGACTGGGACAATCCCAAAGCTGCTCTGAAAAGTTCTGGATGATCCCAAAGCTGCTCTAAGGGACTGGGATGATCCCAAAGATAATCCAGGATGATCCCAAAGATGATCCCAAAAGTTATCCAAGGGACTGGGATGATCCCAAAGCTGTTCCAGGAGGTCCTGGATGATCCCAAAGCTGCTCCAAGGGTTTCCAGCATGATCCCAAAGATGATCCAGAACGATCCCAAAGGTGATCCAGGACACCCAGGATGACCCCAAAGCTGTTCCAGGAGGTCCTGGATGATCCCAAAGCTGCTCCAAGGGTTTCCAGCATGATCCCAAAGGTGATCCAGAGGTGTTGGATGATCCCAAAGGTGATCCAAAGGCATCAGGCTGATCCCAAACATGATCCAAGAGATCCAGGATGATCCCAAAGCCTCTCCAGAGGTGCTGGACGGTCCCAAAGATGCTCCAGGATGACCCCAAGAATGGTCCAAGAGGTCCAGGATGATCCCAAAGCCTCTCCAGAGGTGCTGGACAATCCCAAAGCTGCTCCAGAATGACCCCAAAGCCTCTCCAGAGGTGCTGGATGATCCCAAAGCTGCTCCAGGATGATCCCAAAGATGGTCCAAGAGGTCCTAGATGATCTCAAAGCCTCTCCAGAGGTGCTGGACAATCCCAAAGATGCTCCAGGATGATCCCAAAGATGCCCCAAGAGGTTCTGGATGACTCCAAAGCCTCTCCAGAGGTGCTGGATGGTCCCAAAGTCGCTCCAAGAAGTTCCCTGTGCAGACCCTGCCCTGCCCAGCCCCTGGCTCAGGGCTTCTCCTGGACACAGAGTCCTTCCCTGCACACCTGGAAACACCTGGAACCTCTTACAGAGCCCCCCTGCACACCTGGAGCCCCCTACAGCCCCACCTTGCACACCTGGAAACACCTGGAGCCCCTTACAGAGCCCTTGCTGCACATCTGGATACACCTGGAGCCCCACCCTGCACACATGGACCCCCCTACAGCCCCACCCTGCACACCTGGACACTGTCACAGCCCCACCCTGCACACCTGGATCCACCTGGACCCTCCTGCAGCCCCACCCTGCACACCTGGATCCACCTGGACCCGCCTGCAGCCCCACCCTGCACACCTGGATCCACCTGGACACTGTCACAGACCCCTCGTGCACACCTGGATCCACCTGGACCCCCCTACAGCCCCACCCCGCACACCTGGGCACTGTCATAGCCCCACCCCGCACACCTGGGCACTGTCACAGACCTCCCTGTGCACACCTGGATCCACCTGGAGCCCACCACAGACTCCCCCATTCCCTGTCCCAGACTCCTGGGACCCCTCCCAGACACCGGGACTCTCCCTCAACTCAGGCCCCCTCACCTGGATCCCTCACAGACCCCTCTTACACTCCCCTCCTCACCTGAATCCCCTCATAGACCCTTCTGGACCCCCTCACAATCCCTCATGGTACCCCCTCACCTGGATCCCCTCACAGACCTCCCATCACAGTTCCCTCACCTGGATCCCCTCACAATCCCCTCACGGCCCCCTCATAGACCCATCCCAACCTCACGATCCCCTCATGGACCCCCAGGTCCCCTCAGAGACCGCCCCTCACCCGGATCCCCTCATGGAGCCCTCTGGACACCCCTCACGGTCCCCCCTCACCTGGATCCCCTCACAGCCCTGTCCTCACCTGTGTCCCCTCACGGACCCCCGGGTCCCCTCACAGATTCTCCTCACTGTCCCCTCATGGTTCCCCCCTCACTGTTCTCTCCTCACCCAAATCCCCTCACGGACCCCTCACAGACCCCTGGGTCCCCCCAAGGTCCCCTCAGAGACCCCCCCCTTCACAGTTCCTCTGTCACCCGGATCCCCTCACGAACCCCTCAGAGACCCCCGGGTCCCCTCACAGATTCTCCTCACTGCCCCCTCATGGCTCCCCCCTCACGGTTCTCTCCTAACCTGGATCCCCTCACGGACCTTTTACCAACCCCCGGTTCCCCTCACAGATCCTCCTCACGGTCCCCTCATGGTTCCCCCCTCACGGTTCTCTCCTAACCCAAATCCCCTCACGGACCCCTCAGAGACCCCCAGGTCCCCTCACAGAGTCTCCTCACTGTCCCCTCATGGTTACCCCCTCACGGTCCCCCTAACCCGGATCCCCTCACAATCCCCTCACGATTCCCTCACGGACCCCCGGATCCCCTCACAGGATCCCGGTTCTCCCATCACCCGGGTCCCCTCACGGACCCCTCACAGATCCTCCTCACGATCCCCTCACGGTTCCCCCTAACCCGAATCCCCTCACGGACCCCTCCGGACCTCCGGTTCCCCTCACAGATTCTCCTCACTGTCCCCCTCATGGTTCCCCCCTCACGGTTCTCCCCTCACCCAGATCCCCTCACAGATTCCCCTCACGGTCCCCCCTAACCTGGATCCCCTCCCGGCTCCCCTGTCACCCGTGTCCCGTCCCGGTTCCTCATTCCCGGGTCCCCTGGGCTGTCCCCGGTGCCTGTCCCCGTTCCCGGAGCCGCCATGGCCGAGCCGTGTCCCCGTTCCCGTCTCCCCGGTAGCCGCCGTGTCCCCGCGCTGTCCCCGCTGTCCCCGTTCCCCCCCGCCGCCTTTCAGCACCCGGGACGGGGCCGGTACCGGGGGGTCGGGGGGGTGTCAGCGCCTCCTCCGCTCTCCCCCGGAGCCCTCGAACAGTTCCCGACCCCGTCCCGCCCCGCCGGGCCCCGTTCCGGGCACTCACCGCACCGGCCCCCCGGGGCCGCGCCCGCGGAGCTGCTCCCGCTCAGCGACAGCGGCGGCCCGAGCCCGGCCGGGCCCCGCAGCGCCGCCGCCGCCGCGCCGGGGCCATGGCGCCCTGCAGAGCCGGCCCGGAGCTCCGCCCGCCGCCGGTGCCGCTCCCGCTCCGGTTCCCGGTGCCGCTCCCGGTCCCGCCTGCGCCGCTCCGGCCGCTCCCCCGCCCCCCTCCCGCCGGCGGGGCCTGACTACGTCACGCCGCGCGCGACCGGCCCGCCGCCGACATCTTGAGGGGGGGCGCGGCGGCGGCGGCGGCGGCGGCGAAAGGGGGCCCGGCGGGGAAGGAGCGGAGCCCGGCGGGGAAGGAGCGGGGCCCGGCGGGGAAGGAGCGGGAGGAGCCGCCGCCGCCGCCGCCATGTTGGGGCCGCCCCCCGTCCCCGCGCCCGCCCCGCCGGAGCCGCCGCCGCCGCCCTCAGACAGCGGCGCGCGGAGATGACGTCAGCGGAGGGAGAGGGTCGCCATGTTGAGAGTGGCGGAGGGAGGGAAGGGTGAGGGACCTTCCGGGTGGGCGGGGCAGCGGCGCGGGAGTGACGTCATGAGAGAGCGACGGCGGCGCCGCGCCGCCATCTTGAGATGTGAGGGGAAGGTCGGGCCGGAAGGAGGGAGGGACCCGGAACTGTCCCCAAAGTGTCCCCAAAGTGTCCCCAAAGGGTCCCCAAAGTGTCCCCAAAGTGTCCCAAAGTGTCCCCAGGGTGTCTCCAAAGGGTCCCTAGAGTGTCCCCAAAGGAACCCTGAAAGGGGCCTCAGGATATGTCACTGTCCTCAGAGTGTCCCCAAAGTGTCCCCAAAGGGACCCCAGGCCCTGTCACTGTCCCCAAACTCCCCGAAATGTCCCCAAATTTCCTAAAAATGTCCCCGATGTCCCCCCTACCCCCAGGATGGGACACTGGGGTGACACTGGGGACACCAAGGGGACACTGGGGGGGACATCAGGGGCACCACGAGGTCACCAAGGGCCACCAAAGGGACCCAGGGGTCACCGAGGGTCATCCCAAGGCCACCAAGGGTCACCCAGGGCCACCAAAAGCCACTGGAGCCACCAAGGGCCGTCCCGGGGGTCACCAAGGCTGCCACAGGGCCACCACAAGGCCGCCAAGGGTCACCCCAGGGGTCACCAAGGGCCACCTCGAGGCCAACAAAAGCCACCAAGAGCCACGAGGGACACTAAGGGACCCCAAGGGCCATCCCAGGGGTCACCAAGGGCCACTAAAGGGTCACCAAAGCCACCAAGGCCACCACGAGGTCACCGAAGGGACCCGGGGGTCACCAAGGCCACCAAGGGGCCACTATGAGGCCATCAAGGGCTACCAAAAGCCACCAGGGCCACCAAGGGCCACCCTGGGGGTCACCAAGGGCCACCCCAGGGGTCACCAAAGGGACCCAAGGGTCACCAAGGGCCACTAAAGGGACCCGGCAGTCACTAAGGCCACCACGGGGTCACCAAGGGCCACCAAAGGGACCTGAGGGTCACCAAGGGCCACCTGAGGGGTCTCTGAGGCCACCTCGAGGCCACCAAAAGCCACCGGGAGCCACCAAGAGCCACCCCAGGGGTCATCAAGGCCACCAAGGGTTACCACAGGGCCACCAAGAGGCCACCAAAAGCCACCGGGGTCACCAAGGGCCACCACATGGACCCAGGGGTCACTAAGGGCCACTAAAGGGACCCGGGGGTCACCAAAAGCCACTGGGGCCACCAAGGGCCACCACAGGGGTCACTAAGGGCCACCAAGGGCCACTAAAGGGACCCGGGGGTCACCAAAAGCCACTGGGGCCACCAAGGGCCACCCCAGGAGTCACCAAGGGCCAACCCAGGGGTCACCCAGGGCCACCAAAGGGGCCCAGGTGTCACCAGGGCCACCTCGAGGCCACCAAATGGACCCAGGGGTCACCAAGGGCCACCAAAGGGACCTGAGGGCCACCAAGAGCCACTGGGGGCCACCAAAAGCCACCCCAGGCGTCACCAAACGGACCCGCCGCTCTCCTGTGGCCACGCCCCCTAATCAAAGCCACGCCCCTCCCACGAAACTCCCATTCCTGAAGCCACGCCCCCTCACACAAACCACGCCCCTCCCACGAAACTCCCAATCCTGAAGCCACGCCCCCTCACATAAAGCCACGCCCCCGACCAAAGGCCACGCTCCTCCCCAAAGCCACGCCCCCTCCGAAGCAACACCCAATCCGAAGCAACGACCAATCCCAAGTCACGCCCCCTCCACAAAGCCACGCCCCCTTCCTGAGGCCACGCCCACAACTGTGTTTGAGGCGCAACTACGCCCGTTTAGGCCACGCCCCAAATCAGGCCATGCCCACTTAGGCCACGCCCACCCGGCATCGCCCACTCAGGCCACGCCCACCCCGCGCGATGGGACCCGCCGGGAGAATCGGTGAGAGCGAGACCCCCCAAATATCCCCAAAATAGCCTCAAATCCCCCCAAAAATATCCCAAAATTCCCCCGGGACCCCCCCAAAACCAGCCCCGGGTGGGACACCCCAAAAATCCCCCAAAAAATCCCCAAACCGCCCCGGAACCAACAAAAAACCGCTAAAAGTCCCTAAAAATCCCCTAAAAAATCCTAAAACTGCCCCGGGACTTTCCCCAAAATCCGCCCGGGGTGGGAGACTCCAACAAAATCCCTAAAAAACCTCAAAACGCCCCAAAAACTGCGCCAGACCCCCCAAAAACAATTAAAAACTATCCAAAAATTGCTTAAAAACCCCAAATTACCCCAAAACCCCCTCGAGACCCCCCTAGAAAACCCTAAAAAATCCCCTAAAAAAAACCAAAATAGGCAAAAATCTCCCTGGGATGGGACCACCCCAAAATTATCCCAAAACACCCCAAAAACCGCCCCGGGAACCCCCGAAAAATCAAAAAATCCCCTGAAAATCCTCTAAAAAACCCCCAAAAATCTCCTAAAAGGGCAGAAAAAACCCAAAAATCTTTTCTGGGACCCCCCCAAAATTTTGCCCGGGGTGGGATCTCCCCCCAAAAAAAACCCCAAAAACCCCAAAAATCCCATTAAATAAAAAAATCCCGTTAAAATAACATCAAAAAATTCTATTTAAAAACTCATTAAAATCCCATTTTAAAAAACTCAAAAATTAGTTTAAAAAAGCCTCAAAACCCGCCTGGGATGGGACCCCCGAAAAAAACCCCTCCAAAACTCCTCAAAAACCCTAAAAAACCCCAAAAAAACCCCAAACCCACCAGGGATCCCCTTAAAGCCTCAAAACTCTAAAAAATTCTTCCAAAAACCCCAAAAAATCCTCAAAAAAACCCCCAAATCTCCCCCAAAAACCCACCTGGGACCCCCTGAAAACCCCCAAATCCCCCCCAAAAACCCCAAAATTGTCCCAAAAACCCCAAAATCCCTAAAAAAAATCCCAAATCTCCCCCAAACCCCCCTGAACTCCCCTAAAACCACCCCAGGACCCCTAAAAATCCCAAAATCTCTCCAAAAAAACACCAAAACTCCCCCAAAATCACCCCGGGACCCCCCAAAACCCCCAAAATCTTCCCCAAACCCCCCTAAAACCACCCCAGGGCCCCTCAAAATCCCAAAATCTCTCCAAAAAACCACCAAAAATCACCCCAGGACCCTTTTAAAACCCCAAATCCCCCCTAAACTCACCCTGGACCCCCCAAATTCCCCTGAACCCCCCCCAAAACCACCCCAGGGCCCCTCAAAACCTCAAATCCCTCCCCAAAACAACCAAAACTTCCTTTGAAATGGCCCCGGAAGCCAAAACCTCCCCCCAAAACCCCAAAATTCATCCGGGAGCTCCTTAAAACCCCAAAAAAACCCCAAAAAATCGCCTCGGGAGTCTCTTAAAACCCCAAAATCCCCCCCCCCCCAAAACTCACTTGGGACCCCTCAAACCCCCCAAAATCCCCCTCTAAATCCCCCAAATCTCCCCCAAAACCCCAAAAATTCTCCCCCAAAACCCCAAAATTCATCCGGGAGCTCCTTAAAACCCCCAAAAAACCCAAAAATCGCCCTGGGAGTCTCTTAAAACCCCAAAATCCCCCCCAAAAAAACCCCAAACCCCCTGAACTCCCCTAAAACCACCCTGGGACCTCTAAAACCCCTCCAATCACCTCAGGACCCCTTTAAAACCTCAAAATCCCCCCCCAAACCCCCAAATTCTTCCCCAAACCCCCCTGAACTCCCCCAAAATCACCCCAGGACCCCTAAAAACCCAAAAATCCCCCCAAAAAACACAAAAACTCCCCAAAAATCGCCCCAGGACCCCCTGAAACCCCAAAATTCACTTGGGACCCCTCAAAACCCCCCAAAATCCCCCCCAAAAAACCAAAAATTGCCCTGGGACCCCCTTAAAACTCAAAAATCCCCCCCCAAAAAATCAAAATTTCACCCAAAATCACTCTGGGACCCCCCAAAACCCCGAACTCCCCCCCAAAAAACACAAAAACTCCCCTAAAACTCACCCGGGACCCCCCAAAAATCGCCCTGGGACGCCTCAAAACCCCCAAATTCTCCCCAAAATCTCCCCAAAATTCACCCGGGACCCCCAAAAACCCCCAAAATTTCTCCAAAAACCCCCAAAATCCCCCCAAAAACCCACCCGGGACCCCCCAAAACCCCAAAATGCCCCCAAAGAACCCCCAAAACCCCGAAAAAAAACCCAAAAACCTCCCTGGAACCCCCAAAAATCCCCAAAATTCCTCCAAAAAACCCCAAAATCCCCCCAAAAACCCACCCGGGACCCCCCAAAACCCCAAAATGCCCCCAAAGAACCCCCAAAACTCCCCCAAACCCCAAAATCCTCCCAGGAACCCCCAAAACCCCCAAAATTTCTCCAAAAAAACACCAAAATGTCCCTAAAAAAATCCCAAATCTCCCCAAAATCCTCCCAAAAACCCACCCGGGACCCCCCAAAACCCCAAAATGCCCCCAAAGAACCCCCAAAACTCCCCCAAACCCCAAAATCCTCCCAGGAACCCCCAAAACCCCCAAAATTTCTCCAAAACCCCCAAAATCCCACCCGGGACCCCCCTCCGTGCCTCAGTTTCCCCAATTTTATTTTTAATTTTTTTTTGCGGGGGGGGGGTCTCAAATTTTTGGGGATCCCCTCCCCCCCCCAAAAAATCTCTCCCCTCCCCCACCCCGCGAATAACGGTCCGTTCCCGCCCCTCCCCCACCCTGCCCGTGCCTCAGTTTCCCCCATTATTTTATTTTATTTATTTTTTAATTTTATTTTATTTTTTGGGGGGTGGGGCCCCCCAAAATCCCTTTCCCACCCCTCCCCCACCCCTCTCGACCCCTCCCCCAATTTTTTTTTTTGGGGGGGGAGATCTCGCCCCTCCCCCACCCCGCGTTTGTTTCCCACGCTGGGAAAAGGGAAGTGGGGGGAGGGGCGGCACTGGGAGGGACTGGGAGGGACTGGGGGAGGCCCGTGACGTCATCACCCAAAATTGGGACCACCTCGAGGAGGCCATGACGTCACAACCCCCCCAAATTTCTAACCGGAAGGTGGGGGAGGGGCGAGATCAACAGATTATTGGGGGGGGGAGGGTGGGGGGAGGGGCGCGACCAGTTTGGACCAGTTTGAACTGGGAAAGGGGGGGGGGGTGTCAGGGGTGCCCCTCCCCCACCCCACACCCCAAATTTCACACCCCTCCCCCACTGACCCCCCCCATTTCCGCCCCTCCCCCCCCCAAGGGCTCCTTTGGTGCGTCCTGGGCGCCCTCGGCCCCTCCCCCCCCGCCGCCGGTGAGATTGGGGGGGTTTGGGGTTTTTTGGGGGGTTTTGGGGGGAGAATTTGGGGTTTGGGGCGTTTGGGGGGTTTTGGGGAGTTTTGGGGAAGTTTGGGGGGGGGTTGGGGGAGGGATTTTGGGGGTTTTTGGGGTTTTGGGGGGAGATTCGGGGGTTTGGGGGGGATTTGGGGTTTTTGGGGGGTTTTGGGGAAAGTTTTGGGGGTTTAAGGGTTTTTTTGGGGGGGATTTGGGGGTTAGGGGAAGATTTGGGGGGTTTGAGGGTGGATTTGGGGAGTTTTGGGGTGAAATTTGGGGGTTTTGGGGGGGTTGGGGGAGGATTTGGGGAGATTTGGGGGTTTTGGGGATTTTTGGAGGAAGATTTGGGGGTTTGGGGGAAGTTTTGGGGGTTTGAGGGGTTTTTTTGGGGGGGATTTGGGGCTTAGGGGAAGATTTGGGGTTTTGAGGGAGGTTTTGGGGAAAGATTTGAGGTTTTGGGGAGGTTGGGGGAGGATTTGGGGAGATTTTGGGGTTTTTTGGGGAGGGATTTGGGGTTTTGGGGGAAAAATATGGGGTTTGGGGGGGATTTAGGGGTTTGGGGGAAGATTTGGGGGGTTTGGGGGAGGTTGACGGTGGATTTGGGGCAAATTTGGGGGAAATTGGGGTTTTTAGGGGAGTTTCAGGGAGGATTTGGGGAAATTTGGGGTTTTTGGGGGGGTTTGGGGTTTTTTGGGGGGAGATTTGGGGTTTTGGGTAGAAGATTTGGGGAGGGTTGGGGGTTTTGGGGGGATTTTGGGGGAGGATTTGGGGAGAGATTTGAGGTTTGGGGGGTTAGGGTTTTATTTGGGGGCAATTTGGGGTTTTGGGGAAGATTTGGGGGGGTTTAGGGCAGGTTGGGGGAGAATTTGGGTCTTTTGGGGAAAGATTTGGTGGTTTTAGGGAGGATTTGGGTTTTTTGGGGGAAGATTTGGGGGTTTTTGGGGAGGATTTGGGGTTTTTAGGGGGGTTTGAGGGTGAATTTGGGGTTGTTGGGGGGAGATTTGGGGTTTTTTTTAGGATATTTGGGGTTTTGGGGAGAGATTTTGGGAGTTTCTGGGGAGAATTTGGGGTTTTCAGGGAGGATTTGGGGTGGTTGGGGGTTCTTGGGGGGAAGATTTGGGGGTTTTCGGGAGGGTTGGGGATTTTTGGGGGGTTTTGGGGAGGTTGGGGGAGAATTTAGGGTTTTTTGGGGGGAATTTGGGTGGTTTGGGGGGGTATTTTTGGGATATTTTTGGGGTGGATTTGAGGGTTTTTTGGGGGGTGTTTTGGGGGAATTTTTTGGGGATTTTTTGGGGTGGATTTTGGGGTATTTTTTGGCTGGATTTGGGTGGTTTTTTGGGTGGATTTTGGGATATTTTTTGGGTGGATTTAGGATATTTTTGGGATATTCTTGTGGTGTATTTTGGGCTGTTTTTGGGCTGTATTTTGGATGTTTTTTGGGCCTCTCTGACCCCTCAGCCCCCCCAGGGCAGGAGCCGTGCCCCAAGCCCCTGAACGCCACCCACTGTCCGTGCCCCCCCGGATTTGAGGGAGACCCCTGGGACCTCACCAGCCCCTGGGAACGGCGCTGCGACGGTGACTGGGGGGACTGGGGGGACTGGGATGGACTGGGGGGACTGGGAGGGACTGGGAGGGACTGGGAGGGACTGGGAGGGACTGGGGGGGACTGGGAGGGACTGGGGGGACTGGGGGGACTGGGGGGACTGGGGGGACTGGGGGGACTGGGAGGGGATTGGGGGGGACTGGGGGGACTGGGGGGACTGGGGGGGACTGGGAGGGACTGGGAGGGACTGGGGGGGACTGGGGGGGGACTGGGAGGGACTGGGATGGACTGGGAGGGACTGGGGGGGACTGGGGGGGACTGGGATGGACTGGGAGGAGACTGGGGGGGACTGGGGGGACTGGGAGGACTTGGGAGGGACTGGGAGGGGACTGGGAGGGACTGGGAGGGACTGGGGGGGACTGGGGGGGACTGGGGGGGACTGGGAGGGATGGGGAGGGACTGGGAGGGGACTGGGAGGGACTGGGATGGGATGGACTGGGAGGGACTGGGAGGGGGGAGGGACTGGGAGGGGGAGGGACTGGGATGGACTGGGAGGGACTGGGAGGGGACTGGGAGGGACTGGGATGGACTGGGATGGACTGGGAGGGACTGGGAGGGACTGGGAGGGACTGGGAGGGGACTGGGAAGGACTGGGAGGGACTGGGATGGACTGGGAGGGACTGGGATGGACTGGGAGGGACTGGGAGGGACTGGGAGGGACTGGGAGGGGACTGGGAGGGACTGGGGGGACTGGGAGGGACTGGGAGGGAACTGGGAGGGGTTGGGGGTTCATTTTGGGGGTGAAGTTCCCCAATTTTGGGTTTGGGGGGGGGGTCTAATTTTGGGGGTGATGATCCCCAATTTTGGGTTGGGAGTCCCCAGTTTCGGGGGTGACATTCCCCAGTTTTGGGTTTAGGTGATACCCAGTTTTGGGTTGAGGGTCCAAATTTTGGGTTGGGGGATTCCCAATTTTGGGGCTGATGTTCCCCAATTTTAGATTGGAAATCCCCAATTTTGGGGGTGACGTTCCCAATTTTGGGGTGTGGGATCCCCAATTTCAGGTCAGGGGGTCCCA